>NC_081184.1:82108085-82469427 GCF_029867415.1 Vicia villosa
ATCAAAATATTTTAGTCTTTGCAAAGAAATGTACCATATTAATAATTTATAACATACTTCACAACTCAATCCTTGACTATACATTTCCACACATAAAAGAAATAAGAAAATTGTAAACTAAAACAAGCCCAAAGCTTAATTGAAGTCAATAATACAATTCTTAAGATCAATAAAGATGCATTTCACAAATTGATGCAACTAATATTTCTCTTCATAAAACTATGAGTTTAACAATTTCACCATGTCCATTTATACAAATAATAATAAAAACTTAATGAATCAATTATGACCAAATTAAATCATGATCATGGATAAGATGATAACAAAGGAACAGGAATACAAGTAGAATTCTTCCAAACTCCAGAATGCAATTTGAGAATCTCCTTAGCCTTCTCTTTAGTCTTAAAATTACTATCAACTTGAAGCACCAAACACAGCTTTGAAACACCTCCAACTTGCAACATTTCATTCAAAACTCTAGAATTTGCAGAATACCTACAGATAGAACTCAAAATTCTAACACCTCTATCACTCACAACATGAGAAACCCTCAAAATCTTCTTTGACACAATAGCAATTCCTGCTCCATGATTCAACAACTCCGCACGCCCTTCTGCACAACCACAAAGTTGATCCAAACCTATTAAAATCAACTCACAAACTCTCCTTTCGGACGCATCGAAAAGAAGCTCGATAAGGACTAAAACCGCGCCGCCTTCGACCCGCTTTTATTCGGTTTCTTCCCCATGGTAAAAGCTCCACAAGTAACTTCAATGCAGCTTTTGTAGCCTGTTGTGAAATCTTATCAGTTAGCACTCTTATCACCTCTTCGAATATCGCCTTTTTTACGCCGATTAATTGAATCGGATCGCATACTTCAAAAGCCGATTTCAATAGCATTGTTGCATAGCCTCTAGATTGACAGCTTCCAAGCTTCATCACATGAAACAATGACTCAATAATTGAATACTCTCATTGTTTATCAGATTCTTAATATGATCTTCAGAAGGGTTTATATGAAACAAAACTTCAATAGCAGCTTCACTCAGAGAACTTGAACTTGAATTGTTCTTCATGGTTGAAGCTAAGAACTCTACTGCACCTGCAGATTCCAAGCATTTTTTGTTCCGTTCGCTTTCGACGACGATAGAACGAAGCTTCACGAGACAGGTAAGTTGTGTTTCTGGAAATTTCTTTGCTTCATTGAGGAGTTTAAGGATCTGTGTTCTATCAACTGGTGATTTTGGCGTTGGAATGCGTTCAACACCAGATGAAGCATTGAGAGTGCACCAAGATTGAATCAAACGGCCAAGAGTGTGGTTTGGAGTAAGGTTATTAAGATCGGTTTGTAATAAGGTTTGTTTTGTGACAGGACATGTTTTGTTTTGGAATGAAAATAACCATTTTTCTATGTTGTCTCTGTCGTAGGTTATTCCTGTTGAAAGAGTGACAGGATCTTTCATGAGTTGGAGGGAAATGGGGCAGAGAAAATGGGAAGGGAGGTCGATTTCAGTTTCATCCATAAAAAGATTGTGAAATTTTGAATGTGGTTTTGTGGATTGTAATGAGGAAAATAGGAAAAAAATTTGATGAATGTGATTGATGGAGGTGTAAAATTGTTTATAGAAAGTTGTTAGGAATGAGAAAGTCAACACACGGAAAATAGAGAGAAATGGTGATGGTGTGTGAATTAATGAGAACCTTTTCCAAGACTTTGGAAGGAGAAAAATTGTATAAACAAGTGGGTTTCTTTATTTTGATATTAATGTATATATAGCATAGGGTTCAAGAATTCTCCTTGAATGAGATGATAATATTGATGATTATAAAATTATGAAACAGTAATATACTAATATTAAGGTGTTGAGTGGTGTTGCAAATTGTAGAAGAAGGGAAAAAAAAAGCCTAATATAGAGGCTTTTGACTTTGATTTATACAATTTTTTAAAGCAAATTTGATATTATACGATTTTATATAGTAAAAATACTATTGGGGTGGAGATTGTTGAATTTGATATGTGCGTAGGTCTTTAATGGTTGTTGCAAGGGTGTTGTGTTGCCGACAAGTTCTGATGAGGCTCATGCATTTTGCCATTATTGAATACACTTCTCACGCTTTTCACGGCTAGATCCATTAATGCTTTCTTTTTTATTGTTTATTTTTTGGAAAAAATTGATACTAACATGTTGGGAGGTGGGAATTGCATTTGTGTTTAGATTTGTATCATATGTTTAAAGGTGTGATTTTGGTCATAGAGTATGGGATTCTCAGAGAAGTCAATGTGAATTTTTGAGTATATAATAATAAAGAAAAAGAAAACATAAAATTAAAAGGTCAGATAAAAGTTACCTTCTGCGTAAAATGTTTTAAAAACGATAAATAGTAGTACTATTTTATAATTAATTAAATATATAAAAATTAAATAGAATTTTGTGATTAGATAAAAACATATTATCTAATTTTTTTATGATAAATAAAGAAGTTGTCCAAAAAAAAACCTAAATTTATCTTTTATCTTTTAATATCTATAATAACATATAAGATACGAGATAGTTTGATCTAAATAATAATAATAATAATAATAATAATAATAATAATAATAATAATAATAATAATAATAATAAAATATATAATAATGGATGTGTATCAGAGTTGAGTTTATATAAATGCGATCAATTGATAAGTATATGTTATTTTTAGACGCTAGTTTGATTTAAATATTACTAATAATAAGTGTAACGAGTGTGTGTTAGAGTTTAGTATATCAATGTTTAAAAATTGGATCGAACCTGTTGTTAAGTGCCAAATTGTAGTTATTTTGTGTATGTAAATAGTGGCACTTATCAATGCTTTTTGTTAATACCGTTTGAATAATTCCCCGTTTTTGTGTAAATACGTATACTTTGTGAATAGATGTATTTTCATACACTTTTATACCGTTTGATAGTTTTGTTGTATTTTTGTAGGTATTCTTGCGTTTTTGGAGCCTGGAGGAATAAAGTGTCGAAGACACGGCTGCGAGAGCAAAGAGGAAATAATTATGTTGTTCTGGTGCAGGGGCGCTTCGCGCGCTGTAGGGCGCGTCGCGCCCTCTTTGAGTTTGAAGAACATAAGCTGGCAGAAGTTAGGCGCGTCGCGCCGGATTAGGGCGCGTCGCGCGCTAGGGCGGTTTGGTAAATTTATACAGGGCGCGTCGCACTGAAGTAGGGCGCGTCGCGCCCACTGCGGAAACTCAGTTTTGTATAAATAGTTAATAACAGATTTTTTAGGTTTTTTATCACCTCTTCTTGACAAGTTGAGCTCTGATCCTTTTTTGGTAGTTTAGAGGCTTAGGAAACACCATTGGGTGCGACGTCATGTGGATTGATCATGGATCTGACTCGATTTCATTGTACCGGTGAGATCTTTCCGGTTCATCTTCTCTCTTCCCTTTGTTTCATTCCAATGGTGGGTGTTGTATGTATGTTTCTACTCTTATTGTATGTATATTTGTGGATCTTGGGATCGTTTATATATTCGCTTACAAATCATCATTGTTGTTGTTCTTGATCTTTTTGCTTAAATGCTCTGGATTTGTGTTGTTGCAGACATGGACACCATAGATCTTGATTAGGAATGATAACTGTTAGTTTCTGGGTTGCAGACATGGATTCAGGACTAACAATCGTAGTGGGTATCGAGTCTAATGCCTCCGTGTTGTTTGTGTCGGTGGAGAAATCGCTGATGTGAATAGTACGGTTGAGCTTTCGTCGGTGTTGCAGACATGGACACCGATGTGGCATCTCGAGTGATGCCCGGTGATGTTGATGCGTATTGTGAGTGTCGAGCGATGGATCTTTAGATTTAAGTATTCGACGGGTAGAACGAAATACAACTCCATAACTATTTCTCTTAGACTATTGAGATTGTTTATCTGCTTTTATTTACTTTTCCCGCATTTACTTTCCGCACCCAATCATGAAACTTAGAACGCGAGATAGTCGAACGGCAGTTCTTCTCACCAATCTCTGTGGACACGATAAATCCCGGATGAATACTTCCAAATCTTTTGTTGCTTGCCGCTCTACCGCTTCAACAAAATGGCGCCGTTGCCCGGGATTGGTTGAGATTAATCGCATTGCGATGGTTTTATGTTTTAAGTTTCGTATAGTTTTGATTAAGTGTTTGGGCAGGTCATTTTCTTTAGGTTGCGTTTGAGGCGAAAGCATTGGCGTACCGCGAGGAAGTTTCTTACCATTCGCGAAACAATAAAGGCGTCGAGCTAACGACGTTAAACGAGCGCTTGTAGGGAGGCACCCCAACGGTTTTATTTTTTCTGTTTTTCTGTAATTGAGTTGTGTAGGTGTTAAGTGGTGGCTCACTGGAAAATCTGTCTTTTTAGACTGGTCTGGTTTTTCTGGTGTAGCGCGCGTCGCGCGCTCATGGGTGCGTCGCGCGCTGGGTTGCTTTTGGCCAGTGACCTCTTTTTAACCGGGTCACTCGGCTCGCCTTTTTCCCACTTACACCAAGGCTTTATAGTATAGTATTTTATCGATTTATTTTTAATTCTTTTGTTTGTGTTTAGACTCAAATTTTGGCCCGATTACTTGGAGTCGCATTTGGTAATTCTTCGATTTTGATTGATTCAACAAGCCGTTGTGCGGTAATGATTGATCGAATTTGTACGTTGCAAGGTACTCGTTTATCGCTTTCTATAGCATAGCATGTTTAGGAGACTTTTCATTTGTACAATTTTCATACTATTCATTCTTTTTGCATAACTTGCTCATGACTTGAATCACAATTAGTTTCCCCCTTTTTACCATAAATGTGAGGTGGCTTTCCATTGTGTATATATGTGAGTGACCGACATTTCTTGTTTTAACTGGATATTATTATGTTTAATCTTTCGTCTGTATCGATTTTGTGAATGCACGAAAGTGATCAAGGCACTTGTTTGATTTTGAGCACAACTACCATAAGCCAAATGTCATTTTACCTTGTGAGTGTGTGACCAATCGTACCCCCTTTGAGCCTTTTTGTCATTGTCCATTTTGTTTTTGAACTTGAGACATAGTTCACCCTTTTTGATGGATTTTGATTATCATTGTTTTCTTGACCTTAACTATGATGTTTAGTTGGATTTTTACCTTGCCTTAGAAAGTAGGGAGTATTCACTTTATGTTATGGTTGAATTCAAGTTGGGGAGAAGGTGTTTGCCTCTTTATGTTGTGATTGATGTGAGGTTAAGAAAAGAAAAAGAAAAAGAAAAAAAAAGTGAGAAAGAAAGAAAAGAAAAAGAAGGAAAAAAAAGAGAAAAGCTTGAAAAAGAAAAGAACAAAAAGAGTTTTGAATAAGAGTGTGCTAATAAGTTTTGTGTTTGGTGTGAAATTTGTGATGAAGAGAAAAGTTGGATTGAAATTGTATTGTTTGAAACTTTGTGGAAGTAATTACTCCCTTAGGTTTAGGCAAGTTTTGTTTCGATTAGCTTTAGGACTTATCACTTGTTTGTTAACCGAGCCACATTACAACCTTGAAAGCCCTTGTGATTCGTGTCGTTGCATTTTCAATACTATTTTTAGATGAACGCATAATTTTGTCTATTGTTTGCAAGATTGTTGGATGAGTGTTCAAAGTCCTCACCTTTCTGTGTTTTTCATCTACCGATGAGTTTTTTGCTAGACGTGATTCGTGATTGAGCTTGTTTTTGTTTAGAATGTTTTGTATGATTTTTGTACTTAGGAATCGTTTCATTTTCATGTTGTCGTTGTAGGATAGTGGTAAGTGTTTACTTTGTTCGTACGTTTTTGTTTGAACCGTACAATTGTTTCGTTTTTCTAAACTTTGTTGATTCTTGATTCTTTGGATTTTTACTTTTGCGATTTGAGTGTTTAGCCCTGTTTGAGGACAAACAGATTCTAGTTGGGAGAGTTGTTAAGTGCCAAATTGTAGTTATTTTGTGTATGTAAATAGTGGCACTTATCAATGCTTTTTGTTAATACCGTTTGAATAATTCCCTGTTTTTGTGTAAATACGTATACTTTGTGAATAGATGTATTTTCATACACTTTTATACCGTTTGATAGTTTTTGTTGTATTTTTGTAGGTATTCTTGCGTTTTTGGAGCCTGGAGGAATAAAGTGTCGAAGACACGGCTGCGAGAGCAAAGAGGAAATAATTATGTTGTTCTGGTGCAGGGCGCTTCGCGCGCTGTAGGGCGCGTCGCGCCCTCTTTGAGTTTGAAGAACATAAGCTGGCAGAAGTTAGGGCGCGTCGCGCCGGATAAGGGCGCGTCGCGCGCGTAGGGCGGTTTGGTAAATTTATACAGGGCGCGTCGCACTGAAGTAGGGCGCGTCGCGCCACTGCGAAACTCAGTTTTGTATAAATAGTTAATAACAGATTTTTTAGGTTTTTTATCACCTCTTCTTGACAAGTTGAGCTCTGATCCTTTTTTGGTAGTTTAGAGGCTTAGGAAACACCATTGGGTGCGACGTCATGTGGATTGATCATGGATCTGACTCGATTTCATTGTACCGGTGAGATCTTTCCGGTTCATCTTCTCTCTTCCCTTTGTTTCATTCCAATGGTGGGTGTTGTATGTATGTTTCTACTCTTATTGTATGTATATTTGTGGATCTTGGGATCGTTTATATATTCGCTTTACAAATCATCATTGTTGTTGTTCTTGATCTTTTTGCTTAAATGCTCTGGATTTGTGTTGTTGCAGACATGGACACCATAGATCTTGATTAGGAATGATAACTGTTAGTTTCTGGGTTGCAGACATGGATTCAGGACTAACAATCGTAGTGGGTATCGAGTCTAATGCCTCCGTGTTGTTTGTGTCGGTGGAGAAATCGCTGATGTGAATAGTACGGTTGAGCTTTCGTCGGTGTTGCAGACATGGACACCGATGTGGCATCTCGAGTGATGCCCGGTGATGTTGATGCGTATTGTGAGTGTCGAGCGATGGATCTTTAGATTTAAGTATTCGACGGGTAGAACGAAATACAACTCCATAACTATTTCTCCTTAGACTATTGAGATTGTTTATCTGCTTTTATTTACTTTTCCCGCATTTACTTTCCGCACCCAATCATGAAACTTAGAACGCGAGATAGTCGAACGGCAGTTCTTCTCACCAATCTCTGTGGACACGATAAATCCGGATGAATACTTCCAAAAGGAATTTTGAGGAACCATTGGGCACGGACAAGAGTTGATTTGGTGAACACTTCGAGTGGCAATGATGAGAATCAGTATCAAGGAAAATTAAGGTACACTTTATCGCTTTCTAGACTTAACATGGTTAGTTGATGGTGTGTGCAAATTACTTAGCATAAATTCCTCGAGTCGCATGTCATTTTTGAATCAAAATTTAGAACTTAGCCAAGTGAGGAAACCTTCCATTGTACACTAAATGCGGGATACCGGAATTTATTTCAACTCATTTTTATCATGTTAAACCATGCATAATTCTTGTTTGTGAAAAGTGTGAAAGTGATAGAGGCATTGTTTGAATTTGAGAAAAACCACTTGACCAAAAAGTTAGATCAATTAACCTTGTGAGGAGTGAATCTTAGTCAACCCCTTTGAGCTTATTAGGATTCATGTGATTATTGAAAATATTTTGTATGTGAATCCTAATTTTTTGTTCTTTCATTAAAACCTTCAACCGCAATGGTTGCAATTTTGCCTTGTGCCTATGCCTATGTAGGGAGCATTGTTGTATCTATTACGGGTTGAATCCTAAAGTTGGGGAGAGTTGATTGAAACAAATGAAAAGTGGTACTTGTGAGTTTTGTGGTAATAAAGAACAAAACAACACATTTTGAAATTTTGGGGCAAGAAAAAGAAAAAACCGTTCCCGTTTTGTGTTGTTGAAAAAGAAAAAGAAAAAGAAAAAGAAAAAAAAGAGAAAAAGAAAGAAAAGGGGATTCAAGCAAGTGTTTTTGTTAAATGAATTGATAGGAATGCTCCCTTAGGATAGGCATTTTTGTTTAATTTCCCTTTAATAAAATCCTTTCTTTGTAACCCAAACCACATTACAACCTATAAAAGCCCTCTTGATTCTCACTTTGCACATAATTTTGAACTTGTTGTGGTGAAAGCATGATTTGAGTTGTTGTTGTTTTAAATGCCCGGATGAGTGAAAGTGAACCTTCTTGTATTCATCATTACTTTGATGTGTGTGTAGGTTGATTCAATTTTGACATGTCTCTTTTGGAATTTCTTGATAATGATTTGCACCTTGCCATCATTCTTTCTCATGCTTTGTTTTAGCATTGTGGTGAGTGTACTTTGGAAGACTTATACTTTTGAGCCACTTGAGTGTTCGATTACCTTGCCATTATTCTCTTGTGCATTGCTCTTGCTACTCTTGTGAATTTTTGTTTAGGGACAAACAAAATGGTAAGTTGGGGAGAGTTGTTAGGGACCAAATAGTACTAATTTTCATATATTGTTTTTGGTCTCTTTAACCACTTTTCATTCAATAATCACACTTTTATTCGTACAATTTAATAACTTTGCAATTTTGTTAAGTTTTAGTTCATTTGAATTGTTATTTCACATGTTTGTTAGTTTTGTAGTGCTTTAATTTAGGTTTGAAGCTCATGGAAGCAAAGAGGAATTACTTGAAGACTTGGAATAGCAAAAGAAGTGCTGATGAAGCCTGTTTGCCCCGCAAACATCCTTTGCCCCGCCAACTGATTGAGGCTGAACAAGTCCCATTTTGAAGTGAAACTGATGTGGCAAAAGATTCCCTGTTTGCCCGCAAACATTGTTTGCCCCGCAAACAGTGCGCTGCAGAATTTGTTCTTTTATTTGGTTGCCACTTGTCATGAGAAAGGGTTTATCTTTTAAAGATTAAAAGTTAGTACGAATTAGGGGTTATTTAGGGAGATAAAAAGGGGAAATAGAACATTCTATTCTATTGTACACCACTCATTGAGATTAGGGTTTTGGAGAGAAAAGTTTGCACCTTTGTGAGAGATTGATGCTCATAGCTTCTTCTTCATTGTTCTTGTTGTCAACCATGGTGATGAGTAGCTAAATCCCACTTTGACAAGATTGGAGGTAGTAGCTATCCTTGTTAACTATGTATTTCCTCTAACACTTTTGTATGAACTTCATTAGTATTGAAATGGATGAATGTTGTTGTTTTAAATTTCATATTTAGATTTGATTTATGATTGAGAAATATATTTCAAGTCTTGGTCTACAACATTTTATCAAGTAGTGAATGAATGCTAGAGATAGATTTATTTGCCACTTTTCTATTTGTATCAAACAATCAAGATTAGTATATTGATAGTTAGAGTGAGAGATCATCTAAAGATTAATATATTAACTTTCACAACCTTGTTTAGACATAAACATTGTTGAGAGGATACTAGAACATTTTCATTGCTATTGAAGTTATGCATTAGTTGTTAAAGTCACATAGAAGATAGGAATAGTGAAACCAAAACCAATCTTGTCAATCTTTTATCTTTGAACAAATCTTATTTTATTACTTGTTTTACCTTTTGAATAGAAAAATAGAAACTCAACTTAAACCAACTTTGTTATAACTTAAACTTAAAGCGATAGTAACTATAGAACGGCGGTAATATCACCCAATCTCTGTGGATACGATTTAAAAATATTTGCCTTGAATATACTATTCAACAAATTGGCGCCGTTGCCGGGGATTGGGCGTTTGATATTGCAAGCATTGCAATAGTTCATTGTTTTAAGTTTTGTTACTTTATTAATATTACTCTTGCGTTTCACTTGGTTTGTTTAGTTTTGTAGATTCTTGTGCATGCGAGAAAAAGCTACCGAAGAACAATTTCAGTTCGATCCCGAAATTGAAAGAACACTCCGAAAGCTCAATAGCAAAGCACGAAGAAGAAGGAAATTGGCCCAAGAGAAGCGACAAAGAGAAGAGGCATCTACTTCTTCTAACAATCACATTGAAGAAGTAGTTGTAGAGACTTTTGAAGGAGACATGGCGGGTGTTGTTCCAACCGAAATGTCCGCCAATAGTCCAAGACGTACCGCCCAATTTGCACGCAATGCTCAAGGTGGAGCAAATACGGAGATGAAGACCGGAATCCTCCAACTTGTTTATGCAAATCCATTCACCGGAATGGATCATGAGGATCCTTTCGCACATCTCACCAAATTTTATGAGATTGCGGGGTTCAACGGGAGTCGATGCGGCGAATGAAGAATCATTGTTCAAGAGACTATTTCCACACTCATTACTTGGGAAAGCCAAAGAATGGTATCTTGATCAATTACCAAATGTGATGACGGATTGGAATCTATTGGAAGAAAAATTTTTAGAACGCTATTTTTCCTCAATCCCGATTCATGGAGGCCAAAACGGCAATTGCGGTTTTCAATCAAGGAAGCAACGAGTCCTTAAATGATGCTTGGGAAAGATTCAAATCCATGCTTAGAAAATGCAAGGGTCATGGTTTTGATGATCTCACTCAAATCCACATCTTCCGGAATGGACTTCAACCGGTGCACAAGACACTTTTGGATGCTACCGCGGGTGGCTTCTCTAATGTCAAAAAGCGCGGAGGATGCAATAATGATAATCGATCGTATGGCACTCAATGATCTCCAAACTCAACATGATAGGAGTCCAACACAAAGGAAGCCGGGTGTTCTCGAATTAAACACCAATGATGCTATCCTTGCTCAAAAACAAGATTCTTTCTCAACAAGTTGAGTTACTCACTAAGCAAATGTCGAAGCTTCCACAACAAATGAAGGAAATTCATGGGATGCAAATGACTTCTCACGTAGCAAGTTGTGAACTTTGTCAAGGTGACCATCCTACCGGGTTTTGTCCTCCTCCCGAGGGTGAAGAAGTGAATTATGTCAAGAATCAAAATCAAGGTTATCAAAGGCAACCTCCACCTCACAATAACCCGTACCAAAGAAACAACCAAGGATTTCAACCCTCAAGATTCAACAATCAACACTATCAACATCAAAGTCCTTATCAAAGCCCAAATCCTCAAGTCCAGGGTCAACAATCTCAAGGTGGGAGCTCAAAATTGGAAGACACTCTTACCCAATTCATGCAAGCATCCATGGCTAACCAAAGGAGCAATGAAGCGGCCATAAAGAATTTAGAAAATCAAGTGGGTCAACTTGCAAAGCAATTGTCCGAGCAACAACCGGGAGCATCCTTTTCCGCCAACACCCAAACCAATCCTAAGGAACATTGCAAAGCCATTGTTACAAGAAGTGGGAGGAAGGTGAATAATGGTGTGAATGAAGAGGTCATAGTGGAAGATGATGAGGAGGTAGTAGTTGGAGAGGAAGAAGTAGAAGTGATAGTTGAAAATGAGGGAGAAAAGAGTGAGGAAAAGATAGAGGAAGACTTAGTTGAAAAAGAGAGGAAAGAAGATGAAGAAAAGGAGAAAACCACTAAGAGTGTGAAGAGAAATAAAAAGAGAGATGAACGAAAGAGCGAAATTCCTCCCCAACACTTACCATACCCTCATGCCAAATCAAGGAAGGATAATGCAAGGCAATACGCTAGGTTTATGGATATTTTCAAACAACTCCAAGTGAATATCCCGTTTTCCGAAGCGTTAGAACAAATGCCAAAATATGCAAAGTTCATGAAGGACATTCTCACCAAGAAAAAGAGATATTCGGAAGAGGAAACTATTCTACTTGATGCTCGTTGTAGTGCAATAATCCAAAAGACATTACCAAAGAAAGAAGCCGATCCGGGACGGGTTACCTTGCCGGTTACAATCGGAGGTCATTACATAGGTAACGGTTTGGTCGATTTGGGCTCAAGTATTAATTTAATTCCGTTATCCATCATCAAAAGATTGGGAAACATAGAGATGAAGCCGACCCGAATGACTTTACAACTAGCCGATAAGTCTCTCACCTCTCCCTATGGAGTTGCACAAGACATGCTAGTCAAAGTGGACAAATTCTTGTTCCCGGTAGATTTTGTGGTAGTTGATATGGAAGAAGACCGTGACGTACCATTGATACTTGGAAGACCTTTCATGAAAACAGCCCGGATGATGATTGACATAGATGATGGTCTTATGAAGGTGAGAGTGCAAGATGAAGAAGTCACTTTCAATCTCTTTGAAGCAATGAAGCATCCCAAGGATAAATATGACACATTTCGAGTCGATGCTACCGAAGAGGAGATCGAGGAGGTTGCTAATCAAGTTCACATCTCTAGTTCTTTGGAAAGATCTCTTATAGGAGCTTATAATGTCTTATCCGAGATTGAAGAGAAAGAAATGGAAGCATTCTTGAATGAGTTGGAATCTTGTGGGGAGATAGACCATAATGAAGAAAAGGTAGAAGAGTTGCATGCGGAAAAGAAAGTGGAAGAATCAAAAATTGAGCTAAAGATGTTGCCACCTCATTTGAAGTATGTTTTCCTTGGTGACAACTTCACTAAGCCGGTGATCATTAGTAATTCTTTGTCCACTCAAGAGGAGACTCGCTTAATCGAGGTGTTAAAGAAGCATGAAGGTGCAATAGGGTGGTTTTTATCTGATTTGAAAGGTATTAGCCCCGCTTATTGCATGCACAAAATCATGATGGAGGACGATTACAAACCGGTTGCTCAACCTCAAAGACGGCTCAACCCATCAATGAAGGAAGTCGTGAGGAAGGAAGTAGTTAAGCTATTAAAGGCCGGGATGATTTATCCTATTTCCGATAGTGAATGGGTAAGTCCGGTGCAAGTTGTTCCTAAGAAAGGCGGCATGACGGTTATCCGAAATGAAAAGAATGAATTGATTCCGACAAGAACGGTAACCGGATGGAGAATGTGTATCGACTATAGAAGATTAAATCAAGCAACAAGAAAGGATCATTTCCCATTGCCTTTCATGGATCAAATGTTGGAAAGGCTAGCCGGCAAGAATTTCTATTGCTTTTTAGATGGTTATTCGGGCTACAACCAAATTTCGGTGAACCCGGCGGATCATGAGAAGACCGCTTTTACATGTCCCTTTGGTGTTTTTGCCTATCGAAGAATGCCCTTTGGACTATGTAATGCTCCAGCTACATTCCAAAGATGCATGCAAGCCATCTTTGCGGACTTGATTGAGGAATGTATTGAAGTGTTCATGGATGATTTTTCGGTGTATGGAGCATCTTTTGACCTATGCTTAAAGAATCTTGAAGTGGTATTGGAGAGATGTGTGAAGACCAACCTTGTGCTCAATTGGGAAAAATGCAATTTTATGGTCACCGAAGGAGTGGTTCTTGGACACAAAATTTCTTCCAAAGGACTTGAAGTTGACAAAGCCAAAGTGGAAATCATAGAGAAGCTGCCGCCACCAACCAACATCAAGGGAATAAGGAGTTTTCTTGGACATGCCGGTTTCTACAGGAGATTCATCAAGGATTTCTCGAAGATCGCAAAGCCATTGAGTAATTTACTCAACAAAGGTACGCATTTTAATTTTGATGAGTCTTGTCTAAAAGCATTCCTTGAGCTGAAAGACAAATTAGTTACCGCACCCATAATCGTTGCTCCAAATTGGAAAATGGATTTTGAACTCATGTGTGATGCAAGCGATTATGCGGTGGGGGCGGTACTAGGTCAAAGAAGATCAAAAGTTTTCCATGCAATCCACTATGCTAGTAAAGTTTTGAATGAAGCTCAAATTAACTATGCAACAACTGAGAAAGAGCTACTAGCCATAGTGTATGCATTGGAGAAATTTAGAGCTTATTTGATCGGTTCTAAAGTTGTAGTCTACACTGATCATTCCGCGATAAAATATTTGCTAACCAAGCCGGATTCCAAACAACGGTTAATCCGTTGGATTTTACTTTTGCAAGAGTTTGATTTGGAAATCCGAGACAAAAAGGGATCCGAAAACTTGGTGGCGGATCATTTATCTCGATTGGTAAACGTGGAGATTACAAAGAATGAGATAGAAGTAAGAGAAGAATTTCCCGATGAAAAACTTTTTGCGATTCACGTGAGGCCTTGGTTTGCCGATTTTGCAAATTATAAGGCAACCGGGTTGATCCCGGAGGACCTCACCAGCAATCAAAGAAAGAAATTTTTAGCGGATGCCAAACACTATGTATGGGATGACCCATATCTATTCAAAGAAGGTGTTGACAACATCTTGAGAAGATGTGTCACCAATGAAGAAGCGAAAGACATTCTTTGGCATTGTCACAACTCTCCGTATGGAGGCCACTATAGTGGATGGAGAACAGCCACCAAAGTACTCCAGTCAGGGTTCTTCTGGCCTACTCTATTCAAAGATGCTCATGAGCACGCAAAAAGTTGTGACAAATGCCAAAGGAGTGGAGGAATAGGCAAACGCGATGAAATGCCCTTAACCAATATGTTAGAAGTTGAAGTTTTTGATTGTTGGGGCATTGATTTTGTTGGTCCGTTTCCTCCCTCTTTCGCTAATGAATACATTCTTGTTGCCGTTGACTATGTATCTAAGTGGGTAGAAGCACTTGCGACACCTAAGGCCGACTCCAAAACAGTGATCAAATTCTTAAAGAAAAATATCTTCTCACGTTTTGGTGTGCCAAGGGTGTTGATAAGTGATGGAGGTTCTCACTTTTGTAATACACCTCTGGAAAAAGTTTTAGAACATTATGGTGTAAAACACAAGGTGACCACCCCCTATCACCCACAAGCGAATGGTCAAACGGAAGTATCAAACAGAGAGGTAAAGAGAATTCTTGAGAAAACGGTCTCGAGCTCTAGAAAAGAGTGGTCTTTGAAACTAGATGAAGCTTTGTGGGCATACCGTACTGCCTACAAAGCCCCTATTGGACTAACCCCTTTTCAGATGGTCTACGGAAAAACTTGTCATCTTCCAGTAGAGTTGGAACATAGAGCACTTTGGGCTCTTAAGTTTCTGAACTTTGATTCCGCTCTGGCCGGCCACAAAAGAAAAGACCAACTCCATGAATTGGAAGAGTTAAGGGACCAGGCGTATCACTCCAATAAGCTCTACAAAGACAAAGTCAAAGCTTATCATGATAAAAAGGTCCGATGCAAAAGTTTTCATGAGGGGCAGATGGTGTTGCTATTCAATTCACGGCTTCGATTGTTTCCCGGTAAACTTAAATCAAAATGGTCTGGACCATTTGTGGTGAAGGAAATGAGGGACTATGGAGCCATTGTGATTGAGGATCCCAAGTCTAAGGAAAGCTGGACAGTTAATGGTCAGAGACTCAAGCTTTATCATGGTGGGGAAGTGATGCGCGAATCATGTGCTATGTTACTTAATGATCCGTGAGGATCATTGAACCGTCGAGCTTAAACGACGTTAAACAAAGCGCTTGTTGGGAGGCACCCCAACGTCGTAAGTTGCTAGTGCTATTTTCATATAATTTCTGTTTTATAGTTGTTAGGTGTTTGTATTATCTTTCGCAAGTGAAGGGTGTTGTGAAATTGGCAATTTTTGAGAATTTAAGTCTGTTTGCCCCGCAAATAGTGTTTGCCCCGCAAACAGACCACAAACAGAGAGCTGCTTATTTTTACAAAGAAAATGTATTCTGTTTGCCCCGCAAACAAGTGTTTGCGCCGCAAACAAATGAGAATTTTCTTTTTCTTTTCAGCTATTGCGCCGCAAACAAGGTTTGCCCCGCAAACAGGGCAAAAACAGAAAGCAAGTCATTTTTACAAAGGAATTACATCCTGTTTGCGCCGCAAACAAGGGATTGCGCCGCAAACCCTGCGAGGCAGCAAACTCCTTTCTTTTTCTTTATTTTTTACTTTACTTAAGCACTCTTTTAACTTTTACTTTTCCATTTTATTTTAAGTTACTCTTGCATTTCCCTTTAAACTCTCTCTCTCACAAAACTTCAACTCTCCACTTTCAAACCCTAAATTCACCAACACTATCACCCACATCCCCTCTTCAATTTCTGCAACTCGAATTCAAGGTATGCATTTACTATGTTCATGATTCTTGAAACTTTTTGTAATATCATTCTAGGTTAGGGTTCCTTAAGTAGCATAGTAGATTCAATCTTAATGTTCACAAATTCAAACTTGCATGTGTTAATCTTACTGGTTAATGGGGTGATGTTGTAATTATGTGACTGGGTTCTTCTTATTGCAAGCAACCTTTCCATTCTAAGCCATAACTGCTGAGTATCGCATGGTTTGCGCCGCAAACACACCTTTGCGCCGCGAACTGGGTTTGAACCCACACCTTTGCGCCGCAAACAATGATGGCGCCGCAAACTGGTTGTTTTATGAATTCTTGTTTTTATTTCTAACAGTTTGGTTTCCATGGTTTGGTTGATTGATTGGTTGCAGATGTCAAAGCGCACAAAAACCAGAAGCACCAATCCTTCCCACTCCGCACCAAGGTTTCTTGGCGAGGAACAAGAGGAGCGATATACCTACTTGTGCAACCGAACCGTCCAGGCTGAAAGGTTCATCAGGTTCAAACCAAATGGTCCGATGCGAGGTTTACTTCAGACATTGGAGAGACTCAAATGGGGAAAGATATGTGAACCGGTAGCTGAGATTAATTATGACCTTGTTCGCGAATTCTATGCGAATGCCATTCCGGTTGAAGATGGGACCGAATTTTTATACAAGACAATGGTGAGGGGGAAAACCATCTCTTTTAAGAGGAGTGCTATAAATGAATACCTGGGATCCCCATTAGAGCTACCCGATGGAGTGAGAAGCGAGTACCACCGAAGGTTTCTCACTAATGATTGGAACATCACAGTCGTCAGTGAGTCCTTATGCCTCGAAGGAAAGACATATGAGTTGAATGATTCGGGAGCGCCAAAAGGATGGAAAAGAGAGGATTTTAAAGTGGAGGTTAAAGCCTTGCTAGTGGTGGTATTGCATAACATCCGGCCAAGAACCCACACAACACATATCTCACTAGAAGTAGGATACATGCTGTTTTGCATCTTGTACAGAGTGCCGATTGATTTGGCCAGCATTATTTCTGAAGAAATGAGGAGAGTATCGGTTATGGGAACAAGGCATGGAGGCAAAGCCGGTGTCCTTATCTATCCCGGATTAATCATGGGGCTGTGTTACAATGCGAGGGTAGCCATCCCGACTGAGGTACATTTCAAAATCACAAGTGTTATTAATGAAGCTTTTATTAGCAGGTTTTGTGAAGGCGCAACAAAGAAAGCTGAAAGAGGAGGAGCATCCACTTCGAGATCCGGAGGGGGGCGAGCACCTGTTTTTGATCACATGGCCTTTGCCACCTATTGTGCAGAGAACTTTGAGGCGACTCAAAGATCCAACCGGTTCTTGGTGCAAACTTTAGCTCAGCAATTTCAGCGCACCTCTTTGGAAGCAGAGTATGATGCTTATGCAAATTGGCCTGTGGGCAGGCCAGCTTTCATGGGGGGTGCAGGAGGCAGTGGTACTGGAAACGAGGATGACACGATGGAAGATGTGATAGGGGCAGTTGGTGGCGGTGACGAAGATGAGGATTGACGTAGTGTTGCAACACTTTTGTATTTTTATTTTTATTTTAATTTAGTCTGAATTCTGTTTTATTTCTATTTAATTACTGTTGCACTTTTTCGTTTTTTTTTATTTTATGTACTTTATGGTGGCTCTCGTTTCACCATTTGAACCTTTTAAAAATTGCATTTTTATTATTGTAGTTTAATTGTGTGTTTGGGTGGAAAGTGATTAACCCAACTTTTTCAAAGTGTTTGTTTAATTGTTCTTTTGCAAAGGAATTTTGAGGAACCATTGGGCACGGACAAGAGTTGATTTGGTGAACACTTCGAGTGGCAATGATGAGAATCAGTATCAAGGAAAATTAAGGTACACTTTATCGCTTTCTAGACTTAACATGGTTAGTTGATGGTGTGTGCAAATTACTTAGCATAAATTCCTCGAGTCGCATGTCATTTTTGAATCAAAATTTAGAACTTAGCCAAGTGAGGAAACCTTCCATTGTACACTAAATGCGGGATACCGGAATTTATTTCAACTCATTTTTATCATGTTAAACCATGCATAATTCTTGTTTGTGAAAAGTGTGAAAGTGATAGAGGCATTGTTTGAATTTGAGAAAAACCACTTGACCAAAAAGTTAGATCAAATAACCTTGTGAGGAGTGAATCTTAGTCAACCCCTTTGAGCTTATTAGGATTCATGTGATTATTGAAAATATTTTGTATGTGAATCCTAATTTTTTGTTCTTTCATTAAAACCTTCAACCGCAATGGTTGCAATTTTGCCTTGTGCCTATGCCTATGTAGGGAGCATTGTTGTATCTATTATGGTTTGAATCCTAAAGTTGGGGAGAGTTTATTGAAACAAATGAAAAGTGGTACTTGTGAGTTTTGTGGTAATAAAGAACAAAACAACACATTTTGAAATTTTGGGGCAAGAAAAAGAAAAACCGTTCCCGTTTTGTGTTGTTGAAAAAGAAAAAGAAAAAGAAAAAAAAAAAAGAGAAAAAGAAAGAAAAGGGGATTCAAGCAAGTGTTTTTGTTAAATGAATTGATAGGAATGCTCCCTTAGGATAGGCATTTTTGTTTAATTTCCCTTTAATAAAATCCTTTCTTTGTAACCCAAACCACATTACAACCTATAAAAGCCCTCTTGATTCTCACTTTTCACATAATTTTGAACTTGTTGTGGTGAAAGCATGATTTGAGTTGTTGTTGTTTTAAATGCCCGGATGAGTGAAAGTGAACCCTCTTGTATTCATCATTACTTTGATGTGTGTGTAGGTTGATTCAATTTTGACATGTCTCTTTTGGAATTTCTTGATAATAATTTGCACCTTGCCATCATTCTTTCTCATGCTTTGTTTTAGCATTGTGGTGAGTGTACTTTGGAAAGACTTATACTTTTGAGCCACTTGAGTGTTCGATTACCTTGCCATCATTCTCTTGTGCATTGCTCTTGCTACTCTTGTGAATTTTTGTTTAGGGACAAACAAAATGGTAAGTTGGGGAGAGTTGTTAGGGACCAAATAGTATTAATTTTCATATATTGTTTTTGGTCTCTTTAACCACTTTTCATTCAATAATCACACTTTTATTCGTACAATTTAATAACTTTGCAATTTTGTTAAGTTTTAGTTCATTTGAATTGTTATTTCACATGTTTGTTAGTTTTGTAGTGCTTTAATTAGGTTTGAAGCTCATGGAAGCAAAGAGGAATTACTTGAAGACTTGGAATAGCAAAAGAAGTGCTGATGAAGCCTGTTTGCCCCGCAAACATCCTTTGCCCCGCCAACTGATTGATGCTGAACAAGTCCCATTTTGAAGTGAAACTGATGTGGCAAAAGATTCCCTGTTTGCCCCGCAAACATTGTTTGCCCCGCAAACAGTGCGCTGCAGAATTTGTTCTTCTATTTGGTTGCCACTTGTCATGAGAAAGGGTTTATCTTTTAAAGATTAAAAGTTAGTACGAATTAGGGGTTATTTAGGGAGATAAAAAGGGGAAATAGAACATTCTATTCTATTGTACACCACACATTGAGATTAGGGTTTTGGAGAGAAAAGTTGGCACCTTTGTGAGAGATTGATGCTCATAGCTTCTTCTTCATTGTTCTTGTTGTCAACCATGGTGATGAGTAGCTAAATCCCACTTTGGCAAGATTGGAGGTAGTAGCTATTCTTGTTAACTATGTATTTCCTCTAACACTTTTGTATGAACTTCATTAGTATTGAAATGGATGAATGTTGTTGTGTTATATTTCATATTTAGATTTGATTTATGATTGAGAAATATATTTCAAGTCTTGTTCTACAACATTTTATCAAGTAGTGGATAAATGCTAGAGATAGATTTATTTGCCACTTTTCTATTTGTATCAATCAATCAAGCTTAATGTATTGATAGTTAGAGTGAGAGATCATCTAAAGATTAATATATTAACTTTCACAACCTTGTTTAGACATAAACATTGTTGAGAGGATACTAGAACATTTTCATTGTTATTGAAGTTATGCATTAGTTGTTAAAGTCACATAGAAGATAGGAATAGTGAAACCAAAACCAATCTTGTCAATCTTTTATTATTGAAACAAGTTTTATTCTATTGTCTTATAATTGTCTTAATTAGAACAAATAGCTTTTCAAAACAAAACAACTTTGTTATCTTTCGAACTTAAAATAATTGTAACTATAGAACGGCGGTAATATCACCCAATCTCTGTGGATACGATTTAAAAATATTTGCCTTGAATATACTATTCAACATCAATATTCTTAGTTTTGATGATAACAAGGATATGAACTTTGTGTGAGATAATGTGGTACTCTAATACATTGCAATTTCCCTTTCAGAAAATATATAAAGAGTATGCACAAATCAGCGCTCAGAAGCTTTGTCTCAGGAGGTTAAGCATGCAACATCAGAACATGGTCTGGCAAGACATCAGAAGATGGTCAAGGCAGAATCAGAACATGGGTCTATGGAAGCATCAGAAGAACTTGAGATCAGAAGCAGAAGCACTGAAGTTCTCATGGTATCACGCTCAGAAGCACTTCAAGGTCAGAAGACAAGAAGATGCTATGCACCAAGCTGTTTGACTCTGATGATATTCAAACGTTGTATACATAAACATCAAATCAGAAGAAAGTACAGGTGGCAGGCTACGCTGACTGACAAAAGGAACGTTGGAAGCTATTAAAGGTAACGTCAGTAGACACAGCGTGAACAAGGCTCGAGGTAGTTGACAAAAGCGTGAAACATTAAATGCAATGCTGTACGGAATACGCAAAGCATTAAATGCTCCCAACGGTCATCTTCTCAAAGTGCCTATAAATATGAAGTTCTGATGAGAAGCAAGGTTAACGAATCCTGACCGAATCTGCTGATAATTAACTTGCTGAAACGCTGTTCAAATCAAAGCTCAGAAACTTCATCTTCATCAAAGCTCACTACATTGCTGTTGTAATATATTAGTGAGATTAAGCTTAAACGTTAAGAGAAATATCACTGTTGTGATTATAGCTTTTCAGAGGCATTGTAATACTCTTAGAATTGATTACATTAATTTGTAAGTTACTAGAGTGATCAAGTGTTGATCAGGATACTCTAGGAAGTCTTAGCTTGTGTCTAAGCAGTTGTAATTAGAGTGATCACGTGGTGGTCAGGATACTCTAAGAAAGTCTTAGCTTGTGTCTAAGCATTTGTTCCTAGAGTGATCAGGTTGTGATCAGGATACTCTAGAAGACATAGTCGTGGGCTAAGTGGAAAACCATTGTAATCTGTTGCAATTAGTGGATTAAATCCTCAGGTGAGGTAAATCACTCCGTGGGGGTGGACTGGAGTAGTTTTGTTAACAACGAACCAGGATAAAAATAACTGTGCAAATTGTTTTTATCGTTCAAGTTTTCAAACTACACTTATTCAAACCCCCTTTCTAAGTGTTTTTCTATCCTTCATCTTGGTGCATATATTGGCTGCATTGTCTAGGCTAATGATCCAATACCTTCTCCCCCTTTGACAACATCAAAAAGAGACAAGGAATATTATACATATATGGTGAGGATGATATCATTCAATATTGATCATAAACAAACCCTTTTGCAATCATAGTCGAAAATCAATCATTCACATAAAACGATACTTAAAGATAATATAACGAAGGCAACAAAAACATAAATAACCAAAACACGCAATGAGCACATAGCTCAATGTAATATTCTTACACAAACACATAGCATGGGTGAGAATTGTTCAGAAAATACATTAAAATAAAGAACACAAAACAGTTAAATTGTTCATAGATTATGCAAATGATTCATGCATGAAACAAGACATTAGGCATCATCATCATCATTTCTCTCTTGATCCGGAGGTGGAGGTTGAGTAGCATGAACTTGAGGAAATGGATAGTGTTGCATGAAGGCATTTGTGAAGGAGGAGAGTTGGTTGCTTTACGCGTCAATCATACCATAGAGTGTGTTGTACCTTTTCTCTTGAATGGTGGAGTAGGCCGTAAATTGTTCACCTTGCTCAGTAACACTGGAGGTCAAAGTAGTAAGGCGCTCATTCATCAAATTTTGATTTTCAATTTGTTGAAGGCGCATAGCCTCAAGCAGATTTGCAATATTTGAGCCTCCATTTCAAGCGCCTACATTTTCATCTTCATCTTCACCTTCATTCTCTTCACCTTCTTCAATATCCATATCATCTTCATCATCACTATTTCCTCTGTTGAGATCCGCATTGTTTCCTCTTAGAACAGCTCGGTAGGTTCCTAAGGCATGATTATAGAAGAATCCCATCATGTTCAAGGTTTTCTTGGTGAACTCATGGTCAATTGGAATGGACAACATGGGAAGATGTTGAATCCCAATATTTTCCTTGTTCATTACCCACTTGATGAAAGAGGCATAGAAAAGTGCGGTGCCTCTACCAGATTCTTTCAACTCAAACATTCTCTTGGCAATGAAATGAGGCCAATTCACTCGAATTCTGCTCTTGATCAGCCAAACCAAATATACCTCTTGTTGATCAACACGAGAGTATCCACCTTGCTTAGGGCGGATGATTCGTGCCACAATCCACTGCAAAATTCTATCCACTATGTTCAGCAACCCGGTAGTAGCAGTCCTTGGAAACAAATTGCTCCGAACGATATGATCAGCATGGGGGCGCCTCAACATATTGTTCAAGGCAACATTGTAGTCGAATTGAGCCATCACATTTGTGTCAGTTACAGTTACCGCATCATCACTTAGCGGAAATAGACCGATATGCTTCCAAGTATTGTCGGTAATGGCATATGTAGTAGTGCCCATCTGAAAATTGAAAGAACTGCCATGGAAAGTTCCTTCCATCCCATTATAGAATATCCGAACCAAATCCTCATTATAATCATGACTTAATTCTAGAAAAGCACCCAATTTTTGAACTTCTAGCAAATCAATAACCTGTTGTAGATGAAGTCTACGCAGGGTTCCAGTGAACAACATGAATTGCTTAATAACTTTCCTCTTGCTAAAGTTAGACGAGTAGGATTCAACAAGTTCATCAGGAATTAGAGAGAGCATTTACCGGTTCTGGTTGTTGTTTAGAAGGAGAGTCTCCCTTGTGAGCTCTCTTCCTTAAGGACTTGTGTGAAGCCATTTATGAGTGATTGAGAGGATTTTGAGTGAGTGGGAGTTGGAGAATTTAGGGTTTGCAGGTGGGGAGGTCGACGGCGCAGAGAGAAAGATGAGGAAATAATTTTGCCTTTTGCCCCCTTTTAAATTTAACCTATTTTTGAAATTCTGCGACCGATGCGTCGACCTATGCAGGTCATGCGTCGACGCATTTGCTTCAAAATTTTCAAAAAAATTCTTGTGACAGGTCGACTCATAGAAGGGTAGGTCGACCTATTTTTGGCATTTTTCAAAAATTGGTTAAATTCAATAAATGAATGCATGAGACTACCAAAATAAACATAAAACATACACATTTATGAACAAGTAGCAGGTTTACCAAGTTGATGCATTGTCATGAGAAGAGTCTAAGGTTGAAACGATATTACCTTTACACATGGGAGATAGAGTAATATGCCTTCACATATCTTGACTAAACACTTCAACACATTCATGACATCATAGATAACAATTATAATAAATAGAGCACATGCAACTACTTATAGTTGCAACCTATCCGATATATCAAGGACACCAAGTTCCCTATGAATGTGAAAGAAAGGCTCAGTAGCTAGTGGTTTTGTAAAGATATCTGTAGCAACCTGCCCTAAAAATTAAAGGTTTTAGAGTCGCCACCTATTCTACCAGGGCGAATAAGAAACCCCACGCAGTATAAAGATCTGGGTAAGATTATTATAATCAGGTCAAGGGAAGGTGTTAGGCACCCTTAACCCTTTCCTAAGGTTTTGAATTGAGAGGCGGAGGTTTATGGCTAAAATTATTAAGTTAATAGCTAAAGAAGTGAAAAGGGCAAAAATGAGATTTGGACGAATTGAGGTTTTGGGGAAGGGGACTCGCCTTGTTGCCAAGTGCCTACGTATCTCCTTATGGAGAATCAGAGTCAACGTAGTTCGGGGAACACGGTTGCACGCCTTAGAATTTGATATGATATGGTTTGAAGGTATTTTGAGTTACCTTGTCGCAGTTTTTGAAATGCGAAGTTCGCAAGGTATTTTGAATTACCTTATCGTAGTTTTGAAAATCGCAGTATTGAAGAGATGAATTTTGAGTGTTTTAAATGGCGTACAACCCTAGTGTATAAATATCTACTATTAACCGCAATGACCAATAGGTTTGATCACCATAATTAATAGATTAGTAGAGGATTGCTGACAATTCTAATCGATAGATTCGATTATCACTAATTGCAAATAGATGTGTTTTAATTATTTAATTTTATCGTCATCCCTCATAATCAATAGCTTTGATTAAAAATAATAACGAATTGACAAAGAAATGCTAATCATCATAACCAATAAGATGGTTACAACCTTTTAGAAAAATATATTTTATTTGAATTTAATTAATGATTAATTATATAATTGATTATTACCCACCGCGATTAATTGATTTAACCGAAGCGAATAAAATTATGAGATTGTTTGGATAAAACCTAAGTTGGTTAGAAAACCTAATCCTAATACTTTGGCCAATGGCCAGTGGGATTGAGCAAACCCTAATGCATTGATAAACTTCTAGGGTTTTTATGATTTTTAATAATTAAAATTAATTAAATCAATTAAGTCGAATAATTGAAATAGTCGGGAAAATCATTCTAAATAATCATAGCCCTTATCCTAATTAAAATATTAACTAATTATCTATTAATTAATTTAAATCAATTACTTATTATGGAAAAGAAAAGAAAAGAGTTTATAAAAATAAAATAAATAAAAAATATTTAAATGAAACCTGGTGAGGAATCCTGTGTGGCGCATTTGAGAGGTCCATGGTGTACCCTCAAATGGGGAGAATGTGTATGCTGGGGATCGAACCCTTGCCTTTAGGGTTGCTAGCGCTTGTAATTTGCCAAGTGTGCTGGAATATTTAATCGTTAGTGGGATAGAATTATAACGTGAAATATAAAACGTGAATGCCAAATGGGGTTTCACCAAACAGTCAGCGCGCAGGCCCTACGTTTCATAATTCAACTAATGGAAGGCGGAGAGAGGAAGTGGACTATTTGACTGTCCATTGGCAGCGTTCCACGTATTAGTCAAGATTTCAATTTCACTGTTCATCATCTTCCTAAAAGACAGCCACGGTTTCGCTTCGTTCTTGGCCACGGATTTGCTACCTTCTTCACGTAGCAAAACTGGAAATTTAATAAACCTGCCAAAACAGTTTAAACGACAAAACAAAATGCCCAGATCCATTAATCATGGCCTTGCAAACACAGTGGTGGTGTCGTTTTGCACGGATACGACCTGGAACATGTAAGACGAAGCTTCACATTTTTGAAGCCCTAACAATGGCAAATGTTAGTATAGGGCCCAAAGCTTCCATCTTATGCACCAATCTTGTTCTAATGCATGTGAGGAACTCAACGGATTTGTTAGCTCGAATTAAAACGCACTGAATAATGAGATACAAAATTAACAAAAATGTATGAATATGTGAATCATAGAACACGAATTATTGACATGGTTACCTGCTGTAATTCCTTCAAACTTACTCTATATCGCCTTGTGAGTTGAATGGACCAAGAATTTGATCTATGGAGGGGCTGTGTAGGAACTTGCGACTTGCCCTAGTTTTTGAAGTTTGTAACTTTTGAAACCCTAATGTTCTTGCTATTTTTTTTCCGTCCCCCAAAAGACCCCCCTTGGCTGCCCAAATAATGAGAATATATATATGAATCTTTTAGGTCAAAAACTAGAGAAGAATCCATCCTTTTGATGACATGGAAATATGCAACTTATTTGATTGAAAATCAAATCTTAATGTTGCTATTTTTGGCCAATCTTTCTCCAATCACCATATTTGATTTAATTGAATTTTAAGAATGATTTTTTGATTGAAAAAATCAAATCATGCACTAGTTTAATTTTTTACTTATTTTTTCCTTGATTTAATTTGCATAAAAATCAAGAAATAAATAAAATACAAATACCAATCACGGACCAACGAAATTATTTGGCTCTCAAGATGTTTCTTGGGCCTTTAAGTGATCCAAAACAAAGCCCCATGATTTAATTCATTATTTTTGATATTTTACTTAATTTATTTTTCATTTATATGAATAAAATTCAAATAAATACAAATAAAAATGCCAAAAATATGAGCATGGTTTCATAGGCCCTTCTTTGGATCATATGAGGGTTTGAAGTCCAACACTTAAGCCCATTAGTCCAAATATCCAAAATTGGCCACTTTGTATTTTATGCATTTCCTCAAAATCGTCCAACTTGTACCAAGCATATCTCTTTCAATTTTGTCATATGGCCATGTTCTAGGACTTTTTAGAAAGCTCAGAGTGTCCTCTAAATGACACTTTTGTTTTCGTCTCAATTGAAGCTCTCATGCTCAAGTTATGAGCTTTGACCCAAAAGGTGTTTTTTGTGGACTTTTTTGAGGACCTATAATCTCTTTGACCATATCTCTTGAATGAAGCATTTCTAGCTTGGCCTGTGAGAGACAAAGTTGTAGAGAATCCAATTTTCTTCAGAATAGGCTTTGAGTGAGAAATTTCTGATACTCCATGTAGAAGTTATGGCCAGTCAAAGTTGAGTTGACTTTCTCCTATAAAAAACCCTAATTTGAACCTTTTGACTTTGTTCATTTCTGAGTTTTTATTAATGAGTCATGATCAACCTTTGATCAAATGATGGATATAACCTCACATACTTGATGTTGACCAAAAATCTTGAAGTTTGACTGTATTTTGACTATAGTTGACTTTTAGGTCAACATAGTCGACTATGGATCATCTGAGCCATAGATTGAACAATCCTTGGAACTGAAGCTTGACTTTTGACATGGAGATGCCTTGAGACATATGAGACACCTTGAGGTCCATTTGAGACCTTAGAGATTTAAACTCTTTTGATAAAGTGCAAACCCTAATTTAAGAGGCATTCGATTAGGATAATGTTGCTTGAATAAACCCTTGAGCCTTGAGTCATTGAAGATGAAGTGAGGTGGGAAAATTTTGGGGTATGACAATATCGGCAAGTTGATTTTTGCTATCAACATGCTCAAACACTATATCACCTTTCTCCACATGGTCTCTAAAAAAATGGTGTCGAATTTCTATGTGTTTAGTGCGAGAGTGCAAGACCGAATTTTTTGTTAAATTTATAGCACTTGTGTTATCACAAAAGATGGGAATATGATCAAGCTTGACATTAAAGTCAAGTAATTGTTGCTTGAGGCATATGATTTGAGCACAACAATTACCGGCCGCCACATATTCCGCCTCGGCGGTTGACAAAGCAACAGAAACCTGTTTCTTGCTATGCCAACTTACTAAGGAGTTTGAGAAAAAATGACATGTACCACTAGTGCTTTTCCTATCCAATTTTCAACCGGCAAAGTCGGAATCGTAATACCCAACCAAAGAAAAATCACTACCTTTGGAGAACCATAAGCCATGCTTAGTTGTACCAACAAGATACCTAAGTATGCGCTTAACGGCTTTTAAGTGAGACTCCTTAGGACATGATTGGTATCTTGCACACATGCAAACACTAAACATAATATCGAGACAAGAAGCGATAAGGTAAAGTAGGGAACCGATCATACCTCTATACCTTTTTACATCAATCGGCTTACGATGTTCATCCCGATCAAGATTTACCGCGGTAGGCATAGGTGTGTCAATGGCCTATGACTTAACCATGTCAAAGCGTTTGATAAGCTCTTGACAATACTTAGTTTGACTCACAAATGTGCCTTCCTTTAGTTTCTTGATTTGGTGTCCAAGAAAGCAGTTTAGTTCACCCATCATGCTCATCTCAAATTCTCCCTGCATAAGCTTAGAAAACTCCTTGACAAGAGTCATGTTAGTAGACCCAAAAATAATATCATCAACATACACTTGAACCAATATAGAATGATTTTCATGTCTTTTAATGAATAGAGTGGTATCTACCTTCCCTCTTGAGAAACCTTAATTTATCAAAAAGTTACTAAGCCGCTCGTACCAAGCTCTTGGAGCTTGTTTAAGACCGTACAAGACACGCTTATGTTTATAAACATAATCGGAATAATCAACGTTTTCAAAGCCGGGAGGTTGAGATACATAGACCTCTTCATTAATAAACCCATTTAGAAAAGCACTCTTAACATCCATTTGATATAGCTTAAAGTTTTGTGAACATGCAAAAGCAATTAACAGGCGTATTGCCTTGAGTCGGGCGACCGGAGCATAAGTCTCCTCATAATTGATCCTTTCCTCTTGGCTATACCCTTGAAAAACAATACGAGCCTTGTTGCGAGTAATAATTCCGTTTTCGTCTAGTTTGTTCCTAAACACCCATTTAGTGCCAATTACTCGATGGTCTCGCGGAGGAGGGACAAGGTCCCAAACCTCATTTCTCTTAAATTGGTTTAGCTCTTCTTGCATAGCTAAATACCAATGCTCATCGACTAATGCATCTTTGGAGTTTTTAGGCTCAATTTGAGAGACGAAAGAATAATAAAAACAAAAGTTACTTATCCTTGACTGTGTTGTTACTCCTTTTGATATAGCTCCTAGAATATTCTCCATAGGATGGTCCTTAGAAGCTTTCCATTCAAGAGGAAGATCACTTTTGTCACTTGGTTTGTCTTCCACTTTCTCTTTAGGTGCTTGATCCACTTCCTCTTTAATATTCTCGGGTGAGAGGCAATCTTTATCTATCTCAAGCTTAGCATTCGGATCCTTAAGTATACTCTCAGTTGAGATACCTGCACCATTTAGAACACTACCTTTTCCGACAACTTTCGGACAAGACTCATCAAAAGAAACATGTACGGACTCTTCAACAATATGTAACCTTTTGTTGTAAACTCTATAAGCTTTACTAGATTGAGCGTATCCTAGAAAGATACCCTCATCCGCTTTTGCATCAAATTTACCAAGGTTTTCCTTTCCATTATTTAAAACAAAGCATTTACATCCAAATACGTGAAAGTGTGATATGTTTGGTTTTCTTCCTTTTAAGAGTTCATACGATGTTTTGTTTAGAATAGGTCGTATCAAGATCCTATTTAAAACATAGCTAGCCGTATTTATGGAATCGGCCCAAAAATATTTTGGAATCCCATGTTCATTAATCATAGTCCTCCCAAGTTCTTCCAAAACACGGTTTTTACGTTCCACCACTCCATTTTGTTGTGGAGTTCGTAGTGCGGAGAAGTTATGATTAATTCCATGATTTCCACAAAACTCTTCAAAAATATGATTTTCAAACTCACCCCTATGATCACTTCGGATGGATACTATGTAAGTGTTCAACTTATTTTGAAATAATTTGGCAAATTTCTTAAATGCGGAGAAGGTGTCACTTTTGCTTGCTAAGAAAATCGTCCAACAATACCTAGAAAAATCATCAACTATGAAAAACCCATAATAGTTCCCACCTAGACTTTTTATTCTAGATGGTCCAAAAAGGTCCATATGAAGAAGTTCAAGAGGTCTCGTGGTAGATACAATGTTTTTAGATTTAAAAGAGATCCTCGTTTGCTTCCCCATTTGGCACGCATCACATAAGTGATCTTTGGAGAACTTAATTTTGGGTAGGCCAACTACTAGGTCTTTTGAGACGATTTATTAAGAAAATCAAAGTTGACGTGAGCCTAACGTTTATGCCAAAGCCATGAGTCTTCACTCATAGTTGCTAGACATTTGGCTTCGGTCAAAGATACTTCATTTAGGTCAAGCATGTATACATTGTTTACCCTCAGGCCATTGAACACATCATCTTTCTTATCATCGTTTCTAATTGTGCAACTTTCTTTTAAAAAGATATCGAGTATCCTTTGTCGCACAATTGACTGATGCTAATAAGATTGTGTTTAAGGCCCTCAACTAGAAGGACGTCAGAGAAAGTAGTAGAAGAGGGATTACCTACACCACCTTTACCGAGTATTGCACCCTTGTTGTTATCACCATAGGTCACAAATCCTTTCTTCATAGCCAAAAAGTCAAAGAATAAAGATAAGTCACCCGTCATATGTCTTGAGCATCCGCTATCTAGAAACCATATTTTCTCGGATGGCTCAAGACATTCCACCTACAAATTTAATTAAGGGAAATAGGTACCCAATTTTCATTGGGTCCTTGTGTGTGAGTGAAACAAAGGTTGATCTTGGGAATCCATTTGAAAATGCCCTTGGGAACCAAAAATCTCCTAAAGCGACATTTTTTAATGGTATGACCCCTTTTGCAACAATATAGACATCTTGAGTTTGAAAGGTCATTACATTTTCTAGATTGATCTTTTATCACATAAGTGTATCGTTGATACGGATTTATCATACTATTTTTGAAATGTGATCGATCAATAGCATATGTAATTTTCAGTTGTGAAGCCTTGTCTAATTTGGCTTTGATAGTTTTAACTTCTTTTTGCCAAATGTGACAAGTTTCACATCCTCCCCATCTAAACCAAGGACTCTTGTCATCTTCGCTTGTGTCTTTGATACTTTCAATCATATATTTCTTGAGAGTTTCTACTTCCTTTTCGGAATCGGAAACTTTCTTCTCAAGGTATTTAAAAATCCTTTTATTTGAAGCTAAGCGTTGAAAGGCTTCCTTAGCTTCATGATGTAAGGTATCAAAGGCATGCTTTAATTCAAAATAAGACATAGCATCAACATTATTATATTTCTCATGACTTACAATCTTTTTCTTCTTTTGATGTGCCATGAGACATAGGTTGACCGTTTCCTCTTCATCACTCGAGCTTTCTTTGCTAGATGAGTCACTATCACTCTCCCAAGCGATATAGGCTCTTCTTCCTTTTGTTTGCTTCTTTTAAGGTTTGCTCTTTGCCTTATCTTTCTTAAGCGAGGGGCAATCCGGTTTGTAGTAACCCGACTTACCCCAATTGTAACAAGATCCTCTAGGTTTAGTCTTCTTATTCTCATCTTGCTTGTTAGGCTTTGATTGACGTCTATAGTCTACTAGATTTTTGTCCGAGTGTTTAATTTCATTCTTTTGAAGATACTTATTATACCCTCTCACGAACAAACCCATATCTTCATCCGGACTATCATCCTCGTCACTAGATTCACTATCACACGTATCTTTAGTGGATGACTTTGAACTTGAAGCCTTTAGAGCAATAGACTTCTTTTCGGTGTCCTTTGACTTCTCTTTCTTTTCTTTCTTTTCGTGCTTGTTTAGGTTCATGAGATGTTGCTCATGTTCTTCAAGCTATCCAAATAGATCCGTGAGATCCAATGTAGAGAGATCGTTGGCTTCTTTGATTGCCGTGACCTTAGGTTGCCATTCCCTACTAAGACATCTCAAAACTTTGTTAGTAGCTACAACATTGGGAGTAATGTGTCCCAAAGTGTGTAAACGATTGATAATATTGATCGCGACTTAGTATGTCTATAGATTCGTGACTGCAAGTGCACAGTCGTATCGCGTAGCTTTTTAGATTATCGAACCCAAAGGACTAAAAGTCAAACTACAGTTATCTAATGTTGAGGTGTAAATCTAAGGCTAATGATGTTCGGTTAACGAATAATGGGAGCGAAAAAGTTTAATAAAGTCTAAAATTAATTAATGGGAAAACACCGGTATGTAATTATCTAACTTCAGGTATTCGGTAACTTATTGGCATTTTGTTCCTAATGTCACAAATCCTTTTTTCAGTGAAAATTACTTATTTAAAAATCTTTATCTCACACTCTCGTGTTTATTGACTCCGACTACAAAATTGAACTTAAATGAGCGCTCTCGCTATATCACTTAACACTTCAAAAATGCTTTTTGAAAACAAATAAAATTCAGTTAATCTTAAAGCGCTCTCGCTGTATTCAAAACTAACGTTTCATTCTCACTGTCTAGTTAAAATTGCAAACTCTCGTTCTTATTAATTTTTACCTCTATATTGCTTTTACTCTCGTAATAAACAGTTAGAATATTTAAATTAAGAATCGAACCAGAAAACAGATTTGATTGTAAAAATATATTTATGACAATTCGTTACTGAATTCCTTCGTTTAAGATTACATACCGGTATTAATACGTTTAGCTAGACATGATATTAATAACAAATCCAGAATAACAATGATAAACAGACATAAACTCAAACATGTTATCAGATGTGGAAATTAATGGCAAAAGCATATAAATATAAAAACCAGGAAATTAAATTGAAGATTGAAATATGCTTTGAGAACCAGATGCAAATCCTCCACAGACCGGTAGGCTTTTTTGCTTCTTTCTTCTCGGATTAAAATCAAATGCCGAAAAGGGAAATTGCACGAACAGTAAAACCTAAAACTAATTCTGGAAGTTTAAAAACAAACTAAGGGGGCTTTTGATTTCCGGTGTAGAAACCAAAAGCTTGAACTGGAAAATTGAAAGGAAAACTTAAGACTGAAAAAAAATAAACAAAGCTATGAACTTGAAAACGGCGGACGAAGAGGCGAACCCAATCAGGCTGATTTCTCCTCCTTATAGAGTTGTAGGCTGCAGTTGCTGAAGAGAGAATCTAGGGGAGAGTGGGCTGAGTCGGGTGCTGAAAAATAGCGAATAGCGGAGTTGCTGAAGAAGCGGAGCAGTTTGACACATTCTGGATAGAAAATGCAAGTGGGACGGGTGTCCCTTGGTGAGGGACGGGTGTCCCCACCAATTTCTTCTTTCCATGCACTCGGACGGGTGTCCCTTGGTAAGGGACGGGTGTCCCCACCAATTCCTTCCTTCACACGTTGTATCACATGGGACGGGTGTCCCTTGGTGTGGGACGGGTGTCCCCACCATTATATTATTTTTTTTTCTTCTTCTAATTTTCTTCAATATTTTTCTTCTTCAATATTTTTCTTCTTCAATATTTTTCTTCAATATTTTTCTTCTTCAATATTTTTCTTCTTCTTTCCGATAATTTCTCGCAATATGAAATGTTTTTTTCATCCGAACTCGAAATAAATTAAATACCGGCAATAAGATAAAAACACCAGCATAATACTAAAATAAAATAATATAATTAATTAAAATAAGGACATAATCTATGTTAATTAAATCAAATAATATGGTATATTTTCGTGTTATCAAACTCCCCTATACTTGAACCTTTGCTTGTCCTCAAGCAAATAATCATTAAAAAAAAAGTTGGACAATACAGATTAAATGCAAACTCACGTCACACCTCGAGTTGTACTAGGTTACGAAATGTTATTGTTAGAATATCATGAGATAAATCTCATCACCAAAAATACAGTAACGACACTAGACAACTCCGCCATAAGCATACCAATCTGAATCATTCTATTATAGCTAATCCTTTATCCCCTTTTTGCTTGTTTCACCCATTTTCATTCGAGCGCAATCACATTAAGGCCATTATCTTATCACGCACATAGTAGAGTAACCGGTTAGTGACTATGATCCTTTTAAGCACGGAGTTCTGGCACAGTTACGTGGTCTACTCCTTCTATTTACTCAACTGCAGGTTGTGGGGGATCGAACCGTAGTTCGCCCTACCAAGTTCAATACCAGATAACATTTGAACCAACCAACAATGAGTTTCTTAAATTAGAATTTTTTTGGTTGTGCGGCCGTTGGGTTAAATGACCGGGTGAGTGTCACCTAACTTAATTGGTACATTCCTTATAACATGGAATATTATTTTCATAAATCATAAGGGTCATTCACTTATATTCATCGATTCTCTACGTAGTTTGTGTTTAAGACGATGCCGACTGCTAGATAAACTACTCAGGGTTACTTTAAACTAAAGTTTGAGATTTCGGTATAATAGGTACTCAAATCGGTCTTGCATACTCGGGGGTTTTAGAGTGTCAAGACGGTAATAATATTGTCTCAATTTCACTCAAGTTTCCAACATATCTTAAAGATGAGTAACCTTCGTACTATCGGGCGCGTAGAGCTAAGCATCTAATCATGCTAAAAAATTTTTGGTATGGCTCAAGAAATAGAGGAATTAAAATAAGTACGAAAAATCGCATACGTAGGATTTAACTAACATAAATTTTTTATTGAATGGAGATTGCGACAAAGATAAATAAAAGAAACATAGAAAACTCCTCCCCTACACTTGAAGTGTGCATTGTCCTCAATGCAACAAGGCATACAGAAAAAAACGACCTCCTACTCTTCATTTTGTTCTTGTGTCATTCGTCGTCCTCTTGTGTGAACTCTTCTACGCCTACCAGAGTCGGATGGATCATCGGATTGTTGGAAATAGTTATGAACATCGTCCACACGAAGTGACAATGTTTGCATTTCATCGCTCAATCCCGTTATCCGGTTTGACACTTCTTGGTAATTTTGGTGATGCTGTGTTTGAAATTGTTGTACCATTTGCAAAATTTCATTGTGTCTTTGAGTTGATAGCGCATTTTGTTGCAAAATGGTGTCGTAGATGGAGTTCATAGTAACTTGTCGAGGGGCGTTTCCAGGTACCCTTTGCGGAAGAGGATGAATTGGTGGAAGGTTTTCGGGCACTTGTTCATGTTCTTGGTCAGTAGCAGGTGCATCAAGTGTAAAGTGCCACCTTGACATATGTGTAACGTCAATACGATCAGGACAAGGAAGAATGACGCTCTCCACTTTTCTGCCATTAACAACCAAATTGAATCTTCCATCCGCTCTTGGAGAAACCAGATGAGAAACTCTACAATAGGCTAGATCAAGAGCTTGTGCGGGCATGGCAAGATGAGAGATAGTCGCTAGCTCGTTATTTAAGCCCAAAGCGATTGCTAACGAAGTAATGAGACCACCAAAAATAAAGGGGGTAGTTCCTTTTGTGTAAATACTTGCGAAAATGTGGTCAAGGAGAAAAGGTGTTGCGTTGACTTTTCTTCCGGAGAGCGAGCAGAACAAAAAAAACATCTCAGTTTGGTTTACTTTGTTGTTGTTTGATCGGCCAAAAATGGTGTACGCCAAGACGCGGTTAAAATATCGGATGGCCGGATTTTGGATGTGTGCAGCGTATAGGTCCTTCTATCCTACGGTTTCTTCTCCAGGTAGGTTTTGCCAGAGGCTAAAACCTATGGTTTCCCAGTGTCCATCAGGTGCACGATTTTCATAGAGAGCATCTTCCCCTCTTTTGAAATGTAACAGTTCGGCCAAGCGGTCGTACCCTACGGAATATTCATGATTAAACATCATGAACCGTGCTATTCCAGAGATTTCAGGATCATCTGATGAACTCGAATAAATGAAGGAACTTAAGAACTCAAGCACGAGCGGTTCATAAGTTGGGTCTTTGCTGGAGCAAAGGTCGTCGAGACCAACTTGTTTAAGCATCCAAAGCACACTATCGAGTAGACCCAGTGTTTCAAGACAATTCGCGTCTGCGTGTTTCGTCGGGGTGACAGAGTGTTGGTAGAATTCCATGTATTTGTCATGTTGATCTCCTCCATCATTGGGTCGAAAAGTGATTTGGGATAAATCAGGAGGTGGTCGAACAATTTTGTTTTGGTTTCTAACTCTAGTGTTCATAATGGAAGATATTTTGGTAATAAATTTTTTTTCTTGAAAAGATAGAGGTTTTGAGAAATGAATAGTATAGTAATGAAAAAGGTTGGAGGTTTTATATGTTTATTTAGTAACAAAGGGGAGTAATGGATTTTGAGTGGATTTTAAATGAAGGAGTTGGAAAGGGTGATGGTTACTGGAAAAGGGTGGAGAAAAAGGTTGAGAGAAATTTAGAGTTTTGGAAGATGAAGGAAAAAATAGGAAGAGAAATAGTGGGGTGGTGTATTAAAGTGTGGAATAAAAGAAATAGGTGGAGGGAGGAAGAAAACGTGTGAGAGGGAGTGAATGAGGTGAGTGAAAAAAAATTAAATGAGAGTAAATATTATGCAGAAAAATTAATTTGTGGTGCATGCATGTTTCATATTTGTTGACCAAAAGTAAAAGTGGTCCAATTGAAATGCATGCAATGTTGCATAAGACAAGAAAATTGGGAAGTGAGAAAAGAAAGGTCACGTGAGAGAGAGTGAGATAGCGTGAGAGAGAGAGAGAGAGAGAGAGAAAGAATAAAGAAAAGGTAAAAAAATGAAAGGGGACGGGTGTCCCTTGAAGAGGGGACGGGTGTCCCTTGTTGGATGAAGAGAAAGGGACGGTGGTCCCTAGTGATAGTGGGGACGGGTGTCCCAGGGATAGGGACGGGTGTCCCAGGCCAACTACTACCCATTATATTTTGTTCATTAGCTTGCTACTAATAATAAACATTCAGCACATATTTGCAAGCTCATTAAGGTACTATTTATAATAGAATTTCCTCTACTTTTCAGACTTAAAACTCAGGTAATAAATTTAGATTTCAGAGTCAGCCCAAGTTAAAATTCATAACCATTTTGACTAACACAGTAACATAGTTAGAACAGAAAAAATATACTCTATTGGCAGCTATGTGATATACCAGTAGTGTATCTAATTCAATAAAGTTGGATCAGTCAATTTTTTTAATAACACGTAGAAAGCCTAAGAATTCAAAACAAGTAGCAGAAATTTGTACTATGTGTTATTTCAGTGCCTCTCCATATTCAAACCAGATTGTGTAAGATATTTTGAATGGCCTTAATGTTGCAGACAGTATACACACAATAGTACATCAAACACAGATTCAAACCAAACTAGACAATATACTAGACTGTTAAAATAGTGCAGCAATAACACAGATAATATTAAACCATTCGGCTAAAAATAAAAAAGAAATGAAATGAAATTGCTGAATTGTATTACTTAACGAAAACAAAAATACTGAAAGTTAAAATTCCAAAAATTAAAATTACCGATACTGAAACTTAGAAAATTAATTCCTAGAATACTAAAAACTGAAGAAATAAATTACTAAAAGCAGGAAAATCTAATTTTCTTCCCCCCACACTTAGAGTAAACAGTGTCCACACTGTTTTAGTGCTGAGGGTCGCAAAATATAAAAAATCAAAAAGGTCAATTCAGCCACTTTTCGGTGAAAAGAAGTGCTGATAAAAGTGATCCATCTGCTCCGTGATGATATCCATTAAACCGTGAAAGTTCATACGCAAGGTGGCGAACTCGCCGCGTAGGCCTTCAATCTGAGCCTCTAAATTAGCTATAGCAGTAGTAAAGTCAGGAGGCGGAGGCGGGGGTCCAGCATTAGCTGGAGCAGCAGCGTGAGTAGAAACGAGAGATGCATCAGGTGAAACAATAGAACGACCAGGAGGGGTTCATTATAATAGTGAGGAGGAGTCTCTGGATCATAATCAGCTGGGATGTCATAGATTTGAGGTGTTTCAGGTGAGGGAGGTGTAGGTGGGTGATTCAGGTCAAAAAGCAAGTTATTTCTGTCGTGCACGCTCGTGATAGGGTTAGGTAGGACAAACTAAAATACACTATGGTGGTTAATGAGCAATTCAAACTCAATTGGTCCAAGGTTTCCTATCAGGTGAGTGTTGAAACAAAAACGGATATTCATGGGTCGGATACCGCCATAAGGACTTAATCCTAGAAGTGGTTGACGCATACCTACGGCATTGGCTATCATGGTAACTAGGCCTCCTATAAGGATAGGTGTGTCAGGAGTGTCAATGATACGGGTAAAATTGGCTACCATAAAGGTAGCCACATTTACAAGACGACCTTGTGAAGCGCAGAACATAATGAAAAGCTCATCACGGGATACCAAAGAAATGTGTTGCTCTTTTCCAAACAGGGTATGGGCTAGGATCTTATGGAAATACCTAATAGCAGGGTTATGGATGCTCTCAGAGTACATATCTTCAGGTTCAGGGTTGTAGTTACCAGTTATACTACCCCAGAAATAGTCAAGCTCACTGTACTGGAGAAGCTCCTCTTGGATGACAGTGAATACATCAAGGCCACTAGGAAAACCTAAAAGGTTAGCAAACTCGATATGGGTAAAGCGGTAATCAAGACCAAACATCCTAAACCGGATCAAGCCACGATTAAATCCTAGACCATGGTTAGGCAAGTAGTTCAAAGAACTCAGGAACTCAAGGGTAATCCTACGGTAGGTACTAAATCTCCTCCTAATGGGGGAAGTATCCCAACCTATCTGGTGTAGCTAGTACAGCACACTCTCTCTAATGCCTAAGGCATTCATAGCACAGTCATCAACATAAATGGTGGGTGTCATGTCCCTATCGACTAAGTCCTCAAACCTCCTCCTCTGACCTCGTCCCCTGAACGTGATACTCATATAATCTACTCGAGCCATTACTACAGTCAGTCACTAGCTAAAAATGTAAATTAGCCTGAAATTAGAGTAAATTATAGAAATAACTAGTTAGCAATGGCCAAATGCCTTTTTGAGTAAAACAAAAAAGAAAAATAAGAAAAACAAAATAAAATATAAATAAGAAAGAAAAAAATAATAATTTAAATACTTAAAATAATAATAATAATATTACGTAAAAATTAAAATTTAAAGATAAAGAAAAACATAGAAGCGATGGGTTGTCTCCCACGAAGCGCTTTGTTTAACGTCGCAAGCTCGACATAATTTTAGTAAGCAATTAGTCGTTCGATTCAGCGAGTGGGTGTAAAAGCTTCAGACTAGCGAAATAATCTTTATTTTCAATGCAGTGGTAGTGTTTCAAACGTTGCCCATTTACGATAAATGGGTCACTAAACTTACTATTAATTTCTACGGCGCCACTTAGGAAATCTTTAGTGACTTCGAAAGGGCCAGACCACCTAGAACGTAATTTTCCGGGAAAGAGTTTAAGTCTTGAATTAAATAGGAGTACTATGTCTCCTTCATTGAATTCTTTCCTAGATATGCGTTTGTCGTGCCATTTTTTCGTTCTTTCTTTGTAGATCTTAGCATTCTCGTAAGCGTCTAATCTAAGCTCTTCTAGTTCGTTTATATCGAGGATTCTCTTTTCTCCGGCGGCAGAGTAATCTAAATTTAGGGTTTTAATGGCCCAATAAGCTTTATGCTCGAGTTCAACCGGAAGGTGGCAAGATTTTCCATAAACTAACTTGAAGGGTGTGGTTCCTATGGGTGTCTTAAAAGCAGTTCGATATGCCCACAACGCTTCATGTAACTTAGAAGACCAATCTTTCCTAGATGTGGCAACAGTTTTCTCAAGTATTTGTTTAATTTCTCTGTTTGAGACTTCCACTTGGCCACTCGTTTGCGGGTGGTATGGTGTTGCTACACGGTGCTTAACTCCATACTTCACTAAGAGTTTCTCGAAGATTTTGGAAATTAAGTGAGAACCTCCGTCACTGATGACGACTTTGGGCACACCAAATCTTGGAAAGATTATGTTCTTGAAAAGCTTGATCACAACTCGTGTGTCATTTGTTGGAGAGGCTATAGCCTCGATCCATTTGGACACGTAATCCACAGCTACGAGTATGTATTTGTTACCAAAACAAGATGGAAAGGGTCCCATGAAGTCGATTCCCCAAACATCGAAAACTTCTACTTCTAGGATGTTTTTCTGAGGCATTTCATCGCGTCGGGAATTGTTTCCAGTGCGTTGGCAGCAGTCATAGTTTAAAACATCGATGTGCACATCTTTCCATAGATTAGGCCAATAAAAGCCAGATTGTAGGATTTTCGCACAAGTTTTAGATGTACTTGAGTGACCTCCAAAAGGTGCGGCATGGCAGTGATCTATTATGCTTTCGATTTCTTCTTCAGGCACGCAACGACGGAAAATTCCATCAGATCCTATTTTAAAGAGGAGAGGTTCATCCCAGTAGTATTGCTTAAGGTCGTGGAAGAACTTCTTCTTTTGTTGATATGTTAGATCAGGTGGAAGAACACTAGCGGCTAGGTAGTTTACGAAATCTGCGTACCAAGGTGCAGCAGAGTGAGCTAAAGCCACTTCTACTAAGTTGTTGGATTCAATGGTTGGATGGTATGGTTCTATTTCGTTAGCTTCCAACTGAGCAATGAGTCTTTCGTAAGGGAAATCGTCATCGATTGGTACTTGTTCGTGTTTCAAATTTTTGAGTCGAGAAAGATGATCGGCTACGACATTTTCGGTTCCCTTTTTGTCTATAATTTCTAAATCGATTTCTTGTAATAAAATGATCCATCTTAATAATCTCGGCTTGGCGTCTTTCTTAGTTAGAAGGTACCTAATGGCAGCGTGGTCAGTGTATATGATGATTTTGGCTCCTACCAAGTAGGAACGGAATTTGTCTAACGCGAACATAACTGCTAATAGTTCCTTTTCTGTTGTGGCGTAATTCATTTGGGCTTCGTCTAGGGTTCTACTCGCATAGTATATGACATGGATTTTCTTATCTTTTCATTGGCCTAGAACAGCACCTACAGCATAATCGCTTGCATCGCACACTATTTCGAAGGGTTCACTCCAGTCAGGAGGTTGCATAATCGGCGTAGAGATTAGTGCTTGTTTAAGTGTTTGAAACGCTTCAGCGCATTTCTCGTTAAAGATGAATTCAGTATCTTTCATCAGTAACTCAGTTAAAGGCTTGGTTATTTTAGAGAAATCTTTAATAAAACGTCGGTAAAAACCGGCGTGTCCTAGAAAGCTTCTTATTTCTCTAACGATTTTGGGCGGTTGAAGGTTTTCAATAATTTCAATCTTTGCCTTATCCACATCGATTCCTCTATCGGACACGATGTGTCCAAGTACGATTCCTTGTCGAACCATAAAGTGGCATTTTCCCAATTTAGTACCAGATTTACGCTTACGCATTGTTTGAGTACTAATTCGAGGTTTGCTAAGCAGCCTTCAAAACTTTCTCCACGGACAGAGAAATCGTCCATGAATACTTCCATCATTCCATCAAGGAAATCAGCGAAGATTGCCATCATGCATCTTTGGAAGGTTGCGGGTGCATTGCAGAGTCCAAAGGGCATTCATCTATAAGCGAACGTACCATAAGGACATGTGAATGTCGTCTTTTCTTGGTCATTAGGGTGGATAGGAATTTGGAAAAATCCTGAGTAACCATCTAAATAACAGAAATGTGAGTGTTTTTCCAAACGTTCGAGCATTTGATCTATGAAGGGTAAAGGAAAATGATCTTTACGAGTGGCTTTGTTTAACTTCCTATAATCAATGCACATTCTCCATCCAGTTTGGGTACGTTGTGCTACAGATTCACCTTTTGCGTTGGTAAAAATAGTAACTCCTCCTTTCTTAGGTACGACATGAACAGGGCTAACCCATTTACTATCGGATATAGGATATGTGATTCCGGCTTCTAATAGTTTTTGAATTTCCTTTTTAACAACATCGCTCATGATGGGCATAATTCGTCTCTGATGCTCTCTAGAGGTTTTGCAATCTTCTTCGAGCATAATGCGGTGCATACAGAGTGAAGGACTTATTCCTTTCAGATCTGAGATGTTATACCCTAGAGCGGTTGGATATCTTCTTAGGACATTGAGTAACTTTTCTGTTTTAGTTCGTCCTAAATTGGCATTAACTATGACAGGTCGTTTAAGTTCTTCGTCCAGGAATTCGTACCTTAGATCAGTAGGTAATGTTTTAAATTCTATAGCAGGTTTCTTAGGTCCAGGTATAGGATCAGGAGTTAATGCTAGACATTAACTTAGGTGGTTATCTTGATATTCCCCATGCCAGCTATCATCTTCAAGAATAGGCGGTATAGGAATTCTTAGGATTTCGGTTTCCTCTGGTGGTTCGGACATTATTTCCTTTACACACACATCAATGATGTCAACAAAACAGCACGTATCAACTATAGAAGGTGCTTTGAGGAATTGAGAAAGAATGAATTCAATCTTCTCTTCTCCGACTTCGAAGGTAAGCTTCCCTCGTTTCACATCGATGATGGCACCAGCGGTGGCTAAGAAAGGTCTTCCCAGTATGATAGGAATGTTTGAGTCTTCTTGAATATCCATAATGATGAAATCTGTGGGAATATAGAATTAACCTATCCTAACGGGAATGTTTTCTAGCATACCTACAGGATACTTAACAGAGCGATCAGCTAATTGCAAGGACATTCTAGTTGGTCTTAATTCTCCTAATTTAAGCTTTTCACAGATTGAAAGCGGCATTAAACTCACGCTAGCCCCTAAATCGCAGAGTGCTTTGTCTATGACAAATTTTCCTATTACACAGGGTATAGAAAAACTACCAGGGTCTTTCAGCTTAGGTGGCATATTGTTTTGGATAATAGCGCTACATTCCGCAGTAAGCATCACTGTCTCATTATCCTCAAGTTTCTTCTTGTTGGACAGTATCTCTTTAAGAAATTTGGCATAAGATGGCATTTGTGTTATTGCTTCTGTAAAGGGTATTGTTATATTTAATTGCTTTAGAAGTTCCACGAATTTCTTAAATTGTCCTTCAGTTTTAGACTTGGCTAATCTTTGAGGAAAAGGAATAGGTGATTTATATGGTGGTGGAGGTACGTAAGGTTTTGCCTTTTCAGCTTCATCTCTAGCTTTGGTTTCTGGCTCAATAGGTTTATCTACTTCATCATTGCTTTGTGCCTCATCGGTTTCTTATCCTTTTGTTGAGACATTGGTTTAGTTTGGATTCTAGGATCTATTGGTCCATCATATTCAGTTCCACTTTGTAATGTGATAGCATTAGCATGACCTTTTGGGTTAGGCTGTGGTTGACCAGGAAAAACTCCAGCAGGAGCAGCAGTTGTTGCTTATTGTTGGGCTACTTGAGAAATCTGGGTTTCTAACATTTTGTTATGTGTGGCCAAGGCATCTACTTTGGTTGCTAATTGTTTCACTAATTCAGAGGTGTGTATGTTTTGGTTCATAAATTCCTTATTTTGTTGTGTTTGAGTAGCAACAAAGTTTTCCATTATTATCTCAAGTTTGGACTTACGGGGTGCTTGAGGTGCAGCCTGAGGTGCAGTTTGATTTGGCTTTTGAAAACCAAGAGGTGTTTGGGAGCGTATAACGCATTGTTATTCTTATAGGAGAAATTAGGATGATTCTTCCATCCTGGGTTGTAGGTGTTGGAATAAGGATTTCCTTGCGCGTAGTTCATTTGATCGGGAGGAATTCCAGCTAGCAATTGACATTCAGAAACGATATGTCCTTGTACTCTGCATAACTCGCAGTTTGGAGCTATGGCAGCCACGGTGGCTAGGGGAGTCATAGATAAATTTTCGATTTTTTGAGTCAGGGTGTAACACCCGGAATTTAATTATTTATTTAATTAAATTGTATAAGGAAATTATTTGTTGGAATTAGTTGAAGTTAGAATTATTGGCATTATTATAAGAGGCGTAATTGGAATTATGCGTTGTGTTGGGCGGATAAATTAATGATCGAGAAATTAGTCGGTTTAATCGGAGAATAATATTAGAGATAATATTACTATAATGGACTATTATTAATTTAAGTTGATTTAAGCCGTAGAGAATGATATTGAATATGTTGAGTTGGTGGTTCGGACGATTTATTTTATAGTCGGTAGTAGTCAGTTTGGTGGAGAGAAATAATAATAGAATTAATATTATGGATTATGAGAGTGTTTTATTTAAGTGGGCTTAGACATTGCGTTGGTGATAGTAATCATGGGGGTGTTAATTAGTAAGCCCAAATGAAGATTATAATTATAATAATAATTATAATAAAATAAAGGAAATAAGAAGAGAAGTTAGGTCTCAATAGACGTGGAGAAAGAAGAAAAGTTGGAGAAAGAGGAGAGGTGAAGAAGAGAGCCATGGCGGAAGAGAAAAGCTAGAGGAAGTCCAATTTTCGCAGCAAGTTTCTGCAGTGAGACACTTTAGTAAAACGGACGTTTCTCCCAATCCAACCGTTGGATCGTCGCGGTTCTTGGACACAACGTTCCAGACTCGTAGAGGTAACTTCTGACCGAAGCGATTTTCGTTTTGATGATTTTAAGTTCGTCTGACAAACCGATTTCCGAACAGGTTTTTGGTGCGTCTCTGCACGTTGTTAGAAAAGATTTTCGGAGAAAAGTTGGAAATGGCGACATAAGCTATGGCAACCGGGAGAGTAGAGCAATCTCATATCCAAGGTAAGGGTGGGGTTCTAGCTCTATAAACGGGATTATGATGAATGATATGTGGGGGTTATGGTTGTATGATTGCCTCTGTTTTGTGTGTTGTGATTGTATTGTTGAATGTTGAAATTGATTGACGTCGGTGAATAAGGTTATAAAAGTTCAATCAATGGTTGTGGGAAATTAACCTAGGGTTTATAATTATTATTGAGGAATTATTTGTATAAAATTGCTAGATGTTGGTGGAGTATAACTATAATATTGCTATGTTCCTGTGATGGTCGAAATTGAATTGTACTGGAATCGAAGGAAGAAAATTGAGTTTTAATTTTGTTGGAAGATGCTGTCAGCGCAGGTAAGCGCCAAGGTTTGGACGCGGCGCGAACTAAAGGTTTCTGTGGTGTTCGCGACGCAAAGAGAGATTCACGGCGCGTGCTATACGAGTTTTAGAAATATGTTTTGATTTCTGGCTGTTGATGTTTTATGTTGGTTGTTGGGATCAAGCCTTAGTAGGATTAACTTGAGAAGAATTATAATTATTATTAGTGAAGAAATTGGTTTAAATTAATTAGAATATTATACCGTTGGAATAGATTAATTTAATTAGTAGAAATTATAGTGATGATTCTTAGTGATGAGATATGTAGTTAATGGATTAAGTTGTATAAAGATGGAATTGGTGTGAAGAAGAAATAACAGTAGTAATAACGATGATATATGTAGCAGGCTGAATTAGTAGCATAATTGGAATTAATAATAGAATTAACGAGTAGTAGAATTGGAATTAGAATGATAAGAATTGTTGGTAGTAGATTAATTAATAAATTGAAGAATTAGTACCTAGATGTTTAGGGGCTGTTTTGTAATGATTAAGTTGATGCAATTGATGCATGTTTAAGTTGTTGTTTTCGTTGTTGTTGTTCTGATTGTTGTTGTTGATACGTTGATTAAGTTGCAGGTCTTATGACCAACGTTGTTTAAGTTATTGATGATGCGTTGATTAAGTTGTAGGTCTTATGACCAAGGTTGATTAAGTTGTTTGCTGTTTTTGCATTGTAGTGTTGTGACGTTGTAGTTGGTGTTATTGTTGCATGCATACATTTGCATATTACGTTGGCCTGGATTGGAAAAATGTTTAAATTGGCCTTGACGGCACCTGTTTAAGTTGGCCTTGATGGCACCACGTTGAAAAGTTGAAGGCTTATGCCTTGGCCTTGATGGCACCTGTTTAAGTTGAAATGCCTCGATAACCTGGCATATGTTTAAGTTGGGAGTTCTGCTCCAATGGTACCACATGCATTTGCATAGTTGAGTCGCATTTGAAGTTGTTGTTGTTATTACGTTGTTGTTGTTGTTATTACGTTGTTGTTATAAGTTGTTGTTGTTATACTTGTTGTTGATAAATAATTATTATAACCGTTGTTGTTATTTGTTATTATAACTGTTGTTTGAATAAGTATGAAGTGGTGAAATTGTATGATCTAATCTTAATATATTATTTATCATACGCTTGTTTATATTGTTGGATATCTCACCCCTTCTGAATGATGTTTCCCTACCATGGGAAATTGACAGGTACTCAAGATAGCAGTGGAAGTTGAAGTGATTTTATGAAGTCTTTAGTTACTGTTGGTTCGAGTTGGGTATTGCTCTGATACGTAGCACTCGGGGGGATGAACGATTGTCTTTTAATTGTTGTTATAACTATAAGTTGTTAACTTTTAAGTGGAATTTATGAAGTAATATGACGTTGGTGAAGTTGTTTTAGTTTGATAAAAATATTATGCGAAGTGAAGTTGAATAATTGATATTATTATTATTAATAAAAGTTGTTTTATTTTTAAAAGAGTAAACAGGTTTTATCGTTTCATCCGAGTTATGTGCTATGTATCTATGATATATGTGATTAAGTTGTTTGTTGTTTTACGTTGAATGTGACATCCCAATTGTATATTGAATTTCCGCACTATGATTTTATTAAATATTCGTTGGGTAGATTTGGGGTGTTACAATTGGTATCAGAGCCTGGTTGGTCTGTCCGGCCAGAGTCGTCTAATGTTATTTATTCCTCTGTACGCGACAAGTGTGTGAAACACTGTCAGTACTTGTTGTTTTCTGGTTGTTGCAGGTAGTAGTTTGAGCGAACTGGGGGAGAAGAGTTGCTTCTCAGATGTGTTTTAGTTGGAAGTTGCAGAGAAGATTGTTATCTTGGTGTTTCGGAAACTGAAGTTCACCGAAAGAATTGGCTCTCGAGTTATAAAAAGTTTGGGAGCGAGGAGTTATGTTAAGGACTGTTTGGAAAGTGATTAAGTTGAAGAGAATGAGTTTTTGAGTGAAATTTCCGTAAGCAAAACGTAGGAAAATTTCTGAATCATTGTGAAACTTGAAAAATTCATAACTGGAGTTCTGGACGTCCGATTTGAGTCCCGTTTGAAGCGTTGGAAAGATAAAGAGATGAATTTTCTTATAAAAATAGTGGCAGCATCTGTAACAAATTTATTGGTGGCAGGATTATGTTGGAAAGAAATGAAATTGTCCGTTTGAGTAGATATCGTGTCAACTGTTGACGAAGGGACAATGATTAAGTGTAGGATTATTGTAGATCTTGTTATGGATTGTTAGTAAGTAATTATAAGAGTTGTTGCAGTTGTTATAAGTACGAAGAGCATAACTTCAAGAATGAGGAGTGCTGATGATGATAGCACAAGGGAATTTTGTTCTGATAGTATCACAAGGCGTGTGGTAGTATGAAGTCGTAAGACGTCGGTGTTAGCGGATTCAGATGGTTTTGCAGATGTTGAACTATGATGCTTTTGGTGGTGTAAGTGCAATTTCTGAAGGAACATTTTGTAGTTGGTAATAATGGTTATACTCCATTACGATTATCGGATATTTATTGACAAATTAAGGACTTGATCACCCTTAATCTCTTGTTGATAGTAGACGGAATTGTATTGGATGTTATAGACTTATTTTACTATCTCGATGATGCAGAAAGCGGTTAATGTTGAGGAAAAAAAAACTAAGTCTCGGGTAAAGCTTGTAAATTATAAGTTGATAGAAACTCTAATGAGGACGGTGAATTAAGATGAATGATCAGAGTTGCGCAGCTGAAGCGTGATGTGCCAGAGTGTTGTGTTTATTTGTAAATAGTGCTGATTGAAATAGGATTTCTTGTAAGTCATTGGTCAATGATGAGTTGAGTGGTTATCGGTCAAGTTATGTTGTCAGATTAGTATTATAATAATTTAGTCGTCGTTGCAGTAATGTTGTTGTTGGTTACCGTAGGTGGCGAATGATATCCTGAGATATCATGAAGTTGATTAAATTGGTTACTTTGAGGTTATTATGGGAGTGACCTGACAAAAAGATGATGTGGAATGAAGTTGAGGTTGGAGTTGGTGGATAGAATTTTCGAGGACGAAAATATTCTAAGTGGGAGAGAGTTGTAACACCCGGAATTTAATTATTTATTTAATTAAATTGTATAAGGAAATTATTTGTTGGAATTAGTTGAAGTTAGAATTATTAGCATTATTATAAGAGGCGTAATTGGAATTATGCGTTGTGTTGGGCGGATAAATTAATGATCGAGAAATTAGTCGGTTTAATCGGAGAATAATATTAGAGATAATATTACTATAATGGACTATTATTAATTTAAGTTGATTTAAGCCGTAGAGAATGATATTGAATATGTTGAGTTGGTGGTTCGGACGATTTATTTTATAGTCGGTAGTAGTCAGTTTGGTGGAGAGAAATAATAATAGAATTAATATTATGGATTATGAGAGTGTTTTATTTAAGTGGGCTTAGACATTGCGTTGGTGATAGTAATCATGGGGGTGTTAATTAGTAAGCCCAAATGAAGATTATAATTATAATAATAATTATAATAAAATAAAGGAAATAAGAAGAGAAGTTAGGTCTCAATAGACGTGGAGAAAGAAGAAAAGTTGGAGAAAGAGGAGAGGTGAAGAAGAGAGCCATGGCGGAAGAGAAAAGCTAGAGGAAGTCCAATTTTCGCAGCAAGTTTCTGCAGTGAGACACTTTAGTAAAACGGACGTTTCTCCCAATCCAACCGTTGGATCGTCGCGGTTCTTGGACACAACGTTCCAGACTCGTAGAGGTAACTTCTGACCGAAACGATTTTCGTTTTGATGATTTTAAGTTCGTCTGACAAACCGATTTCCGAACAGGTTTTTGGTGCGTCTCTGCACGTTGTTAGAAAAGATTTTCGGAGAAAAGTTGGAAATGGCGACATAAGCTATGGCAACCGGGAGAGTAGAGCAATCTCATATCCAAGGTAAGGGTGGGGTTCTAGCTCTATAAACGGGATTATGATGAATGATATGTGGGGGTTATGGTTGTATGATTGCCTCTGTTTTGTGTGTTGTGATTGTATTGTTGAATGTTGAAATTGATTGACGTCGGTGAATAAGGTTATAAAAGTTCAATCAATGGTTGTGGGAAATTAACCTAGGGTTTATAATTATTATTGAGGAATTATTTGTATAAAATTGCTAGATGTTGGTGGAGTATAACTATAATATTGCTATGTTCCTGTGATGGTCGAAATTGAATTGTACTGGAATCGAAGGAAGAAAATTGAGTTTTAATTTTGTTGGAAGATGCTGTCAGCGCAGGTAAGCGCCAAGGTTTGGACGCGGCGCGAACTAAAGGTTTCTGTGGTGTTCGCGACGCAAAGAGAGATTCACGGCGCGTGCTATACGAGTTTTAGAAATATGTTTTGATTTCTGGCTGTTGATGTTTTATGTTGGTTGTTGGGATCAAGCCTTAGTAGGATTAACTTGAGAAGAATTATAATTATTATTAGTGAAGAAATTGGTTTAAATTAATTAGAATATTATACCGTTGGAATTGATTAATTTAATTAGTAGAAATTATAGTGATGATTCTTAGTGATGAGATATGTAGTTAATGGATTAAGTTGTATAAAGATGGAATTGGTGTGAAGAAGAAATAACAGTAGTAATAACGATGATATATGTAGCAGGCTGAATTAGTAGCATAATTGGAATTAATAATAGAATTAACGAATAGTAGAATTGGAATTAGAATGATAAGAATTGTTGGTAGTAGATTAATTAATAAATTGAAGAATTAGTACCTAGATGTTTAGGGGCTGTTTTGTAATGATTAAGTTGATGCAATTGATGCATGTTTAAGTTGTTGTTTTCGTTGTTGTTGTTCTGATTGTTGTTGTTGATACGTTGATTAAGTTGCAGGTCTTATGACCAACGTTGTTTAAGTTATTGATGATGCGTTGATTAAGTTGTAGGTCTTATGACCAAGGTTGATTAAGTTGTTTGCTGTTGTTGCATTGTAGTGTTGTGACGTTGTAGTTGGTGTTATTGTTGCATGCATACATTTGCATATTACGTTGGCCTGGATTGGCAAAATGTTTAAGTTGGCCTTGACGGCACCTGTTTAAGTTGGCCTTGATGGCACCACGTTGAAAAGTTGAAGGCTTATGCCTTGGCCTTGATGGCACCTGTTTAAGTTGAAATGCCTCGATAACCTGGCATATGTTTAAGTTGGGAGTTCTGCTCCAATGGTACCACATGCATTTGCATAGTTGAGTCGCATTTGAAGTTGTTGTTGTTATTACGTTGTTGTTGTTGTTATTACGTTGTTGTTATAAGTTGTTGTTGTTATACTTGTTGTTGATAAATAATTATTATAACCGTTGTTGTTATTTGTTATTATAACTGTTGTTTGAATAAGTTTGAAGTGGTGAAATTGTATGATCTAATCTTAATATATTATTTATCATACGCTTGTTTATATTGTTGGATATCTCACCCCTTCTGAATGATGTTTCCCTACCATGGGAAATTGACAGGTACTCAAGATAGCAGTGGAAGTTGAAGTGATTTTATGAAGTCTTTAGTTACTGTTGGTTCGAGTTGGGTATTGCTCTGATACGTAGCACTCGGGGGGATGAACGATTGTCTTTTAATTGTTGTTATAACTATAAGTTGTTAACTTTTAAGTGGAATTTATGAAGTAATATGACGTTGGTGAAGTTGTTTTAGTTTGATAAAAATATTATGCGAAGTGAAGTTGAATAATTGATATTATTATTATTAATAAAAGTTGTTTTATTTTTAAAAGAGTAAACAGGTTTTATCGTTTCATCCGAGTTATGTGCTATGTATCTATGATATATGTGATTAAGTTGTTTGTTGTTTTACGTTGAATGTGACATCCCAATTGTATATTGAATTTCCGCACTATGATTTTATTAAATATTCGTTGGGTAGATTTGGGGTGTTACAATTGGTATCAGAGCCTGGTTGGTCTGTCCGGCCAGAGTCGTCTAATGTTATTTATTCCTCTGTACGCGACAAGTGTGTGAAACACTGTCAGTACTTGTTGTTTTCTGGTTGTTGCAGGTAGTAGTTTGAGCGAACTGGGGGAGAAGAGTTGCTTCTCAGATGTGTTTTAGTTGGAAGTTGCAGAGAAGATTGTTATCTTGGTGTTTCGGAAACTGAAGTTCACCGAAAGAATTGGCTCTCGAGTTATAAAAAGTTTGGGAGCGAGGAGTTATGTTAAGGACTGTTTGGAAAGTGATTAAGTTGAAGAGAATGAGTTTTTGAGTGAAATTTCCGTAAGCAAAACGTAGGAAAATTTCTGAATCATTGTGAAACTTGAAAAATTCATAACTGGAGTTCTGGACGTCCGATTTGAGTCCCGTTTGAAGCGTTGGAAAGATAAAGAGATGAATTTTCTTATAAAAATAGTGGCAGCATCTGTAACAAATTTATTGGTGGCAGGATTATGTTGGAAAGAAATGAAATTGTCCGTTTGAGTAGATATCGTGTCAACTGTTGACGAAGGGACAATGATTAAGTGTAGGATTATTGTAGATCTTGTTATGGATTGTTAGTAAGTAATTATAAGAGTTGTTGCAGTTGTTATAAGTACGAAGAGCATAACTTCAAGAATGAGGAGTGCTGATGATGATAGCACAAGGGAATTTTGTTCTGATAGTATCACAAGGCGTGTGGTAGTATGAAGTCGTAAGACGTCGGTGTTAGCGGATTCAGATGGTTTTGCAGATGTTGAACTATGATGCTTTTGGTGGTGTAAGTGCAATTTCTGAAGGAACATTTTGTAGTTGGTAATAATGGTTATACTCCATTACGATTATCGGATATTTATTGACAAATTAAGGACTTGATCACCCTTAATCTCTTGTTGATAGTAGACGGAATTGTATTGGATGTTATAGACTTATTTTACTATCTCGATGATGCAGAAAGCGGTTAATGTTGAGGAAAAAAAAACTAAGTCTCGGGTAAAGCTTGTAAATTATAAGTTGATAGAAACTCTAATGAGGACGGTGAATTAAGATGAATGATCAGAGTTGCGCAGCTGAAGCGTGATGTGCCAGAGTGTTGTGTTTATTTGTAAATAGTGCTGATTGAAATAGGATTTCTTGTAAGTCATTGGTCAATGATGAGTTGAGTGGTTATCGGTCAAGTTATGTTGTCAGATTAGTATTATAATAATTTAGTCGTCGTTGCAGTAATGTTGTTGTTGGTTACCGTAGGTGGCGAATGATATCCTGAGATATCATGAAGTTGATTAAATTGGTTACTTTGAGGTTATTATGGGAGTGACCTGACAAAAAGATGATGTGGAATGAAGTTGAGGTTGGAGTTGGTGGATAGAATTTTCGAGGACGAAAATATTCTAAGTGGGAGAGAGTTGTAACACCCGGAATTTAATTATTTATTTAATTAAATTGTATAAGGAAATTATTTGTTGGAATTAGTTGAAGTTAGAATTATTGGCATTATTATAAGAGGCGTAATTGGAATTATGCGTTGTGTTGGGCGGATAAATTAATGATCGAGAAATTAGTCGGTTTAATCGGAGAATAATATTAGAGATAATATTACTATAATGGACTATTATTAATTTAAGTTGATTTAAGCCGTAGAGAATGATATTGAATATGTTGAGTTGGTGGTTCGGACGATTTATTTTATAGTCGGTAGTAGTTAGTTTGGTGGAGAGAAATAATAATAGAATTAATATTATGGATTATGAGAGTGTTTTATTTAAGTGGGCTTAGACATTGCGTTGGTGATAGTAATCATGGGGGTGTTAATTAGTAAGCCCAAATGAAGATTATAATTATAATAATAATTATAATAAAATAAAGGAAATAAGAAGAGAAGTTAGGTCTCAATAGACGTGGAGAAAGAAGAAAAGTTGGAGAAAGAGGAGAGGTGAAGAAGAGAGCCATGGCGGAAGAGAAAAGCTAGAGGAAGTCCAATTTTCGCAGCAAGTTTCTGCAGTGAGACACTTTAGTAAAACGGACGTTTCTCCCAATCCAACCGTTGGATCGTCGCGGTTCTTGGACACAACGTTCCAGACTCGTAGAGGTAACTTCTGACCGAAGCGATTTTCGTTTTGATGATTTTAAGGTCGTCTGACAAACCGATTTCCGAACAGGTTTTTGGTGCGTCTCTGCACGTTGTTAGAAAAGATTTTCGGAGAAAAGTTGGAAATGGCGACATAAGCTATGGCAACCGGGAGAGTAGAGCAATCTCATATCCAAGGTAAGGGTGGGGTTCTAGCTCTATAAACGGGATTATGATGAATGATATGTGGGGGTTATGGTTGTATGATTGCCTCTGTTTTGTGTGTTGTGATTGTATTGTTGAATGTTGAAATTGATTGACGTCGGTGAATAAGGTTATAAAAGTTCAATCAATGGTTGTGGGAAATTAACCTAGGGTTTATAATTATTATTGAGGAATTATTTGTATAAAATTGCTAGATGTTGGTGGAGTATAACTATAATATTGCTATGTTCCTGTGATGGTCGAAATTGAATTGTACTGGAATTGAAGGAAGAAAATTGAGTTTTAATTTTGTTGGAAGATGCTGTCAGCGTAGGTAAGCGCCAAGGTTTGGACGCGGCGCGAACTAAAGGTTTCTGTGGTGTTCGCGACGCAAAGAGAGATTCACGGCGCGTGCTATACGAGTTTTAGAAATATGTTTTGATTTCTGGCTGTTGATGTTTTATGTTGGTTGTTGGGATCAAGCCTTAGTAGGATTAACTTGAGAAGAATTATAATTATTATTAGTGAAGAAATTGGTTTAAATTAATTAGAATATTATACCGTTGGAATTGATTAATTTAATTAGTAGAAATTATAGTGATGATTCTTAGTGATGAGATATGTTGTTAATGGATTAAGTTGTATAAAGATGGAATTGGTGTGAAGAAGAAATAACAGTAGTACTAACGATGATATATGTAGCAGGCTGAATTAGTAGCATAATTGGAATTAATAATAGAATTAACGAATAGTAGAATTGGAATTAGAATGATAAGAATTGTTGGTAGTAGATTAATTAATAAATTGAAGAATTAGTACCTAGATGTTTAGGGGCTGTTTTGTAATGATTAAGTTGATGCAATTGATGCATGTTTAAGTTGTTGTTTTCGTTGTTGTTGTTCTGATTGTTGTTGTTGATACGTTGATTAAGTTGCAGGTCTTATGACCAACGTTGTTTAAGTTATTGATGATGCGTTGATTAAGTTGTAGGTCTTATGACCAAGGTTGATTAAGTTGTTTGCTGTTGTTGCATTGTAGTGTTGTGACGTTGTAGTTGGTGTTATTGTTGCATGCATACATTTGCATATTACGCTGGCCTGGATTGGCAAAATGTTTAAGTTGGCCTTGACGGCACCTGTTTAAGTTGGCCTTGATGGCACCACGTTGAAAAGTTGAAGGCTTATGCCTTGGCCTTGATGGCACCTGTTTAAGTTGAAATGCCTCGATAACCTGGCATATGTTTAAGTTGGGAGTTCTGCTCCAATGGTACCACATGCATTTGCATAGTTGAGTCGCATTTGAAGTTGTTGTTGTTATTACGTTGTTGTTGTTGTTATTACGTTGTTGTTATAAGTTGTTGTTGTTATACTTGTTGTTGATAAATAATTATTATAACCGTTGTTGTTATTTGTTATTATAACTGTTGTTTGAATAAGTTTGAAGTGGTGAAATTGTATGATCTAATCTTAATATATTATTTATCATACGCTTGTTTATATTGTTGGATATCTCACCCCTTCTGAATGATGTTTCCCTACCATGGGAAATTGACAGGTACTCAAGATAGCAGTGGAAGTTGAAGTGATTTTATGAAGTCTTTAGTTACTGTTGGTTCGAGTTGGGTATTGCTCTGATACGTAGCACTCGGGGGGATGAACGATTGTCTTTTAATTGTTGTTATAACTATAAGTTGTTAACTTTTAAGTGGAATTTATGAAGTAATATGACGTTGGTGAAGTTGTTTTAGTTTGATAAAAATATTATGCGAAGTGAAGTTGAATAATTGATATTATTATTATTAATAAAAGTTGTTTTATTTTTAAAAGAGTAAACAGGTTTTATCGTTTCATCCGAGTTATGTGCTATGTATCTATGATATATGTGATTAAGTTGTTTGTTGTTTTACGTTGAATGTGACATCCCAATTGAATATTGAATTTCCGCACTATGATTTTATTAAATATTCGTTGGGTAGATTTGGGGTGTTACACAGGGCGTCTACTTTGGCGTTGACGTGATCTATGCCACTGACTTCATACATCCCTCCTTTAGCTTGAGGTTTCTCCACAGATGCTCGTTCTCCTCCCCATTGATAATGGTTTTGTGCCATGTTATCAATGAGTTGATAGGCTTCATTATAAGGTTTGTCCATTAACGCGCCACCAGCGGCAGCGTCTAGAGATAACTTGGTGTTATATAAGAGACCACCATAGAAGGTGTGAATGATTAGCCATGGTTCAAGTCCATGATGCGGGCAGAGTCTCAGCATTTCCTTGTATATTTCCCAAGCTTCGAAAAGTGATTCATTGTCTTTTTGAGTAAATCCGTTGATTTGGCCCCTCAGCATCGCGGTCTTACTGGGTGGAAAATATCTTGCTAAGAAGACCTTTTTCAGATCGTCCCATGTAGTTATAGAATTCAAAGGTAAGGATTGGAGCCAAGCTCTGGCTCTATCTCTGGGAGAGAATGGGAAAAGACGTAATCTAATAGTTTCGGGACTAACGCCATTGGCTTTTACTGTGTTGGCATATTGCACGAACACGGATAAATGGAGATTCGGATCATCCGTAGGGATTCCAGAAAATTGATTTTGTTGCACGGCTTGCAACAATGACGGTTTAAGCTCGAAGTTGTTCGCCTCGATGGCGGGAGCAGCAATACTCGAGTGCGGTTCAGCTTGAGAAGGAGCAGCGTAGCCCTTAAGCGGTCGGTTAACTAGTTCAACCATGTCTAGTTTTGGAGTTGGTTCTTCAAGAATGGGAATCAACTCTTCGGGAATTGGAATCAGGTCTACCTCGGGAAGATTGTGGGCGCGACGTCTTATTTTAACAAAACGTTCAATTTTGTTGATTCGTTGTATTAAATCCCCTCCTTGTAAACGAGTATTTGGCATACAATCGTTCAAAGAAAGAAAATTTTTTGCCTTAGTCTATACAGTGCAACAGCGGAGTTACGATATTGACTAAATTAGTCCCCGGCAACGGCGCCAAATACTTGATCGCGACTTAGTATGTCTATAGATTCGTGACTGCAAGTGCACAGTCGTATCGCGTAGCTTTAAAGATTATCTAACCCAAAGGACTAAAAGTCAAACTACCGTTATCTAATGTTGAGGTGAAAATCTAAGGCTAATGATGTTCGGTTAACGAATAATGGGAGCGAAATAGTTTAATAAAGTCTAAAATTAATTAATGGGAAAACACCGGTATGTAATTATCTAACTTCAGGTATTCGGTAACTTATTGGCATTTTGTTCCTAATGTCACAAATCCTTTTTTCAGTGAAAATTACTTATTTAAAAATCTTTATCTCACACTCTCGTGTTTATTGACTCCGACTACAAAATTGAACTTAAATGAGCGCTCTCGCTATATCACTTAACACTTCAAAAATGCTTTTTGAAAACAAATAAAATTCAGTTAATCTTAAAGCGCTCTCGCTGTATTCAAAACTAACGTTTCATTCTCACTGTCTAGTTAAAATTGCAAACTCTCGTTCTTATTAAATTTAACCTCTATATTGCTTTTACTCTCGTAATAAACAGTTAGAATATTTAAATTAAGAATCGAACCAGAAAACAGATTTGATTGTAAAAATATATTTATGCCAATTCGTTACTGAATTCCTTCGTTTAAGATTACATACTGGTATTAATACGTTTAGCTAGACATGATATTAATAACAAATCCAGAATAACAATGATAAACAGACATAAACTCAAACATGTTATCAGATATGGAAATTAATGGCAAAAGCATATAAATATAAAAACTTGGAAATTAAATTGAAGATTGAAATATGCTTTGAGTACCAGATGCAAATCCTCCACAGACCGGTAGGCTTTTTTGCTTCTTTCTTCTCGGATTAAAATCAAATGCAGAAAAGGGAAATTGCACGAACAGTAAAGCCTAAAACTAATTCTGGAAGTTTAAAAACAAACTAAGGGGGCTTTTGATTTCCGGTGTAGAAACCAAAAGCTTGAATTGGAAAATTGAAAGGAAAACTTAAGACTGAAAACTTAAGACTGAAAAAAATAAACAAAGCTCTGAACTTGAAAACGGAGGACGAAGAGGCGAACCCAATCAGGCTGATTTCTCCTCCTTATAAAGTTGTAGGATGCAGTTGCTGAAGAGAGAATCTAGGGGAGAGTGGGCTGAGTCGGGTGCTGAAAAATAGCGAATAGCGGAGTTGCTGAAGAAGCGGAGCAGTTTGACACATTCTGGATTGAAAACGCAAGTGGGACGGGTGTCCCTTGGTGAGGGACGGGTGTCCCCACCAATTTCTTCTTTCCATGCACTGGGACGGGTGTCCCCACCAATTCCTCCCTTCACACGTTGTATCACATGGGACGGGTGTCCCTTGGTGTGGGACGGGTGTCCCCACCATTATATTATATTTTTTTTCTTCTTCTAATTTTCTTCAATATTTTTCTTCAATATTTTTCTTCTTCAATATTTTTCTTCTTCTTTCCGGTAATTTCTCGCAATATGCAATGTTTTTTTCATCCGAACTCAAAATAAATTAAATACCTGCAATAAGATAAAAACACCAGCATAATACTAAAATAAAATAATATAATTAATTAAAATAAGGACATAATCTATGTTAATTAAATCAAATAATATGGTATATTTTCGTGTTATCAAATATGAGAAAATCTCTTTTGCATTTCCGCAATGGTTTCACCTTACTTCATGTGAAAGAGATCAAACTCTTGCGTCAAAGTATTGATTCTAGCTAGCTTAACATCATTAGTTCCTTCATGGGCGACTTGTAATGCATCCCACATTGCCTTAGCCGTTTGGCAATGTGATACACGAAAGTACTCAACAACCCCTAAGGAAGCTATAATCATGTTTCTAGCTTTCCAATCATACGCGTAATTCTTTTCATCATTTTCATCCCATTGTGCTTGAGGTTTAGGTCTGGTAACGCCTGCATCGTTGGTTATGGTGATAGCCATATGACCATTGACGATGACATCCCAGATTTTTCTATCAATGGAGTTGATATGAATGCACATACAGTCCTTCCAATAACTATAGTTTTCTCCGGTAAAAACAGGCGCTTTATTAGACGCCCCTTTTTGACCGTTCTCCATTTTCTAAAAGTTTATATACCAAGCACTAGATGAATCGCCGCTCGTGATACCACTTGTTAGACGATAGGGGTGGTCTAGAGGGGGTGAATAGACCACCTTTTTCCGACTTAAGAAAATTTTAGCTTTTGAAACGTGACTCCCCGGGATCAACTTTATCGTCTTTGAACGATCGAGTTATCGGGGACCGAATATGTGCAATAACCAAATCGGATGAAAAACGGCGAAATATGAATTACGTTTTAATGAATTTATCAATTAACTCGAATACACACTTAATAAAATATTACTCGCAATGAACCGTTTTACCAAAATTTGACCAAAAAATTGAATGAGTAATTTTATCGAACACTTGGTGAGCGATCTTCACCAAACTTCAATTTTTGCTCAACAATGGATATTTAACAAAAACTAATATTGAAAAGATAAAAGTAATAACGATAAAGAACAAGAGATTTGTTAAGGTAGTTGCTCTATCGTCTTCGCAGGAGTACGTCTTCCCCTAATTTCAAATGAAATTAGGAAAGTTTTATTTGATTGCAAAATGTTTAACAAGGAAAGAATTTACCAATCACCAACTACACACATGCAGTAAAATTGAATACAATTCTTTCCTCCCCTTGATTCAAGTAGAAACAAGTCAATTTCAATGATCTTCACTGATCAAGACCCCGATCCTTCCTTTTCAATCCTCCGGTTGTAGCAAATTTGATGAGCGAATCTACAATCCCTTAATTCCTTATGCTCGGCTGAATTGATTCCTAAAGCGAAGCAATCGTCAAAAACCATCTAATCAAACCCTTGATGTAGAAGGAAAAACCCTAAGGTTTTATACAAGAAACACCCTCAACAATCTTCACTCAAACAAGACAAATGTCTACCGTCGAACCTTATCAACGCACGTTCCTTACTCTGATCGAAAAAGATGATTATGTGTGATTTTCGATCAATAAGCGAAAGGTTGAGGATGAGAAGAAGCTTGAGTATATCTTTCACGTTTCTTGTTAATTTGATTGAGAATGATCAATTTTATATATATACCACACCCTTTGCATTAGCCAATTAAACACAACAAAAAACCAGTAAAACTAGCGATAGGTCGACCTGTCCCTCTGTGTAGATCGACCTATTGAAGTTCTGCATTTGTTTTTGAAGGTAGCATGACACATGCGTCGACCTGAAGGGTCGGCGTGCGCATACCCGAGATTTCCCTAAAAGTCCATGCGTCGACCTGTAGGGTCGGCGTACGCATACCCGAGGTTTCCTCAAAATACCATGCGTCGACCTGAGGAGGCAATGCGTCGACGCATTCTGCCTTGACATGGAATTTTTCTTAATTTTTAGCAATAGGTCGACTTGTGGTGCTGGTGTGTCGTCCGGTTGAGAACATTTAGCCAAAATTGCCTTTCTTTGATGCATCCACTTGATTTCGTTGCTTCCACATACATTGGTTGAGTTCACAATGTTTTGACATCATGAAAACACGCATTTGCCCTCACATTGCATTCATAGTCTTCTGATGCTAGTTTCCTTTTGCCTTTGGAATGATCACTAGGATTCAAAACTCTTTACATATTCTGAGTGAAGGAGGAGAACCTATTGATAGGGATTCTTCTTCTAAAAATAATATTGGAGGGAACCACCAGGGGAGGAACACTTATTTCCTTCAACAAGGACATGTGCTTCAGATTATAAGAATTGAAGTGCTCTCCAATTGTTGGGACCAGATCTTCTATGAATTTTACTTCTTCAGTCAGAAACTTGATTAGACCACTTTCCATAAAGATAGCAGACAGAAGTCTTCCAAACGGAATATAAGGTTGAATCTTCTTGTTCTCATTATCAGTGGTTCTGGTGTTGAAGATAGTGTCCCTTAGATAATGGAATAGAATAAAGGGAAGATTCATCTTCTTATGAGCCATCAAATATTACACCATGTACTTTTGGTATGTATTGAAGTAGTCTGAAGTGTTTGAGTAAGATGTAGGGTTTATGCATCCCAAAATGATTTTATGCCAAATCCTCGTATTATCATGAAGATCAACTGCTTTGTATTCCTTTTGATCCAAAGAAAAGTTCTTGAAGATATCCATATGGATGGTTCTTCTTAGAAATGTTGACTTTTCACTCATGTTGTAGACATTTTTCCCTTCTGCATAATTTATCCCCAAGAGATCTGAAATAGATTTTTCAGTTATGACAATCCTGGAGCCCAGGACATGAGATACAATGTGAAGCTTTTTTCACTCAGCTTGTCTCCAAAAGTCCTTTACAAGTGCTTCATAGATTGGACCATCCAATCTTTCAAAGTAGCTTTTCCATCCTTGAGCGTTTAACTCTTGACTTAAATCAAAATTGTTGACAACCATGTTCTCGAAATCAACCATATGTTCATAAAGTACCGTTAGGTTTTGAGAAGGAGTGATGCAGTGAATCTGAAGATCTCTTATTGTAATATGATGTTCATCAATGGTTGATTCGTTGAAGAACTGGGGTGAGCAGTTGAGGAATATACATGAGTAGTGAAAGATGAAGGAAAAACAATTATGGATGTAGGAACAACTGTAGATGATGACCCCAGGAGATTCAGACTTTGTTCATGCTCTTGAGAGAACTTAATATCTTCTTGTTATTGACGATCCATGGTAGAGTAGTTGAGAAGATGTTGAATATGATGACTTTGTTGAGAAAAATGAAGAACTCAGTGAACAGTTGAGAGAACTGGGGTTTAGGGTTTTAGGGTTTCTAAAAAGTGTTGAAGTGAATAGTGAGGTTGTGTGTGAGAGTGTACATACAGTATTTGAAAATGTGAAAAATCAAAAGATAGTACAATCATTAGGGGTAATTAATGAAAATCATAATTTTGATTTTAACCAATTCCAAGAAAATAAAACACACTGCTCGAGTGTCATTAGTTATGATTGATAATAAGTAAAACTAAGGCTACACATATTAATCATCCTAAGTGACACGTTTGATGTACTCGGATTCTGGAAAATCAAACGATTCCCCTCTGATCAGAGACGTTTCTGACTGAAAACATCTTCTGATAACTGAGGTTCTGATAAAGAAAAACTAACAGCGGTATATGAATTTAAAATCTAAAAGAATAACTTCTGTCATACCTTTTCACTTACCTCTTTCCTTTTTCAGAATGTGTGTTGATCCTTTCCAGAAGCGTTTTGATGAGCTGGCTTCTTATGCTTGTGATGCATTCTGATTGTGTTGGCTTCTGATGAATGTAGATGGCTTCTGATCTTTATCTTCCTTGAAATTCCATAGGGAATTTCGCTTCTCCATCATACTTATCAAACTCAACTTTTGTTTTTCTATGAGGTTGTTTCTGACCACCCAACTGGTTCCTATAGTCAAAATTCTCTATAAAACATAGCAGGCTTGGAACTATAGTGATCTTTATCCTTATTATCAATAGTAACATTATTGGTATGTGTTCATGTGGTTTCAACCATTGTTTTTCACACAGCCTAGATTGGTACTGAACACTGTTAAGTGCTTGATAAAGATTCAAACTCTTTATCACTCCTCGAAACCGGAGCTCTGATACCAACTGAAGGGGGGGTTGAATAGGGTTTTTAAAACACAAAGCTTTTTATAAAAACACTTCCCCTTTATTGAAACTACAAGTTCTTAACTATTGATAATAACCGAAAGATGCTTGAAGGAAAGAACACAGTATTTTTATATTGGTTCACTTGAGAACTAACAAGCTAGTCCAGTCCACCCTTCCGAGGTGATTTCGCCTCTTTTAATCGAGGACTTAATCCACTATAACCGAACCGATTACAATTGCACGGGCAACAGTCGCTGACTAATGTTTGCACAGACAACCCCTATGACTAACGACCTGCACAGGCAACCCCTATGACTAACAAGCTGCACAAGCAACCTCTTGTGACTAACAACCTCTAAGACTTTCTAATCCTAGACTTCTCGAGACAGCTGACCTTCACTCGGTCTCTCAAGGAACGAGCAAACAAATTTTGATCACGGTTTGTTTACAGTATAAATGCTTCTACACAAGCAGGATGTAAATTTTCTTTTTGAAATCCCAGACTAAAATAAAAATAAAGCTATTAACAATCTATACAGAGTGATTGTGTTCGTTCAGGTTCAGCTTCTTCTTTGAGTCTTCGAGCCCTTTTATAGCCAATAAAATAATATAACCGTTGGAAGGCAAATTTTGAATCTTGCAGATTGTTGGCGGCTTGTTTGTAGTGGGAGACAAGATAGTACACAACGTTCGTTCTTTTATTAGAGTGGAGTGAAATATTTGCATGTACCTTGTACTTATGTACTACAGTATAACGTTAACTTTTTCTTCTTGAACTTCAGAGGCTCGCATCATGAGTTGGAAGAAATAGAATGAACTTTGAATTCTTCAGAACTTCAAGTCTTCAGAGTCTTCGGAATGGCGTCTTCGGAGTCTTCAGCACTTGGTCTTCATAATCCTTTTGTCTTCAGAAACTTGAGTCTTCAGAGTCTTTAGAACCACGTCTTAAGAGTCTTTCAGCACTTAGTCTTCAAAACTAGTTTCTTCATAACTTCTATCAGAGTGATGACTTTGGATGCTTATGCTTCTGAAGTTATTGCTACTTTTCCCTCTATTCTCAAAATCTTCTTATGTTTGCAAACTTCTTTTTTTTTTAAAAAACCTTTCCTAAAAATATCTTTTGCCCTTAGTGGCTCTTCTTTTAAAAGTTTAAGCATGAGTAATTGTTATGGTGAAGATGTAATTCCCTAAAGTCTTGATATTGATTGATACAAAGGATTATTTTCTACTTGAGAGAGTTAGTGGCATACTTGTTGAGTTATCTAAGTTGGAGCCCTTCTTTCATTTGTGATGCAAAGAATTCATTTGTTCTCGTGTTCAAGGAAATTGGCTGAGTATTTTCCCCCATAATGACAAAGTGTTTATTCAATTTTAAAAAACTTTTTATTTCCCTTTTTAGTGAAACTACAGTTGCTCTAAATTCTTTATTGTATTCAGCAGGTATGTAGGCACAAAATGTTATGTCTTGCCGAGCATAATTTATAAAAAAAATTATTCTGTTCTGGACCGAGCAAGCCCAACACTTATACCAGGGTCAAACAAGCCCGTTCATGCTCTAGGCCTAATAACGCGCACACTTGCCGTTACAAGCGCCAAGCCCTCGTGCTCACTAAAGAGGACGTAGTCAAACCCACTAGCACAGGATTCGGGCAACTCCCTCCGAACCCTATGTTCTGTTCACCTAGGATATGAGTCACTTGCAGACTCAGCCCTACCACGTAGGATCCTGACAGTTTCCTAGCACGTGGGCCTCCACTAAATCTGAACCAAATAGGAAATCTTGGCCAAGCGCTGGGAGCTATAAAAAACCCTCTTTCATTAGAGGGTCAAGTATTCATAATTTTCACTCTTTTAACCTCTTTACTTGGTCTCCCTGCTCATACACTTACTTTAGCATCGGAGTACCTTGCAGGTACACCCCCCAATTCACAGAAGTACAACATGTTGCAGACCTCGACGATCCTTCTAATCAGGTAAGATCATAAACAAACTCTTTTTTCTTTTTGGACACATTTTCTTTTAACACACAAACTTAAAAAAAGGTTCTTGTGGAGTACCACAGATGTAGGGGTTGCTAATACCTTCCCCTTACATAATCAACACCCGTACCCAGAATCTCTACTTTTTGTTGTTTTTGTTTTAAAGACTTCTTTGGGTATACTTCTCTCTTTTCTCATTTCCTTTAGAAACAATAAAGCACAGTGGCGACTTTCACTAAAATAATGAGTCAATTCAATCCTTGGCTTTGATCTTAATATTTCCCCACTACACCTTTTGCTCCCCATCTCTATGCCACATTTAAGACGAACCTTCAAGCTCGTGCACCATCAATGAATTACTAAGCGTCTGGATAGATCAGTCTTCATGTATTCCTAAAACCTTAGACTGCTGCTTCCTGGATGTTTGCTTTAAAACAAACAACCATAATCATGCATGTATGATTGAAGAAGACGAAAATCCCATAACCGCTTAGTGTATGGTAGGCAGAACCATAAAGAAAAAACTGAAACTGTTCAAAAAAGTTAAGGTTTCTCAGGTGCGGTGCAGAAACAACATTGTTGCACCCTTGCTAAACATGCAAAAGAATAAAAAAAACTTAATTAAAAATAGAAAATTTTACCCCATACCCAAACAACTATTCTTGTACCCATACAATTATTCTTCTACCCCTATAATTCATTCAATTTGACTAAAATACCCTGAAATAAGTAATTGATGTTTGAAAAAAAAAAATTACCTTTTGAAAAAAAATTATAATTCATTCAATTTTGGAAGACTTTAATTATGTTTTTCTGAAGTATTCCAATTATCTTAATTGGCCCAATCCACTCATAAGTGTGAAACAACACAATAAGCATTGGCCCACTCCATCGAGCAAGCAGAGGTCAAGTCTACCCTTTTATCCATCTGTCGAGCACGGTTAAGCAGCGGTTCCCCCACAACATAAAATTATTCGAGCACTTCTCTGTCCTCGCCAACGGCTAGAGAAGTTTCTCTAAGATTGGCATGCATTTTGGTAAAACTAAACTAGTAGAAGTATGTTGAATAAAATTCCATATCATACATAATTCAACATGTCGAACAAGATATTACAACAAGGCATGTTTGACATCGTGTTTGCAGGAGCTGATTTGTCTAGTGTATCAGCCGTTTTATTAGCTACAGAATATTTTGAAATATTCAGTTAGCTTATATGTCATTCAAGATCGATTCAATCAGAGATACATGTTGGTTTTCATAATTTCTATAATTAAAGACAATTTAGGAAATATTGGATTTAAGACCTATTTTCTTGGAGATCAAGTAACAGACTTTGTGCAGCCTCTTTGCTACGATTTTGAAGCCCAATCCAGCTTATACTAATCCTATATAGACTGGTCTTAACCTAGTTTTAGGTGGAACTGATATTTGTATTTTGTTAGGGTTCTAGGAATCCTTATTTGGTTGTGTTGTATGTTCCATAGTTGTTCATTCACAAACCTTTAGGTGTTGAATGTTTGATCTCTGAATCTGTTAAGCAAGGAGAGTTATTGTCAGTTCTCATAAGTTGTTAAGCATTGAGAATTGTGTGTTTTTGAAGAGTTTCTTCTACGTTTGTTTAAGTGTGTCGTTTGTCACAGGTTGTGACTGAAGGGGTTTTAGGAGGGTCTCATGCCTAGGTGAGTCTTCGGTAGAATTCAAAGGAAGGGTAGTGATACTATCGTATATTGATTTCATCCCTGGCTTGGTAGCCCCCAGAGTAGGAAGGTTGTTCCCAATTGGGTAAACAATTCCTTGTGTCGTTTCTTTCTCCACTATTTTTACTATTGTTTATTGTCTTGCTCTATAGTGATTAGTCCACAGATATTAGTGTCGTGACATCTCATTCGACATCACATATCTGATACCAGAATTTCAATTGATATCAGAGCAGGCATCATGTTCTTCATCTGGGTGGGATCTATGGAAGTTACTTTCTGGTATGATGGACAAGGAAGGAGGATTTATGAACAGACCATCTGTTCTGGATGGAAGCAATTATAATTAGTGGAAACCCCGTATGGTGACCTTCTTGAAATCCTTAAACAGCGGGGCTTGGAAGGCAGTCTTGAAAGGTTGGAAGCATCCTGTTATTGTGGGAGCAGATAAACAACCCACTACTGAGCTAAAACCTGAAGAAGACTGGAGAAAAGAAGAGGATGAACTAGCTCTTGGAAATTCCAAAGCCTTGAATGCCATATTCAATGGAATTTATAAGAACATCTTCAGATTGGTGAACATGTGTGAAGTAGCCAAAGATGTATGGGAAATTCTTAAAACTGCTCATGAAAGCACATCCAAAGTGAAGATATCAAGACTCTAGCTGCTCATCACTCAATTTGAGAATCTGAGGATGAAGGATGATGAAAGTATTCATGACTTTCATATGAATGTTCTTGAGATAGATAATTTGTCTAGTACGTTATGGGAAAAGACACCAGAAGGGAACTGGTGAGAAAGATTCTCAGGTATCTTCCCAATAGATTTGACATGAAGGTGACTGCCATCGAAGAAGCTCAAGATATTAACCAGATGAGATCGGATGAACTTGTAGGATCTCTTCAGACTTTTGATTTGAGCATCAATGATAGAGTTGAAAAGAAGAACAAAAGCATAGCTTTTGTAGCCAACACTGAAGATGAAAAGGAGGAATGTGATCTGGGTTCAGATGAAGGAATATCCAATGCTATAGTACTGCTTGGAAGGAAATTTAACAACGTGATAAAGCAGATGGGCAGGAACCCAAGATCAAATGTCCAGAACAACTCATCTGACATTCACAAGTCAAATGATGCTGGAAGAAGGAAAGCTGAAGAAAAGTCCTCTCAAGAAAAGGGAATATAGTGTTATGAATATGAAGGTTTTGAACACATTATAACTGAGTGTCCTACATACCTTAAGAAACAAAAGAAGGGCTTATCTGTAACTTGGTCTGAAGAAGACTCTAAAAGTAATCTTGAAGAAGAATCTGCCAAATATGTAAAGGCTTTAACAAGCATATGTACATCCTGTTAGACGTTGGCCTTAGGATCTAGAGGGGGGGTGAATAGATCTTAAGCAGTTTTGCAGAATTAATTGAAGTTTAAGCGGAAGTGATTCTGAATCGACTTGCGTCTATTCCGAACCACTATTGAAACGATTGTATATGTGTTAAAACCACTAACCAGCTTGAGATAAACGATAAGAGACTACACTATAGAATCAATACGTTGCTCTATTGAAAATCAATTAACTTCTTATATGATGAACGACGTTTGCAATGCAGCAATAGTGAAATAAGCAAAAACACAAACACTTGGTGATAATGATCAAATTGATGGTGATTCAATGTGTGATGGATTGTGATGTTTATATGAGTTCTTAATTCACAATCTTAACACTCGAATCGTTGATCAATTTGCTATTATAACCAAATATGAACAGAACGTAAATGAAAAGGTAAAAGCAACAAGAACACGATATTTGTTTAGGCAGTTCGTCGATCGTCCTCGCTACGACTACGTCTGCCCCCAATTCCAAATTGAAATTGGGAAATCTTCCATTAATGTTGAAAGTAGTATATACAAAGAAGAAAACAAAGCGATAAACGATAAACCAATTATGTCGATCCTTTGAATCTTCTTCCCCCTTAATCTTGAACAAGATCAAGGTGATCCAAGAGTTTCACTTTGATTCCTTTCTGCAGTGTCTTGAATTGCTTGAACCCTTGTTCCTCAATTGTCACACTCAGCCAAATCCTCGATGAAAACTCTTGATAAAAACCCCCAAGAAACACCTATCTTGGAGGACAAAACCCGCAGATTTTATTCACCAAAAACCCCACAAATCTTCACCCACTAGGAATCTTCAATTCCGTTCCATGGACGTTATCGAACTCGATCACTAACCCTCAACGCAGGAATGATTATGTGTAATTGTGTTGGAGATGACGAAGAACGAAGATGAGAAGCCTTTGTGTATCTTTCAGTCGTTGGTGTTGATGAATAACTAACATGGAATGATATATATAGTTGCTGGTATGTTGGAGCAGAGAAAACACATAATTTGGGAAGTTTTCAGCAAATAGGTTGACCTACTTTAGTGCTTAGGTCGACCTAACAGAAGCAGAGTTGAAATTGTCCCAGTTAGGTTGAGCTGTTAGGTTGGCCTAAAATCTGTTAGGTTGACCTGCTGAAGGTTTAGGTCGACCTAAAGTCAGTTAGGTTGACCTGTTGAAGGTTTAGGTCGACCTAAAGGCAATTGTTTCCAGTTAGGTCGACCTGTTGAAGGTTTAGGTCGACCTAAAGTCAGTTGAAATGCATTTTGTGACTTTTCTTCAGTTTAGGTCGACCTAGGAGTGTGGGTAGGTCGACCTAACAGTGACATGTGTAAATCCCTTCAGTTTAGGTCGACCTAGGAGTGTGGGTAGGTCGACCTAACAGTGACCTTGTCAGTTTTGCTGAGTTTGCTCTGGTTTTGAGTCGACCTAGGGCTTTGCTTGGTCGACCTAACAGATGCAATACCATTTTCTGAGTGATTTGAGCTTCATAATCTTCCATTGTCTTGAGTCATTCATTTATGCTTTTGTATTTGGTTGCTTGTGATGTTTGCCATGAATCAAAAACTCATTTGTGAGTGTATGTTTGTTCTTACAAACTCCCCCTTTTTGATGATGGCAAACATTTGATTAAATGACGAAAGCTCCCCCAGTCTTGTATGCGTAAGCTCCCCCGTACTAAGCTCCCCCGTACTAAGCTCCCCCGCACTCTCAACTCATCTCCCCCTTTGACAACATCAAAAGAAACCAGGAGAATAGTAGAAGAGAATAACAAAATAATCTAAACAAAACAATGTCTTACATAACACAATAGTAAAGAAATAGAGCATAATATTCAAACATATTTAAAGGTACAAACCAAGCTTAAGTTCAAGTAATAAAAGACATAATAACATGACAGAAATGAGATGCAATGCAATGAAACGAACTAATGCAATGCTCGCTAACGTTTGCCCAAACATGTTAGATGTATGCTTATTCTACTATTTTTATGTCCAAACATGATATGTTATGAGTAATGATGAACAACATATACATGTAAATGAGATAGGTGGAGAAGCATATAAGAAGTCACTATAAACATGTTAATTGATAGCATATTATAGCATCAATGATATTTTTGGAAGTGAACAACAAACATGTTACCACTTTCTCAATTATAGGTATCTCGTCATCATTTCGTAGAATGAAGTATATTCCTCTAGTCAATGTGGAATGATACTTTATGTGATGATGAACTACCTTCATACTGAGAGAGATGTTAGCTTGAGCATAATCAATATATATAAAGTAAAGGAATAAAATTAAGAAAACAAACGCATTTAGCTCAAATTAGAGATATCTAATATCCCTAATTCCCAATGAATGTTGAAGAACTGCTCCGTTGCAAGAGGTTTGGTAAAGATGTCAGCTAGTTGCTTCTTGCTCTTCAAGTTTATGGCACTTGTGTTGTCGCACATGATAGGTATACGATCAAGCATAGGCCATATGTAGGAGTTCCACGTAGATATCGCAGAATTCTTTTGACAGCTTTTAAGTGAGATTCCTTTGGACAAGATTGATATCTTTCTCATCTTTGTCTAGGTTAGTATTTGTTGCCATAGGTGTGTCAATCTCCTTCGCTTCACTCATTCCAAATCTTTTGAGCATATCCATGAGACTCATCTCAAATTCACTCTGCATGAGCTTAGAAAATTCTTTGACAAGTTTTGCATTAGTCGACCCAAATATAATATCATCCATTTGGAATAGTTTGAAGTCTTTTGAACAAGCATAGGCAAGTAAGAGGCGAATAGCTTCGAGACGTGCTACAGGAGCGTATGTCTCTTCATAATCAATACCTTCCTATTGATTGTAACCTTGAGCAACTAATCTAGCTTTGTTTCTAGTGATAACTCCGTTTTCATCAAGTTTGTTACGAAAAACCCATCTAGTACCGATTACTTGATGATCTCCCGGATGAGAGACAAAGTCCCAAACATCATTCCGTTTAAATTGGTTTAATTCTTCTTGCATGGCCATTAGCCAATGCTCATCAAGTAATGCGTCCTTCACGTTTTTCGGTTCAACTTGTGAAACAAAAGCAAAATGATGACAAAAGTTACTTATCTTGGAGCGTGTTGTCACGCCCTTTGAGATGTCCCCTATTATGTTGTCGATTGGATGATATTTTACATTTGTCCAGGCCTTAGGAAGTTCTTCATTGTTTGAGATGCTTTCTTTTTCAACACTGTCATGAGACTCATCTTTCTCTTTCTTAGCATCTTCCTTTGCAACACTTTCACTTTCGTCTTCCTTATCTTTGACAATGTCTTCAATAGATGGGCCTGCACTATCAAAAGATATACCTTTCTCGACACATTTTGCATAAGATTCATCAAAAGGACACATGAACTGACTCTTCAACAATAAGTAGTAACTGAATTGAGAGAACCTATATGCCTATATGCCTTACTAGATTGAGAGTAACCAAAAAAAATATGCCTTCGTCCAAGTTTTAGCATATAAATGTGGTTTACTCATGTGCCATTAAACATGATATCTCTTTTCTTAATATGTTCTATTGTGCAGCCAGAATTTGTAAAAGTTACTTTGAAGTCTTTGTCGCACAATTGACTAATACTTAGGAGATTATGTTTAAGACCTTCTACTAGTAACACATCAGTTATAGTTGTGGTAGACGGGTTACCTACACTTCCTTTACCAAGTATAGCTCCCCGATTGTTGTCTCCATAGGTAACATACCCCTTTTTCTTTACGTGGAACTCAACAAAGAGTGATATGTCTCCCGTCATGTGTCTTGAACATCCGCTATCAAGGAACCACAACCTTTCGGCAATGTCAAGACACTTTTCCTGCAAAATTAATTTAGAGTGGAAGGTCCCCAATCTTCATTGGGTCCTAGGTGGTGAGTACATAAATTGTTGCACTTAGACAACCATTGAAATACTCCTTTAGGAACTAAAATCCTCCAAAATTTGCATTTTTCAATGGTATGACCCTTTTTGCAACAATAATGACAGGTAATATGATGAGAATATGCTGTTTTGCTAGTTGATACTTTTGGTACAAAAGTGTATTTACTATATAGAGGAGTATACGATCTTTTGAACTTATTTGGATCAACCGTAAAAGTCACTTTTGGTTGTAGAGCCTTGTCTAACTTGGCTTTTAGATCTCTTACTTCTTTTTGCCAAATGTGACATGTCTTACAACCAAACCATGATGTAGGATCCATTTCAACTTTATCCTTTTGAATGTCTAGCATAGATTGTTTTAAAGCTTCCATATCCTTTTCGGTTTTCTCAACTTTTGATTCAAGATATGAAAAGATTTTCTTATTTGAGGCCAAAAGTTTGGAAGCTTTAATTGCATCTCTATGTAATTCTTCAAAAGCAAGTTTTAGTTGAGAATGAGATACCTTATCTACGAGTTCAGGTTTAAGATGACTTACAGCTTTCTTTTTCTTGTGTTGATGAGCCATAAAACATAGGTTTGCTGATTTTTCTTCATCGCTTGATGAGCTTTCATTAGATGAATCACTTTCCCATGCTATGTAGGCTCTCTTAGATTTGTTATGACCTTTGCTTTGGTTCTTCTCTTTTTCCTTCTTAAGGTATGGACAATCCGGTTTGTAGTGACCGGCTTTCCCACAATTAAAGCAAGGGCCTTTGATTTTTCCTTTGTTGTTGTCATCTTGTTTGAACTTGTTTGATAGCTTTCTATAGTTGATCAAGCCTTTGTCAGAATGTTTTGCTCCATTTTTCTTTAGATATTTGTTGTATCTTCGCACAAACAGTCCCATTTCCTCATCATCGGAGTCTTCGTCATCACTTGTATCACTATCCTCTAGCTCTTGTCTTGAGGTCTTGGAGCTTGAAGCTTTTAGAGCTATTGACTTCTTCTCTACCTCTTTCTCCATGTTCTTTTCTTTCTTTGCCCTTTTCTCATGCATGTCAAGGCATTTAAGGTGTTGTTCATGTTCCTCTAGTTTACCAAAGAGAGTGGTAATGTCTAAGGTGTTTAGATCATTTGCTTCCTTTATTGCTGTAACCTTGGGTTGCCATTCCCTGTTCAAGCATCTTAAGATTTTGTTAGTAGCAACTGCATTGGAAACAGGTCTATCAAGAGAATTTAACCGATTTTTCAGGTGAACGAATCTCTTCTGCATGTTTTCGATGGATTCACCATCTTCCATGTGGAAGAGTTCGAACTCTTGAGTTAACGTATTGATCCTAGCTAGTTTGACATCATCCGTTCCCTCGTGGGCAACTTGCAATGTGTCCCACATAGCTTTAGCGGATCTACAATGGGAAACGCGATAGTATTCATCAACTCCTAGAGCTGAGATTAGAATGTTTCTCGCTTTCCAATCGTATGCATATCTCTTTTCATCTTCAGCATCCCAAGTATTTTCTGGTCTTGGAACAACTGCACCAGCTGCATTTGTCATGGTGATCTGAAAGGGACCATTGACAATAGCTGTCCAGATGTTCCTATCAATTGCATTGATGTGGACACACATACAATCCTTCCAATAGCCATAGTTTTCACCGTTGAAAACTGGAGCTCTATTGTGAGCCCCTTTAGGTCCGGAAGCCATCTTTCCAATAAGTGTTTCACGTAGCACGGAATAAACCAGAGCTCTTGATGCCACTTGTTAGACGCTGGCCTTAGGATCTAGAGGGGGGGTGAATAGATCTTAAGCAGTTTTGCAGAATTAATTGAACTTTAAGCGGAAGTGATTCTGAATCGACTTGCGTCTATTCCGAACCACTATTGAAACGATTGTATATGTGTTAAAACCACTAACCAGCTTGAGATAAACGATAAGAGACTACACTATAGAATCAATACGTCGCTCTATTGAAAATCAATTAACTTCTTATATGATGAACGACGTTTGCAATGCAGCAATAGTGAAATAAGCAAAAACACAAACACTTGGTGATAATGATCAAATTGATGGTGATTCAATGTGTGATGGATTGTGATGTTTATATGAGTTCTTAATTCACAATCTTAACACTCGAATCGTTGATCAATTTGCTATTATAACCAAATATGAACAGAACGTAAATGAAAAGGTAAAAGCGACAAGAACACGATATTTGTTTAGGCAGTTCGTCGATCGTCCTCGCTACGACTACGTCTGCCCCCAATTCCAAATTGAAATTGGGAAATCTTCCATTAATGTTGAAAGTAGTATATACAAAGAAGAAAACAAAGCGATAAACCAATTATGTCGATCCTTTGAATCTTCTTCCCCCTTAATCTTGAACAAGATCAAGGTGATCCAAGAGTTTCACTTTGATTCCTTTCTGCAGTGTCTTGAATTGCTTGAACCCTTGTTCCTCAATTGTCACACTCAGCCGAATCCTCGATGAAAACTCTTGATAAAAACCCCCAAGAAACACCTATCTTGGAGGACAAAACCCGCAGATTTTATTCACCAAAAACCCCACAAATCTTCACCCACTAGGAATCTTCAATTCCGTTCCATGGACGTTATCGAACTCGATCACTAACCCTCAACGCAAGAATGATTATGTGTAATTGTGTTGGAGATGACGAAGAACGGAGATGAGAAGCCTTTGTGTATCTTTCAGTCGTTGGTGTTGATGAATAACTAACATGGAATGATATATATAGTTGCTGGTATGTTGGAGCAGAGAAAACACATAATTTGGGAAGTTTTCAGCAAATAGGTTGACCTACTTTAGTGCTTAGGTCGACCTAACAGAAGCAGAGTTGAAATTGTCCCAGTTAGGTTGACCTGTTAGGTTGGCCTAAAATCTGTTAGGTTGACCTGCTGAAGGTTTAGGTCGACCTAAAGTCAGTTAGGTTGACCTGTTGAAGGTTTAGGTCGACCTAAAGGCAATTGTTTCCAGTTAGGTCGACCTGTTGAAGGTTTAGGTCGACCTAAAGTCAGTTGAAATGCATTTTGTGACTTTTCTTCAGTTTAGGTCGACCTAGGAGTGTGGGTAGGTCGACCTAACAGTGACATGTGTAAATCCCTTCAGTTTAGGTCGACCTAGGAGTGTGGGTAGGTCGACCTAACAGTGACCTTGTCAGTTTTGCTGAGTTTGCTCTGGTTTTGAGTCGACCTAGGGCTTTGCTTGGTCGACCTAACAGATGCAATACCATTTTCTGAGTGATTTGAGCTTCATGATCTTCCATTGTCTTGAGTCATTCATTTATGCTTTTGTATTTGGTTGCTTGTGATGTTTGCCATGAATCAAAAACTCATTTGTGAGTGTATGTTTGTTCTTACAAACTCCCCCTTTTTGATGATGGCAAACATTTGATTAAATGACGAAAGCTCCCCCAGTCTTGTATGCGTAAGCTCCCCCGTACTAAGCTCCCCCGTACTAAGCTCCCCCGCACTCTCAACTCATCTCCCCCTTTGACAACATCAAAAGAAACCAGGAGAATAGTAGAAGAGAATAACAAAATAATCTAAACAAAACAATGTCTTACATAACACAATAGTAAAGAAATAGAGCATAATATTCAAACATATTTAAAGGTACAAACCAAGCTTAAGTTCAAGTAATAAAAGACATAATAACATGACAGAAATGAGATGCAATGCAATGAAACGAACTAATGCAATGCTCGCTAACGTTTGCCCAAACATGTTAGATGTATGCTTATTCTACTATTTTTATGTCCAAACATGATATGTTATGAGTAATGATGAACAACATATACATGTAAATGAGATAGGTGGAGAAGCATATAAGAAGTCACTATAAACATGTTAATTGATAGCATATTATAGCATCAATGATATTTTTGGAAGTGAACAACAAACATGTTACCACTTTCTCAATTATAGGTATCTCGTCATCATTTCGTAGAATGAAGTATATTCCTCTAGTCAATGTGGAATGATACTTTATGTGATGATGAACTACCTTCATACTGAGAGAGATGTTAGCTTGAGCATAATCAATATATATAAAGTAAAGGAATAAAATTAAGAAAACAAACGCATTTAGCTCAAATTAGAGATATCTAATATCCCTAACTCCCAATGAATGTTGAAGAACTGCTCCGTTGCAAGAGGTTTGGTAAAGATGTCAGCTAGTTGCTTCTTGCTCTTCAAGTTTATGGCACTTGTGTTGTCGCACATGATAGGTATACGATCAAGCATAGGCCATATGTAGGAGTTCCACGTAGATATCGCAGAATTCTTTTGACAGCTTTTAAGTGAGATTCCTTTGGACAAGATTGATATCTTTCTCATCTTTGTCTAGGTTAGTATTTGTTGCCATAGGTGTGTCAATCTCCTTCGCTTCACTCATTCCAAATCTTTTGAGCATCTCCATGAGACTCATCTCAAATTCACTCTGCATGAGCTTAGAAAATTCTTTGACAAGTTTTGCATTAGTCGACCCAAATATAATATCATCCATTTGGAATAGTTTGAAGTCTTTTGAACAAGCATAGGCAAGTAAGAGGCGAATAGCTTCGAGACGTGCTACAGGAGCGTATGTCTCTTCATAATCAATACCTTCCTATTGATTGTAACCTTGAGCAACTAATCTAGCTTTGTTTCTAGTGATAACTCCGTTTTCATCAAGTTTGTTACGAAAAACCCATCTAGTACCGATTACTTGATGATCTCCCGGATGAGAGACAAAGTCCCAAACATCATTCCGTTTAAATTGGTTTAATTCTTCTTGCATGGCCATTAGCCAATGCTCATCAAGTAATGTGTCCTTCACGTTTTTCGGTTCAACTTGTGAAACAAAAGCAAAATGATGACAAAAGTTACTTATCTTGGAGCGTGTTGTCACGCCCTTTGAGATGTCCCCTATTATGTTGTCGATTGGATGATCTTTTACATTTGTCCAGGCCTTAGGAAGTTCTTCATTGTTTGAGATGCTTTCTTTTTCAACACTGTCATGAGACTCATCTTTCTCTTTCTTAGCATCTTCCTTTGCAACACTTTCACTTTCGTCTTCCTTATCTTTGACAATGTCTTCAATAGATGGGCCTGCACTATCAAAAGATATACCTTTCTCGACACATTTTGCATAAGATTCATCAAAAGGACACATGAACTGACTCTTCAACAATAAGTAGTAACTGAATTGAGAGAACCTATATGCCTATATGCCTTACTAGATTGAGAGTAACCAAAAAAAATATGCCTTCGTCCAAGTTTTAGCATATAAATGTGGTTTACTCATGTGCCATTAAACATGATATCTCTTTTCTTAATATGTTCTATTGTGCAGCCAGAATTTGTAAAAGTTACTTTGAAGTCTTTGTCGCACAATTGACTAATACTTAGGAGATTATGTTTAAGACCTTCTACTAGTAACACATCAGTTATAGTTGTGGTAGACGGGTTACCTACACTTCCTTTACCAAGTATAGCTCCCCGATTGTTGTCTCCATAGGTAACATACCCCTTTTTCTTTGTGTGGAACTCAACAAAGAGTGATATGTCTCCCGTCATGTGTCTTGAACATCCGCTATCAAGGAACCACAACCTTTCGGCAATGTCAAGACACTTTTCCTGCAAAATTAATTTAGAGTGGAAGGTCCCCAATCTTCATTGGGTCCTAGGTGGTGAGTACATAAATTGTTGCACTTAGACAACCATTGAAATACTCCTTTAGGATCTAAAATCCTCCTAAATTTGCATTTTTCAATGGTATGACCCTTTTTGCAACAATAATGACAGGTAATATGATGAGAATATGCTGTTTTGCTAGTTGATACTTTTGGTACAAAAGTGTATTTACTATATAGAGGAGTATACGATCTTTTGAACTTATTTGGATCAACCGCAAAAGTCACTTTTGGTTGTAGAGCCTTGTCTAACTTGGCTTTTAGATCTCTTACTTCTTTTTGCCAAATGTGACATGTCTTACAACCAAACCATGATGTAGGATCTATTTCAACTTTATCCTTTTGAATGTCTAGCATAGATTGTTTTAAAGCTTCCATATCCTTTTCGGTTTTCTCAACTTTTGATTCAAGATATGAAAAGATTTTCTTATTTGAGGCCAAAAGTTTGGAAGCTTTAATTGCATCTCTATGTAATTCTTCAAAAGCAAGTTTTAGTTGAGAATGAGATACCTTATCTACGAGTTCAGGTTTAAGATGACTTACAGCTTTCTTTTTCTTGTGTTGATGAGCCATAAAACATAGGTTTGCTGATTTTTCTTCATCGCTTGATGAGCTTTCATTAGATGAATCACTTTCCCATGCTATGTAGGCTCTCTTAGATTTGTTATGACCTTTGCTTTGGTTCTTCTCTTTTTCCTTCTTAAGGTATGGACAATCCGGTTTGTAGTGACCGGCTTTCCCACAATTAAAGCAAGGGCCTTTGATTTTTCCTTTGTTGTTGTCATCTTGTTTGAACTTGTTTGATAGCTTTCTATAGTTGATCAAGCCTTTGTCAGAATGTTTTGCTCCATTTTTCTTTAGATATTTGTTGTATCTTCGCACAAACAGTCCCATTTCCTCATCATCGGAGTCTTCGTCATCACTTGTATCACTATCCTCTAGCTCTTGTCTTGAGGTCTTGGAGCTTGAAGCTTTTAGAGCTATTGACTTCTTCTCTACCTCTTTCTCCATGTTCTTTTCTTTCTTTGCCCTTTTCTCATGCATGTCAAGGCATTTAAGGTGTTGTTCATGTTCCTCTAGTTTACCAAAGAGAGTGGTAATGTCTAAGGTGTTTAGATCATTTGCTTCCTTTATTGCTGTAACCTTGGGTTGCCATTCCCTGTTCAAGCATCTTAAGATTTTGTTAGTAGCAACTGCATTGGAAACAGGTCTATCAAGAGAATTTAACCGATTTTTCAGGTGAACGAATCTCTTCTGCATGTTTTCGATGGATTCACCATCTTCCATGTGGAAGAGTTCGAACTCTTGAGTTAACGTATTGATCCTAGCTAGTTTGACATCATCCGTTCCCTCGTGGGCAACTTGCAATGTGTCCCACATAGCTTTAGCGGATCTACAATGGGAAACGCGATAGTATTCATCAACTCCTAGAGCTGAGATTAGAATGTTTCTCGCTTTCCAATCGTATGCATATCTCTTTTCATCTTCAGCATCCCAAGTATTTTATGGTTTTGGAACAACTGCACCAGCTGCATTTGTCATGGTGATCTGAAAGGGACCATTGACAATAGCTGTCCAGATGTTCCTATCAATTGCATTGATGTGGACACACATACAATCCTTCCAATAGCCATAGTTTTCACCGTTGAAAACTGGAGCTCTATTGTGAGCCCCTTTAGGTCCGGAAGCCATCTTTCCAATAAGTGTTTCACGTAGCACGGAATAAACCAGAGCTCTTGATGCCACTTGTTAGACGCTGGCCTTAGGATCTAGAGGGGGGGTGAATAGATCTTAAGCAGTTTTGCAAAATTAATTGAACTTTAAGCGGAAGTGATTCTGAATCGACTTCCGTCTATTCCGAACCACTATTGAAATGATTGTATATGTGTTAAAACCACTAACCAGCTTGAGATAAACGATAAGAGACTACACTATAGAATCAATACGTCGCTCTATTGAAAATCAATTAACTTCTTATATGATGAACGACGTTTGCAATGCAGCAATAGTGAAATAAGCAAAAACACAAACACTTGGTGATAATGATCAAATTGATGGTGATTCAATGTGTGATGGATTGTGATGTTTATATGAGTTCTTAATTCACAATCTTAACACTCGAATCGTTGATCAATTTGCTATTATAACCAAATATGAACAGAACGTAAATGAAAAGGTAAAAGCGACAAGAACACGATATTTGTTTAGGCAGTTCGTCGATCGTCCTCGCTACGACTACGTCTGCCCCCAATTCCAAATTGAAATTGGGAAATCTTCCATTAATGTTGAAAGTAGTATATACAAAGAAGAAAACAAAGCGATAAACGATAAACCAATTATGTCGATCCTTTGAATCTTCTTCCCCCTTAATCTTGAACAAGATCAAGGTGATCCAAGAGTTTCACTTTGATTCCTTTCTGCAGTGTCTTGAATTGCTTGAACCCTTGTTCCTCAATTGTCACACTCAGCCGAATCCTCGATGAAAACTCTTGATAAAAACCCCCAAGAAACACCTATCTTGGAGGACAAAACCCACAGATTTTTTTCACCAAAAACCCCACAAATCTTCACCCACTAGGAATCTTCAATTCCGTTCCATGGACGTTATCGAACTCGATCACTAACCCTCAACGCAAGAATGATTATGTGTAATTGTGTTGGAGATGACGAAGAACGAAGATGAGAAGCCTTTGTGTATCTTTCAGTCGTTGGTGTTGATGAATAACTAACATGGAATGATATATATAGTTGCTGGTATGTTGGAGCAGAGAAAACACATAATTTGGGAAGTTTTCAGCAAATAGGTTGACCTACTTTAGTGCTTAGGTCGACCTAACAGAAGCAGAGTTGAAATTGTCCCAGTTAGGTTGACCTGTTAGGTTGGCCTAAAATCTGTTAGGTTGACCTGCTGAAGGTTTAGGTCGACCTAAAGTCAGTTAGGTTGACCTGTTGAAGGTTTAGGTCGACCTAAAGGCAGTTGTTTCCAGTTAGGTCGACCTGTTGAAGGTTTAGGTCGACCTAAAGTCAGTTGAAATGCATTTTTGTGACTTTTCTTCAGTTTAGGTCAACCTAGGAGTGTGGGTAGGTCGACCTAACAGTGACATGTGTAAATCCCTTCAGTTTAGGTCGACCTAGGAGTGTGGGTAGGTCGACCTAACAGTGACCTTGTCAGTTTTGCTGAGTTTGCTCTGGTTTTGAGTCGACCTAGGGCTTTGCTTGGTCGACCTAACAGATGCAATACCATTTTCTGAGTGATTTGAGCTTCATAATCTTCCTTTGTCTTGAGTCATTCATTTATGCTTTTGTATTTGGTTGCTTGTGATGTTTGCCATGAATCAAAAACTCATTTGTGAGTGTATGCTTGTTCTTACACATCCGATGGAAACTCTGGTGATGATGAACCAGCCTATGATGAATTAGCTGCATCATACAGAGAATTGTGTCTCAGAAATGCTGAAGTGTGCTAAGAAGGGGAAAAACAAAAAGGTTTGTTATACCGTCTGAGTGCAGAAAATAAATAACATCTGAGGATTATCTCTGGACTGGAAGAAGAATTGAACTCTCTGAAGTTTGAACTTGACAAGGTTCAAAAGTCTGTTAGAATGCTTAATAATGGGTCTGACTCGCTTGATGAAATTCTTCAAGTGGGAAGAATGATAGGAGAAAAAGAAATCAGCTCCAGATTCTAGTCATCCAAAGACTGGATCAAAGATGTCAAATCAAATGCTTCAACATCTTGACAAGAAAAGTATGGCCTTTGCCTCGATCTCAAAAAATTTGAAGATCTAAGAAGATATGAGCCCTGAAAGCTCATCCGACAATCTGGTTCTGTTGAGAAAGCAGTTCAACAACATATCAAGGAAGCCCAGGTTGAATCATGAAGGGTATGAACAACCTAAACAAATCATAAACTTCAAGAAGCATGGGAGAGACTCATATGTGCCATGGTCAAGGGAAAAGTTCAAAAGAGAAAACAGAGAGAAATCAGTTGTAATACGGTGAATTGACTTTTTATATTTAAGAAAACAATGTTGCGGTGCGCAAGAGTCGTCACCGACTTTTATTTTATCCAATTTATAGAAAGGATAAAAGAACAGAAAAAGACCTTTTAAAATGATTTTTGGGTTCGGGGGGTAAATTATACAAAGGGAAGGTTTAAAGCACCCTTTGTATCCATGGTTATCCATGGGCTCTTAATTGCTTAGCTCACTTTTGTTTTCAAAATGTTTGAAGTGTCGTGTGTGAATAAGAAAAGATTTTGGATAAGAACTTTAGCTTGTAAATAAGCGTAGTCTTTTTGAAAATATTCTTTGAAAAGAAGTGGGAAAAGATTTTGAACTTTGAATTTGAATAGAGCAAGCAATCAGGAGCACCTACCCTAAGTTGAAAAATTGTTCTTTTAGACTTTAATGGGAAAGGGCTATCCATACCATAAAGAGGGCAGGTAGTCCTTTCATTGGATTTAAAAAAGGTCATCGAAATTATCGTTCGCCATAAGACTGTCCCTACCATATAGAGGGTAGGTAGTCTGTAGGGAAGGATAGAATAGTCATTAATCTTTTTAGGCATCATGCGAGGATACCTTAGCAATAGGACAATCATCTTATTTTTCCGAGGCAGTATCGAGGGACTAGATGATTTTTATTCTTTAAGGCAACCTTGCTTGAGGTATCCTCGGAATCGAGGGACTTGACTATTTTAAAGGAAAAAATAACAAGGTAACAAGGCAACAGTATAAGGCAACAAGGCAACAAGAGGGATTACCCTAAAGGTGTGTGTGTGGCACAATCACGTGGTTCAATTCAGATATTTTATCTTATAAGGTTTAGTGATTCTAAGTTCATTAAAGGCTTGCACTCCCTAAGATTACTAACCACGCAGATAATATAAACAAAATCAAAAGGCAGAAAATAAAATCCAAACTATTACAATAAACACCTGCGGAGATGGGGAAATAAAAACAGAACAAAAAGGGCAAGAAAGAATAAATAAAAAAACAAATTAATGCCCATGCCTCGCGCCTTCGTCGCAACCCTGATCAACCCTGAAAAAGAAGAGAAATGTTAGTGCATTAAAGATCTACAAACCCTAATGGGTTAAAAGTCTATAAACCCTAATTGAACAAAATATGTAAAATAAATGATTTTAATATATTTTTTAGAATCATTAAAGGTTAAAGAAAACCGAAAGTTCGATTAAACATAATCAATTAAATAATTATTGGATTAATCTTGATTAATTAATTGATTAAAAAATATGTACAACAAATAATATTTTTAATGTTAAAAAAATAATTATTTTTAATATTATGAGAAAAATCGGATCTTCGATTATATAAGTTCAAAGGTCATGAACATATTATTTACCAAATAAAAGATATTTTAAATAGTTTAAATAAAAAATATTAAAATAGCAAAGAAATAAATAAAAAATAAATAAAAGAAGATTTATGTAATTAAAAAAAATAAAAGAAATTAAGGGAACTTAGCTCTGATCTGGTGTGGCCTTCCTGAGGGAGAACATAGTACGCCAGCGCATTCTGGATTGTTGGATCAACATGGAAGACGATCTAAAGGTAGATGCGTGAGGGTGCATCATATTTCTCTTAGACTATGCGTACAGGATCAGTAGTCATGTTATTTCGTAAAAAATATGGTAGGAGTGAGGGCTCGAACCCGCGCCCCTGTGTATCAAGACCTTAAGATTCTCCCACTTGCCACTGAACCATTGTTTCTGCGCTGTAAACCAAACACACAGATAACTAAATATATAAAAAAACTACTCAAATTTTAAAACGAACGAAACCGCACCCAGGCTTCTTCTTCTTCTTCTTCACGAGTACACACAGACCTATAGCCACAGTTTTTATGCGTGGCAATAGGTTATACCCACAGTTTTCTGAGCATAGCCATAAGACCTGCAAATATCAATCTTGACAAACACACAGTATTAATTAGCAGTGAGGGTGCATATCGATTCGAAATTGTCTCCTGAACACAGTAGTACCGCTCTTTTGTCCCTATTAAACCTGTGTTAAAAAACACCAAACTAAAGCTTACTAAACCTAGCCATGGTGGAACGCTTAATCTGCGCCGAAACTCCAATTAAACAATGCAAACATGTTTCAAACAAGACGATAATTGCAAAATCGAAAATTCATGTTTACAATGCATGAATTTGCAAAATCGAAAATTGAGATTTATGGCAAACCGTGAGTACAAGATGACGATTCCTGGGAGATTTGGATGATGACAAGTGTTGAAACACGTTCAGAAAACTTCATGGAATTGATCTGGATGTTTTATTTGGCCTGAATCAAATTGAAACTCTCTCTTCTCCTCCTTTCTTGATCACGGTTTTAAGCCTTGGAATATGGTTCTTTTCTGCAATTTTTCTCTCTCTGGGTATGTGAATGAGTCCTCTATTTATGTGTGATTGAATTAGGGCAACAAAAACTCATCAAATCTTGGTGATTGGGTTGATTGAAGTTTTATTTTTTTTATGAATATCTTTTGATTCTAATCTTGCTAATTTTGGCTTATTTTGTGTGTTCTCTTTCCAATCAATATTCCCACACATTTAAGACCATAATCTGATATTTGGGTGATTTGAGAATGATAGGAAATTAGAATTGAATCAAATCCCCTTTTTTATATTTTTTTCAAATCTTTGCTTTTAATCAATTTTTTTAATGAATAAAATTCAATAAAAAAATAAAATATTGATCATAATTTCGTGGCATAGAGATTGGAGCTTCTAGATGACTTGTATAGCAAGATTGGATCTTAAAAGATTGGGCTTCTTTGCAAAAATATTCAATTTAACCCTTATTTTCTTCATGCACCTCATCCAAAAATGACCAACTTTGACAAATCATATCTCCCTCAATTTTAAAGATATGAAAGAGTTCTAGGACTTTTTGGAAACCTCAATATGTCTTCTACAAGCCACTTTCGAACATTCTTTGCATTTGAGGATTTTATCTTGATGATATGGGCTTTGATAAAAAACTGCTTTTCACGAGCTTCTAGAAGGACCTGTAATGTTTTGCCTTATATCTCTTATGCGGAAGCATTTCTTGACTTTGGGCCCAACATCAAAGTTGTAGAGAATTGCATTTCCTTGCGAATGACATTTGGTTGGGAAATTTTTGATAAAGTATGAGAGAGATATGATCGGTCAAAGTTGGGTTGACTTTCTCCTTAAAACCCTAATTTAGAAACTTTATCTTTTGATGATTTTGGATCCTATTCCTGATGAATCATGATCAACCCTTGATCAAATGATGAATGTTACTTCAAAATAAGGATGTTGACAAAAAAATCAGGAATGTTGACTGTGCTTTGACCATAATTGACTTTTAGGTCAAACTGGTCGACTGTTGACCATTTGAGCTGTTGTTTGAGCAATCTTAGGAATCAGAGCTTGAACATTAGTATGGGGATTCCTTGAAACATATAAGAGGCCATGGAGCCCATTTGACGTCTTAGAATTTGATTTGACCTTGAGAGAATCCAAACCCTAGTTTTGGTCTTTGTTGCTTAGGAGGAGAGTGATCATGCTTTCAGTCAGAGATTATATGAGCCTGTGGAGACTATCTGAGCCCAACTATCTTGAAATATAGTGGGCAAATTTTGGGGTATGACAGCTGCCCCTGTTCAATTTTCTTAAACCTGAGGATGTAGATTGGCTCGGGTGCCAGTCGGAATCTGAAGGTTGAAGGAGATTGAACACTAGAATACTGAAAAATTTGCCCTTAATGATGTGGGGACTTTTCGGAGATGGGCTTAAAGATGCCATCCGGATGTTAGATAAGATATTTGTCTGAAGCAAATGCTTTTCAGACTGAGTTATAAGCATTGATTGTATCTAAAGGAGAGACTCATCAAGATGAAGTAATGTCTTACAAAAGACTACCTGGAGAGGTTCCTGAAAAGGGTAGAGCACTGGCCTAAAGAAGACTATGATTACTGATTTAAAGGAGATTAGGCTTTAAACAAAGCTCGAGAAGAATTGTCCTAGAGAAGACTGACTAAAGATCTCCCTAAAAGGGCAAGAGGTGTTTTAGAAAGGATTGGATAACTGTTTTAAGGGAGATTACCTAAAAAGGTTGAGATATGTCTTAAACAAGACTACCTAGACAAGCTCCTAGAAAGGGTATGATACGTCTTAAACAAGACTACCTAGAAAGGCTCCTAGAAAGGATATGATACGTCTTAAATAAGACTACCTAGAAAGGCTCCTAGAAAGGATATGGATCATCTTAGTAAAGATTACCTAGAAAGGCTCCTAGAAAGGATATGAATCATCTTAGAAAAGATTACCTAGAAAGGTTCCTAGAAAGGATGATAAACGTCTTAGAGAAGACTACCTAGAAAGGTTCCTTGAAAGGATGATAAATGTCTTAGAGAAGACTACCTAGAAAGGTTCCTAGAAAGGATATGAAACATCTTAGAAAAGATTACCTAGAAAGGTTCCTAGAAAGGATGAGAAGTTCTTTGATTGTTTCTGAATTATCTCTGAAGAATAACCCGGAGTTAAGAATCAAGATTGTATTTGTCTTGAATGATTGTTAAGATTGAATCGTTGATATGATTATCTTTGCACCGTACTTGAATGATAATATTCTTTTGAGTATGAAGTGACCTGAAAAGGCGAGATTAGTTTTATGCAATGTCATGATGCATGTGATAAATGAGAATGCTGAATGTTATGTATGTATTATGAATAATGCAGGGATGGACTATATAGTCGAAGCATAATAGTATCCTTGTATAGGAACTGTTGATTGAGGAAATAAATCTCTGTGTGTTACTGGAGATGATGACAAGAGGATTGAGAATTCCTGTCTTCCATTCGAGGATATTCGGTTGGGGATTTTTGATCTTCGCTTGGGGATGAAAGTAATTTGAGTAATCTGACCCTGATGTATTCCGGGGACGAGAGAGAAGAATAGTCTTCCGATATACTATCTGACCAGGTTTCTGAGCGTCAGCTTTAATGGAAATAGCGAGTTTGAATAAACCATGCTAGAGAAGAAAATTGTGTCGGAGAACCGGCAATATCGAAGGTATAAAAGTCCGTTGGGGAACCAAGTCTCTGTTGGGAAGAGACCGCTTGAAGATAAATTCTTAAGGATTGCTCTGAGGGAATATGGTCCTGTGAAACAGGCACTGTGGGGAGGCGTGGATGCCTTGAACATTGCCCCAGTGATTATAGTAACTGCCATTCCTAGACTTGTATAGCTTTTGCCCCAGTTAGTAGGGACTTTGAAGAGATTCGCCTCGCGAGGACTTTATGAGATGTGTATTATGGATGACATGCCCCCGGTAATCATAGACTTAGGACAATTCCCCATGTTGATTGGGAAGTAACTTCATACCCACTTGGGTGCATGCCTCTGACTATTTGGCATTCTTGAGAGATTCTTTGAATCTTGACCTGATTGCCCCAGATTGATTGGACAAAGCATGTCATGCCCCTTGTATTCGTTGACTTCTAATTGAGTCAGGTGTAAGAGTTGTTGTTACTAAAGTGGTTTCGTCTGTCGGGATGACTTTTAGTCATTAGTCGTACCCTGTGCAGATTCTTCCTGATGCTAACATTTGAAATTATGTAGGAGAATATGTTTAATAATGAGTTTATTAGATGCAATGCATATGTCTGTCTTGTTTTTGTGAAAAACATTAGAACAGGATATGTAAAAGCGTGATATTTAAAAATGTGACGTTTGTAAAACAAGATATCAACTCAGCATTTGTGCTAAACCTTAAGGAGTCAGGATACCTTTTGGTGAAAGTATGCTTTCGAACTAACCATGCTTCATTTAGGACTTTCAAGGGTTGTAACGTGGCTTGGTTAACGGTTTAAGAAACAAAGGATAATGGCTGAAAGTTTATTTGTACCCATCCCAATCTTCATGATGTTCTTCGATCCTATGCTCAGTTAACTTTTGCGTTTAAGTATTAGCAGAGCTTGAAGTTGTAACATTGAAATTTGATGATGGTTGAAGCACCGGCAGTTTTATTTGGACAGGCAGTCGTCCTTTTTTGTAATTCTTTTTCTTTTTCCGAGGATTTGTAGTGACCTCTTTTTTGACTTTGTTGTCCCTAACATTTGCCTGAACTGTTTATTTTGAGATTACAGTCAGCGGGATGTTTCGATTTTTTTGTAACTCTCCTTCATAAGTTTTGACTTAACAGCTTTTCTTTTTGGTGGACATTGATTGCCTGAATGAATGATTGCGGGAACCCATCATTATTTGTGTAAACTACGGCTAGTATAATTGAGTTAACTGAGTAACTACCCTGCCCCGGGTTATGATCAAGGTTTTAATCTCTATGAGAAAGGAAACTTCCACTTCTTAGGCTCAAAGGGGTTGACGAGGGATTAACATCCTTATATCTCGCTGTTTAGGAATTGAAACAATGCATGTACATCGTCAGCATAGTCCGCTCAAAAGCATAATGTGTGAGGTTGTGGTATCATTTTCGTCATCCTCCCTCAAAAGGCTTACAGCTTTAGCAGGAGTTGAGTATCACAAAACATATGCAAAGTAAAGACATAATTTAAAATGAGTGATAGCAAAATAATTTATTCAAGACAAACATATGCAATGCACTGATAATGATTATTAAAACAGATAATGTCTATCATGAGTCAAATAAACAAACAGAAAAGAAACTTGGAAATAAAATTAGATCTAATGATCCAAAAGTTCGTCCGTCTAGACGTCAATCAATCTTGTCATGACTAGGCATAGGAGCGGTGATCACCACAGGAGTCTTAGGAGTATTGACTTCAATTTCCCGAGCATCAATCATATCTTGGATCTTGTTCTTCAATGACCAACAATCATTTGTATCATGTCCAGGGCTATTGGAATGATATGCGCACCTCGCATTAGGCTTATAGCTAGGAGCGGAAGTGTTGGGTTTCACAGGAGGATCCCTTACAGTAATCAAGTTTGCTTTCAGCAGGTGTTGCAGTACCTGAGCCAACGACATATTGATCTTCGTGAACTGTCTTCTAGGCATGTTTTTCTTGTTTTGAAGACTTTGCTGTGGTACTAGTGTGGATATCAGGACTGCCCCAACATGTTGGTTGTGTTTATCTCGACCTTTCTGGTTGTGCACAGCATTAGCCATGCGAGGCTCTTCAAGTGAGTTGAAGTTAATGATCTAGTCATCAATTAAGTCTTGAATCTTGTGCTTCAATTGCCAACAATCCTCTGTGTCATGACCAGGACTGTTCGAATGATAAGCACATCCCGCATGACACTTGTACCTAAGAGTAGGATTGGCAGGAACTAAATATGGAGGCAATAGGGTTATTAAGTTCTGATTGAGTAGTTGTTGCAGAACTTGAGACAGTGGTATGTGTAGCGGGGTCAATGGTCGCTTAGGCTTGGATCTCTGATTATCTTGGCCACCTTGCTGCTTATGTTGATTCTTCTCCTTCTCGATTAGAAGTGCCTTCAATTCTTCTTGCCCTTTGGCCAAGTTAAGGATCATCTCTTGGAACTGGTTGTTCTGAGTCTGAAGAATTTTGACTGATTGCTCGAGATCCATGATGCTGAAATAAACAGCGAGGAAGGATGAGAGACCTATTGTAAGAAACCTGCTATGCGATGTTATGAATGCAAATGCAATATTTTCAATGATCTTTAAGAATTTTAGTTGGGAACATTAAAAATGATCTGGTCGCATCTTTGTTTGAAGAACTCTGATTCTTGGATGTTCTTCTATGGGAATCAAGCTCACCATATCCAGTGGGTCATAGCCTCTGATTCGGGATACTTTTGAATTTGAAGGTACATGGCTAGAGGAAAGTAAATCCTCTTGCCCCTTGATAGGTATCGAGTCTCTGAATTGGAAGGTATGTGGACAGAGGAAAATAAATCCTCTTGCCGCTAGATTAGGAATTCAGTCCTTGATAAGAGTACCTGAAATTGTGCGCCCTAAATCCCTAAGATCCTTGAAAGGGTTAGTTAACATGCTATGTTATGATGTTATGATGTCATGATGTTATGCGAATGCAGTACATTAGGTAAAGCGTAAGATAGTAAGGACAAACAAGTCCTACGAGAAAAACCTGCAAGAAAACCAAAGGGTTAGTAGCAAGCACAGACAAGTCACACAAGTGTCCTTAGGTTTAGAGGCTTGCATGAAGTTCGTAGGTAAGTACCCTTCCCACTGAAGTTAAGTTGGTTCAACCTGTCCTATATAAAGATCGGATTCTAGGGAGCACATATCATTGACCTTTCTCAAAGGCACTTATTTCAGTTCAGCAATCGAATCACCAACCAAAAATGTCCTGAAAGTCCAGTCCATATGAGTGTAGCTTCGAGTATCAACCGAATTCAGTTGAAACCAAAGCCAGCCATCTCGCTACTTTCTAATAGGCCAAAGTCAAGTTCAACTAGGGTTCTAAGGGCAAATTAGTGCTTAATGACACCACACAGCAGCCAAGTGTTTCCTCAAGTCGGATCCCAAGGAACACCAGGACAAACCAATGTGTCACACTAACGATGGCCACCATATCAACCACATCAGTATACGCTGTGCAGTCTCCTTGGTCTCTTGCCATTTACCTAAGGTACTCAGATCCGGGTTAGGATCTTTCACACAAGTAAACCCAAACAGGCCCACAAATATAAAGCAAACAAATCAAACAATTTTTAAGTGAATCCTAAACTTTAAGGTAACACCTCTTTTTAATCGAAAGCATCCCCAGCAGAGTCGCCAGTTCTGTAATATGGTGAACTGACTTTTTATATTTAAGCAAAAAATGTTGCGGTGCGCAAGAGTCGCCACCGACTTTTATTTTATCCAGTTTATAAAAAGGCTAAAAGAACAGAAAAAGACCTTTTAAAAATATTTTTGAGTTCGGGGGGTAAATTATACAAAGGAAAGGTTTAAAGCACCCTTTGTATCCATGGTTATCCATGGGCTCTTAATTGCTTAGCTCACTTTTGTTTTCAAAATGTTTGAAGTGTCGTGTGTGAATAAGAAAAGATTTTGGATAAGAACTTTAGCTTGTAAATAAGCGTAGTCTTTTTGAAAATATTCTTTGAAAAGAAGTAGGAAAAGATTTTGAACTTTGAATTTGAATAGAGCAAGCAATCAGGAGCACCTACCCTAAGTTGAAAAATTGTTCTTTTAGACTTTAATGGGAAAGGGCTATCCATACCATAAAGAGGGCATGTAGTCCTTTCATTGGATTTAAAAAGGGTCATTGAAATTATCGTTCGCAATAAGACTGTCCCTACCATATAGAGGGTAGGTCGTCTTTAGGGAAGGATAGAATAGTCATTAATCTTTTTAGGCATCATGCGAGGATACCTTAGCAATAGGACAATCATCTTATTTTTCCGAGGCAGCATCGAGGGACTAGATGATTTTTATTCTTTAAGGCAACCTTGCTTGAGGTATCCTCGGAATCAAGGGACTTCACTATTTTAAAGGCAAAAATTACAAGGCAACAGTATATGGCAACAAGGCAACAAGAGGGATTACTCTAAAGGTGTGTGTGTGGCACCATCACGTGGTTCAATTCAGACATTTTATCTTATAAGGTTTAGTGATTCTAAGTTCATTAAAGGCTTGCACTCCCTAAGATTACTAACCACGCAGATAATATAAACAAAATCAAAAGGCAGAAAATAAAATCTTAACTATTACAATAAACACCTGCGGAGATGGGGAAATAAAAACAGAACAAAAAGGGCAAGAAATAATAAAAAACAAATTAATGCCCATGCCTCGCGCCTTCGTCGCAACCCTGATCAACCCTGAAAAAGAAGAGAAATGTTAGTGCATTAAAGATCTACAAACCCTAATGGGTTAAAAGTCTATAAACCCTAATTGAACAAAATATGTAAAAATAAATGATGTTAATATATTTTTTAGAATCATTAAAGGTTAAAGAAAACCGAAAGTTCGATTAAATATAATCAATTAAATAATTATTTGATTAATCTTGATTAATTAATTGATTAAAAAATATGTACAACAAAAAATATTTTTAATGTTAAAAAAATAATTATTTTTAATATTATGAGAAAAATCGGATCTTCGATTATATAAGTTCAAAAGTCATGAACATATTATTTACCAAATAAAAGATATTTTAAATAGTTTAAATAAAAAATATTAAAATAGCAACGAAATAAATAAATAAAAAAAGAAGATTTATGTAATTTAAAAAAATAAAAGAAATTAAGGGAACTTAGCTCTGATCTGGTGTGGCCTTCCTGAGGGAGAACATGGTACGCCAGCGCATTCTGGATTGTTGGATCAGCATGGAAGACGATCTGAAGGTAGATGCGTGAGGGTGCATCATATTTCTCTTAGGCTATGCGTACAGGACCAGTAGTCATGTTATTTTTTAAAAAATATGGTAGGAGTAAGGGCTCGAACCCGCGCCCATGTGTATCAAGACCTTAAGATTCTCCCACTTGCCACTGAACCATTGTTTCTGCGGTGTAAACCAAACACACAGATAACTAAATATATAAAAAAAACTCAAATTTTAAAACGAACGAAACCGCGCCCAGGCTTCTTCTTCTTCTTCACGAGTACACACAGACCTATAGCCACGGTTTTTATGCGTGGCAATAGGTTATGCCCACAGTTTTCTGAGCGTAGCCATAAGACCTGCAAATATCAATCTTGACAAACACACAGTATTAATTAGCGGTGAGGGTGCATATCGATTCGAAATTGTCTCTTGAACACAGTAGTACCGCTCTTTTGTCCCAATTAAACCTGTGTTAAAAAACCCCAAACTGGAGCTTACTAAACCTAGCCATGGTGGAACGCTTAATCTGCGTCAAAACTCCAATTTAACAATGCAAACACGTTTCAAACAAGACGATAGACACAAATATACAATTGAATCATGTTTACAATGCATGAATTTGCGAAATGATTTATGTCAAACCGTGAGTAGAAGATGACGATTCCTGGGAGATTTGGATGATGACAAGTGTTGAAACACGTTCAGAAAACTTCAAGGAATTGGTCTGGATGTTTTATTTGGCCTGAATCAAATTGAAACTCTCTCTTCTCCTCCTTTCTTGATCACGCTTTTAAGCCTTGGAATAGGGTTCTTTTCTGCAATTTTTCTCTCTCTGGGCCTGTCAATGAGTCCTCTATTTATGTGTGATTGAATTAGGGCAACAAAAACTCATCAAATCTTGGTGATTTGCTTGATTGAAGTTTGATTTTTTTTATGAATATCTTTTGATTCTAATCTTGTTAATTTTGGCTTATTTTGTGTGTTCTCTTTCCAATCAATATTCCCACACATTTAAGACCATAATCTGATATTTGGGTGATTTGAGAATGATAGGAAATTAGATTTGAATGAAATCCCCTTTTTTATATTTTTTTTCAAATCTTTGGTTTTAATCAATTTTTTTGATGAATAAAATTCAATAAAAAATCAAATATTGATCATAAATTCGTGGCATAGAGATTGGAGCTTCTAGATGACTTGTATAGCAAGATTGGATCTTAAAAGATTGGGCTTCTTTGCAAAAAAAATCAATTTAACCCTTATTCTCTTCATGCACCTCATCCAAAAATGACCAAATTTGACAAATCATATCTCCCTCAATTTTAAAGATATGAAAGAGTTCTAAGACTTTTTGGAAACCTCAAGATGTCCTTTACAAGCCACTTTGGAATGTTTTTTGCATTTGAGGATTTTATCTTGATGATATGGGCTTTGACAAAAAACTGCTTTTCACGAGCTTCTAGAAGGACCTGTAATGTTTTGCCTTATGTCTCTTATGCGGAAGCATTTCTTGACTTTGGGCCCAACATCAAAGTTGTAGAGAATTGAATTTCCTTGAGAATGAGCTTTGGTTGGGAAATTTCTGATAAAGTATGAGAGAGATATGATCGGTCGAAGTTGGGTTGACTTTCTCCTTAAAACCCTAATTTAGAAACTTTATCTTTTGATGATTTTGGATCCTTTTCCTTATGAATCATGATCAACCTTGATCAAATGATGAATGTTACTACAAAATAAGGATGTTGACAAAAAAATCAGGAATTTTGACTGTGCTTTGACCACAGTTGACTTTTAGGTCAAACTGGTCGACTGTTGACCATTTGAGCTGTTGATTGAGCAATCTTAGGAATCAGAGCTTGAACATTAGTATGGGGATTCCTTGAAACATATAAGAGGCCATGGATCCCATTTGAGGTCTTAGAATTTGATTTGACCTTGAGAGAATCCAAACCCTAGTTTTGGTCTTTGTTGCTTAGGAGGAGAGTGATCATGCTTTTAGTCAGAGATTGTATGAGCCTGTGGAGACTATCTGAGCCCAACTATCTTGAAATATAGTGGGCAAAGTTTGGGGTATGACAGCTGCCCCTGTTCAATTTTCTTAAACATGAGGATGTAGATTGGCTCGGGTGCCAGTCGGAATCTGAAGGTTGAAAGAGATTGAACACTAGAATACCGAGAAATTTGCCCCTAATAATGTGGGGACTTTTCAGAGATGGGCTTAAAGATTCCATCCGGATGTTGGAAAAGATATTTGTCTAAAGAAAATGCTTTTCAGACTGAGTTATATGCATTGATTGTATCTAAAGGAGAGACTCATCAAAATGAAGTAATGTCTTACAAAAGACTACTTGGAGAGGTTCCTGAAAAGGGTAAAGCACTGGCCTAAAGAAGACTATGATTACTGATTTAAAGGAGATTAGGCTTTAAACAAAGCTCGAGAAGAATTGTATTAGAGAAAACTGACTAAAGAGCTCCCTAAAAGGGCAAGAGGTGTTTTAGAAAGGATTAGATAACTGTTTTAAGGGAGATTACCTAAAAAGGTTGAGATATGTCTTAAACAAGACTACCTAGACAAGCTCCTAGAAAGGGTATGATACGTCTTAAACAAGACTACCTAGAAAGGCTCCTAGAAAGGATATGATACGTCTTAAACAAGACTACCTAGAAAGGCTCCTAGAAAGGATATGGATCATCTAAGAAAAGATTACCTAGAAAGGCTCCTAGAAAGGATATGAATCATCTTAGAAAAGATTATCTAGAAAGGTTACTAGAAAGGATGATAAACGTCTTAGAGAAGACTATCTAGAAAGGTTCCTGGAAAGGATGATAAATGTCTTAGAGAAGACTACCTAGAAAGGTTCCTAGAAAGGATATGAAACATCTTAGGAAAGATTACCTAGAAAGGTTCCTAGAAAGGATGAGAAGTTCTTTGATTGTTTCTGAATTATCTCTGAAGAATAACCCGGAGTTAAGTATCAAGATTGTATTGGTCTTGAATGATTGTTAAGATTGAATCGTTGATACGATTATCTTTGCACCGTACTTGAATGATAATATTCTTTTGAGTATGAAGTGACCTGGAAAGGCGAGATTAGTTTTATGCAATGTCATGATGCATGTGATAAATGAGAATGCTGAATGTTATGTATGTATTATGAATAATGCAGGGATGGACTATATAGTCGAAGCATAATAGTAGCCTTGTATAGAAACTGTTGATTGAGAAAATAAATCTCTGTGTGTTACTGGAGATGATGACAAGAGGATTGAGAATTCCTGTCTTCCATTCGAGGATATCCGGTTGGGGATTTTTGATCTTCGCTTGGGGATGAAAGTAATTTGAGTAATATGACCCTGATGTATTCCTGGGACAAGAGAGAAGAATAGTCTTCCGATATACTATCTGACCAAATTTCTAAGCGTCAGCTTTAATGGAAATAGCAAGTTTAAATAAACCATGCTAGAGAAGAAAATTGTGTCGGAGAACCGGCAATATCGGAGGTATAAAAGTCCGTTGGGGAACCAAGTCTCTGTTGGGAAGAGACCGCTTGAAGATAACTTATTAAGGATTGCTCTGTGGGAATATGGTCCTGTGAAACAGGCGCTGTGGGGAGGCGTGGATGCCTTGAACATTGCCCCAATGATTATAGTAACTTCCATTCCTAGACTTGTATAGCTTTTGCCCCAATTAGTAGGGACTTTGAAGAGATTCGCCTCGCGAGGACTTTATGAGATGTGTGTTATGGATGACATGCCCCCAGTAATCATAGACTTAGAACAATGCCCCATGTTGATTGGGAAGTAACTTCAGACCCACTTGGGTGCATGCCTTTGACTGTTTGGCATTCTTGAGAGATTCTTTGAATCTTGACATGATTTCCCCAGATTGATTGGACAGAGCATTTCATGCCCCTTGTATTCGTTGACTTCTAATTGAGTCAGGTGTAAGAGTTGTTGTTACTGAAGTGGTTACGTCTGTCGGGATGACTTTTAGTCATTAGTCGTACCCTGTGCAGATTCTTCCTGATGCTAACATTTGAAATTATGTAGCAGAATATGTTTAATAATGAGTTCATTAGATGCAACGCATATGTCTGTCTTGTTTTTGTGAAAAACATTAGAACAGGAGATGTAAAAGCGTGATATTTAAAAACGTGACGTTTGTAAAACAAGATATCAACTAAGCATTTGTGCTAAACCTTAAGGAGTCAGGATACCTTTTGGCGACAGTATGCTTTCGAACTAACCATGCTTCAGTTAGGACTTTCAAGGGTTGTAACGTGGCTTGGTTCACGGTTTAAGAAACAAAGGATAATGGCTGAAAGTTTATTTGTACCCATCCCAATCTTCATGATGTTCTTCGATCCTATGCTCAATTAACTTTTGCGTTTAAGTATTAGCAGAGCTTGAAGTTGTGTCGCGGGGAAATCATCGGGAAATCACTTCCGGTGGAGGTAAGTGCAAATTTTCAAGGCATCTAAATATTCAATCATCTTCTACCTTCAGATTCTAATCGGTCTCTTCAGGTTTAAGAAGATTGAATAGGGGCAACTGTTATACCCCAAAATTTGCCCGCATCTTTTTCAAAAAGAAGGCAACAGACTTCTGTCTAAAATTGGGAGTTTCATATAATCTTGGATTTTATTTCATAAATATCCTGATTTTATGAATACTCAGTTTTTAGAATTTTTCTTATACGGTATTTTGGTTCGCTGTTGAATATATTCTTACATAAACGCCAAGTACTGTTTATCACTTCACACACGCTGTTTATTTGAGATTTATTTGCAGATGAATAGTACTGACGCAATTGGTACAGAATTAAATTTTGCAGGCGCAGAGTCCGGGGATTCAGACTGTACTGGTAACAAGTAAATTATTATCAGTTTTTGTTTCCCACTAATTTTTGTACTATATTATTATTTTCAAAATCTCTTCTATTATTTTCAAAATCTCTTCCTTTCTTTTCAAATCTCTTTCTTTCCAATCAAATCTTAACTTTATTCTATACATCTCTCTTTTCAAACCCTACCATACACTTTCTTTCAAATCCTACTACCACTCAAATTTTCCTTTTTTGTACGGAATCACTTCATTCCCCAACGTCTCTATCCTTCTTTTCACTCTATAAATACCTCTCATTTTTTCCATAAATTCTCACATCAAATTTCAACTCATTTCTCAAACTTCTACCTCATAATTATTTTCTCTTCTTCCCCGGCAAAAATGGCAAAGTGGATGGATACGTGTTTTCTTATGGTCATCACTATTTTGGTGGTGATCATGTCCTTTTTCTGTCTGCATAGTCCTGAAAAATGCGGACCTGGGTTGCTTACACTCCCGTTCATCTATATGTTGTTATTTATAGCATGGGTTTTTAATCGTCATTTTTAAAGTTTGTCGTATCTTTCGCTTTCAAATAATGTACCGTTTATTTTATTTGTCGTACTGTTCATTATATTATGTAATATTTGTACTGTCAGTATTAAATATCATACTATCTGTCGTATTGTCGTTTAATTATCAAGATAATATTATGTGTGTTTTCTGCTAGTTAAATATTTATTTTTTCTGTGCATTAAATATTTTTCAAGGTTATTATCGGTAATTTCGTTCGCGTGCAGTATATTTTATTTATTTATTATGTTTGTGTTTTTCTAACAACTCATGTAAATAAATTTTCACCATTAACACAACAAAAAACAAAAAGATAAAATTAACTTTAACTGTTGAATTTTCACTTTAACTATTACGTTAATGCCCGAACAGCCAGTTGACAAGTCAAACCCGCTGACAACACGATTCTTCGTGTTTTGTACCATCAATCAAATCAATCTTTTGCATTTCAAAATTCCAAGATTTTTGTTCTAGAAGTCTTCTGATAATCACATGATCAGCAGAGACTCAGTACTGCACAAAAATCAGGTACGCTTAACTGTCTCCTACACAAACAGTCCCTAACTAGGGTTTTTTGTTTTTTTCAGGAGAACGAGTTTTTGGAGACCTCAAATGGATTTCATGGACCTCCATATGTATCAAAGTACCACCAGACAAATTTTCAAACTTCAATTCGCTCAGACGCACAGTCAGCAGCTCAAACAGTCAACAGACAACCAGTTTGACCGAAAAGTCAAAAGACAGTCAAAAATGAAATTTTTTGTCAACATCCATATTTTGTCAAAATATTCATCATTTGATCAATGGTTGATCATAAGTCATCAAGAAAAGATCAGAAATCAACCAAACCCTAAGTTTCAAAATTAGGGTTTTCTCCTAAAAAGTCAACTGAACTTTGACCGGCCATAACTCTCTCCTCGTTCATTCAAAAAATTCCAACCAAAGCTTGTTTTGAAGGAAATTCAATTATCTTTCAAATGCAATTGATCCCATGGTCATTGGATTCACCATTTGAAAAATATGAGCTCAGACATTACAGGTCATTTTCAAAGTCAACAAAAAGTGATTTTTTGTCAAAGGCCATAACATCAAGATAACTTCTCCAAATGAAAAAAAGTTTCCAAATTAGCTTGTAGAGGACATCTTGAGGTTTCTAAAAAGTACAAGAACTCCTTCATATGATCAAAATTGAGGGAGATATGCCTTGTTGAAGTTGGCTATTTTTTGGGAAAATGCATGAAACCAACATTGATCAAAAATGTTTTTTTTCCAAATGAGGCCAAGTTTTCATGATCCAAACATGATTCTAATGATGCTAAGGGCCTCCCACGACCAACCTAAGGCCCATAACATTTTTATTTCTTTTTTAGTTTAATTTTATTACATTTAAAGTTAAATTAAAAAAGAAATGGTGTAAGATAATGATACAATGCTTTGTTCTTAAGCAAAAGCCATCAAAATTTATCCAAACTCTGCAGCATAGAAGTACATGGCAGGCCTAGAGCAAGAGGGATGAAGAAAATCAAGCCACGGCCAAGAAATTCAAAGTTTTTATTATTTAAAAATTCAAAAGTTCAAAAGCAATCAATGCTTGATAGCTTAAGTTTGCAGCACTTCCATGGCCTATAAATGGACTAGAATACTTCATCAACAACACACACACAAAGATCTATCAAAGGAATAGCCAAGAAACTCACAAAATTCTCAAAAAAATCTCAAAGCTTTGTAATTTTCGTTTTCTATCTTCCAACCATTATCAATACAAACTAATCATTCTAATCATCTCCTGGGACCTAATATAGTAAGTTGGGATCATTACTCATGGTTATATGCTCATAGAACTCATGCTTCGAAAGTAACATATTCATGCACTTTCTTTAACTTTCGTGTCTCATAATTAAACATGTTTTAATGCAAACTAACACTTCTAACAAGTTACCAAGATGGTTTGGGAAAGGTTTGAACACTTACATGCAAGTTTCCACGTAAGAATTCTCATGTACCATTATTGAGTTTTCAAGTATGTGAACTTTCGAATACCATGTTCCATGCGTTTTTAGCCAAAACTAACGCCACCATCGTGTCCAAGAGGTCATTTTAAGTCGACCTGGGTGCCCCTTGTTTTGGTTCATGGTTGTTTTTGTAGGTTTTCAAAAGCATGGAAATCTGAAGAAAAATCCGCAGGAAATTCCGCAGGTAAGTCTGCAGCTAATTTCGCAGGTAAAAGGAAGAAGATGATGAATAGTAGGTTTGAATCTTTGACCAGCACGCGTGGCATATCCCACTCTTCTCATTCGCTGGTCAGCCTGCGTGGGTCCCACGTTGGACTTTTGAAAAGCTGAATGATCCTATGTTGTCTCTCTATCCACGTGCACCATGTGACAACCAATCTGAGTCACAAGATCACCTAATAATCTGATCTAACGCCCTAGCATGCGCAGACCACCATAGTCCATCATAAGTCACCACACAGGATCTTTTCTTTAATAATTTTAATTCCTTTTTTAATATAACTTCTAAAATTGTTTAAAAATAGTTTTAAAAATCAAAAAAATATAATAAAAATATTTTTAGGTTTATAAAATAATATATTATTTTTTGATATAAAAATATTTTATTTTACTTTATAATTAAAATATTTTGTTTAATTAATTAGATAATATTTATATATTTATCTTTTAATTATTTCTAACCTATCAAAAAATCAGAAAAAAATATTTTCTTTTTATTTAATCAAGTTTATATATTATAGACTAATTTTGTACATATTTAGAATATTTTTCTCTTTAAGTAATAATTATTTGTATAATTATTTGTATAATTATATGTTAATTAGCTTAATAAATTTCCAAAACAACTTCAAAAATCCAAAAAAAAATTAGTTTTATTTTAAAATTAATTAACAAGCAATATGAACATATTTTAGACTTAATTTTTAGGTTTAAATTTTATTTCTACCTTTTTCTCATTTAATTAAATTAATTATGCATTAACTCTAATTAAAATCAACCATCCAAAAATCAAAAAAAATATTCTCCTCTTATCTTATTGCAATTTAAATTCATAGATAAGTGTATAGGTTGTCAAAATCATGTAAATAGCGTAGTTTACATTTCTCGCACAATCGATGTAATAGCGTAGATTTATTTTCCGCATTTTACATTCCCACACTTTAAATTCTGTACATATAAAACTGCGTGTATGTCAAAGATAATAACTGAAGCGTTAGATCACTAATTTCAAAGACAAAAATATCTGAAAATAAAACACAATCACACTTGCACCTCTTAGGGTAATCCCTCTGTTACTCTTTTCAAAATCAATTCTATTGTTTCAAATACAATTCAAACAATTTCTTTCTGTATCCAGTCAAAGAAAATTTTCTAAAAGAAAATAGGAAAGGACCTTATAAATTTAGGGTAGATCTCCTAATTGCTTGCTCAAATCAAACAAAACAACAAATGTTTCACATATCACTGTTTTTCAAAACAAAACTTTCAAAAAAGACAACATTTTGTATATATCCAAACAAGGATCATTACGAAGTTAAAGATCTTTTTTTCAAAACATCTTTCGAAAGATAAAACACTTTGTATACATCCGCACAAGGATCATTACAAAGTTAATTATTTACAAAATATTTAAAACCACATACAAGCATTTCAAAGCAAGACAAACGATTCAAACAAGTGAGCTAAGCAATTAAGAGCCCATGGATAACCATGGATACAAATGTTAGAACAAGATTTGTTCTTATCAATTATCTTAGTTTTGATGATAACAATAATATGAATTTTGCTTAAGATAATATGGTACTCTAATCCAATGCAATTTCCCTTTCAGGAAATATATATATATATATATATATATATATATAGAGTACGCATAATTCAGCGCTCAGAAGTTGTGTCTCAAATGGTTCAGCATGCAACATCAGAACATGGTCTGGCAAGACATCAGAAGATGGTCTAAGCAGAATCAGAACATGGGTCTATGGAAGCATCAGAAGAACATGAGATCAGAAGCACTGAAGATCAGAAGATGGTATCACGCTCAGAAGCACTTCAAGGTCAGAAGATCAGAAGATGCTATGCACCAAGCTGTTTGACTCTGATGATATTCAAACGTTATATTCACAAACATCAGATCAGAAGGAAGTACAGGTGGCAGACTACGCTGACTGACAAAAGGAACGTTAAAGCTACTAAAGGCAACGTCAGTAGACACAGCGTGAACAAGGCTCGAGGTAGTTGACAAAAGCGTATAAACATTAAATGCAATGCTGTACGGAACACGCAAAGCATTAAATGCACTCAACGGTCATCTTCTCAACGCCTATAAATATGAAGTTCTGATGAGAAGCAAGGTTAACGATTCTGCACCAAAACAACTCATATCAAACTTGCTGAAACGCTGTTCAAATCTAAACTCAGAATCTTCATCTTCATCAAAGCTCACTACATTGCTTTTGTAATATCTTAGTGAGATTAAGCTTAAACGTTAAGAGAAATATCACAGTTGTGATTATAGCTTTTTAAGAAGCATTTGTAAACTCTTGAATAGATTACATTAAGTTGTAAGGAACTAGAGTGATCGTGTGATCAGTATACTCTAGGAAGTCTTAGCAGTTGGCTGAGCAGTTTGTAACTAGAGTGATCAGGTTGATCAGTAGACTCTAGAAAAGTCTTAGAAGTTGTCTAAGCAGTTGTTCCTGGAGTGATCAAGTTGTGATCAGAATACTCTAGAAGACTTAGTCGTGGACTAAGTGGAAAACCATTGTAATCCGTGCGATTAGTGGATTAAATCCTCAGGTTGAGGTAAATCATCTCTGCGGGGGTGGACTGGAGTAGCTTCGTTAACAGCGAACCAGGATAAAAATAATTGTGCAATTTATTTTTATCGTCCAAGATTTAAAGTCACACTTATTCAATCCCCCCCTTTCTAAGTGTTTTTCTATCCTTCAATTGGCATCAGAGCGCCGGTTCTAAGGTGCAAGCACTTAACCGTGTTTAGAAAAGATTCAGGAAGAGAAAAACGCTTCAGTAAAAGATGGTTGATGAAAGTGAAAAGTCTACACCTACACCTGCATCTACATCTGGCTCTGCTGAGCAATACAACGGTAACAATGGTTATACTAGACCGCCGGTATTTGATGGTGAAAACTTTGAATACTGGAAAGATAAACTGGAAAGTTACTTTCTGGGTCTAGATGGTGATCTATGGGATCTTCTGATGGATGGTTACAAACATCCTGTAAATGCCAGAGGCGCAAAGCTAACAAGGCAAGAAATGGATGATGATCAGAAAAAGCTTTTCAGGAATCATCATAAATGCAGAACTGTTTTGCTGAATGCTATCTCTCATGCTGAGTATGAGAAGATATCTAACAGGGAAACGGCATATGACATATATGAGTCCTTGAAAATGACTCATGAAGGAAATGCTCAAGTCAAGGAGACTAAAGCTCTAGCTTTAATCCAGAAGTATGAAGCCTTCAAGATGGAGGATGATGAAGACATTGAAAAGATGTTTTCAAGATTTCAAACTCTGACTGCTGGATTGAGAGTTCTTGACAAAGGATACACCAAGGCTGATCATGTGAAGAAGATCATCAGAAGCTTACCCAGAAGATGGGGTCCTATGGTGACTGCATTCAAGATTGCAAAGAATCTGAATGAAGTTTCTCTGGAAGAGCTGATCAGTGCCTTGAGAAGCCATGAAATTGAGCTGGATGCAAATGAGCCTCAAAAGAAAGGTAAGTCTATTGCATTAAAATCTAATATCAAGAAATGCACTAACGCTTTTCAGGCCAAAGAAGAAGATCCTGAAGAATCAGAATCTGAAGAAGAAGATGAACTGTCCCTGATCTCCAGAAGGCTAAATCAACTCTGGAAGACCAAGCAAAGGAAGTTCAGAGGCTTCAGAAGTTCAAGGAAATTTGAACGTGGAGAATCTTCTGATGAAAGAAGATTTGACAAGAAGAAGGTCATGTGCTATGAATGCAATGAGCCTGGACACTACAAGAATGAATGTCCAAATCTTCAGAAGGAAAGTCCCAAGAAAAAGTTTCATAAGAAGAAAGGTCTTATGGCAACCTGGGATGAGTCAGAAGATGATTCAGAAGATGAGCAGGCCAACTGTGCGCTGATGGCGACAGAAGATGACGGATCAGAATCTACATCAGAATCAGATTCTGAAGAGGTATTTTCTGAACTTACTAGAGATGAGTTAGTTTCCGGATTAACTGAACTTCTGGAATCCAAATCTCAGATTTGTATTAAATACAAAAAGCTGAAAAAGCTATTTGAATTTGAAACAAAGAGGCTTGAATTGGAAAATTCTGAATTGAAAGATAAACTTTTAAAATTATCCAATGATGTTGGATCTCCTTCTAATTCAGAAAAATCCACTCCTAGTCTAAACCATATTCTGAAAGAATATGATTTAAGTTTCAGGAAGTTCTTATCTAGAAGTATTGGCAGAAGTCAGCTAGCTTCTATGATATATGCCGTATCTGGAAACAAAAGAGTTGGCATTGGTTATGAGGGTGAAACCCCATACAAACTTGAACCTGTTGATGAAATGAAACTCACATACAAGCCATTGTATGATCAGTTCAAGTATGGCCACTCTCATGATATTAGGCACACTTCACATGCACAAAGTTTTCACATAACACACACCAAGAAGCATGTGACACAACCTAGGAAATATCATGAAACTCATATTAAAAATTATCATGCTGTTGCTTATAATGTCAAACCCAAGTTCAATCAGAACTTGAGAAAATCTAACAAGAAAGGACCCAAGAAAATGTGGGTACCTAAGGATAAGATTATTCCTATTGCAGATATCCTTGGCTGCAAGAAGGACAAAGGACAACATGTCATGGTACCTGGACTCTGGATGCTCACGACACATGACAGGAAGAAGGTCTATGTTCCAAGACCTGGTGCTTAAGTCTGGAGGAGAAGTCAAGTTTGGAGGAGATCAGAAGGGCAAGATAATTGGCTCTGGAACTAAAGTCTGGTAACTCTCCTTCCATTTCTAATGTACTTCTTGTAGAAGGATTAACTCATAACCTCTTATCTATCAGTCAATTAAGTGACAATGGTTATGATATAATCTTCAATCAAAAGTCTTGCAAGGCTGTAAATCAGAAGGATGGCTCAATCCTATTTACAGGCAAGAGGAAGAACAACATTTATAAGACAGATCTGCAAGATCTTATGAGTCAGAAGGTGACTTGTCTTATGTCTGTTTCTGAAGAGCAGTGGGTCTGGCACAGGAGATTAGGTCATGCTAGTTTGAGAAAGATCTCTCAGATTAACAAACTGAATCTTGTCAGAGGACTCCCTAATCTGAAATTCAAATCAGATGCTCTTTGTGAAGCATGTCAGAAGGGCAAGTTCTCCAAACCTGCATTCAAGTCTAAGAATGTTGTTTCTACCTCAAGGCCATTAGAACTCTTGCACATTGATCTGTTTGGACCAGTCAAAACAGCATCTGTCAGAGGAAAGAAATATGGATTAGTCATCGTAGATGATTATAGTCGCTGGACGTGGGTAAAATTCTTGAAACACAAGGATGAGACTCATTCAGTGTTCTTTGATTTCTGCATTCAGATTCAATCTGAAAAAGAGTGTAAAATCATAAAGGTCAGAAGTGATCATGGTGGTGAATTTGAGAACAGATCCTTTGAAGAGTTCTTCAAAGAAAATGGTATTGCCCATGATTTCTCTTGTCCTAGAACTCCACAGCAAAATGGGGTTGTAGAACGAAAGAATAGAACTCTGCAAGAAATGGCCAGAACCATGATCAATGAAACCAATATGGCTAAGCATTTCTAGGCAGAAGCAATAAACACTGCATGCTATATTCAGAATAGAATCTCTATCAGACCTATTCTAAATAAGACTCCCTATGAATTGTGGAAGAATAGAAAGCCCAACATTTCATATTTCCATCCTTTTGGATGTGTATGCTTTATTCTGAACACTAAAGATTATCTTGGTAAGTTTGATTCCAAAGCACAGAAATGTTTCCTTCTTGGATATTCTGAACGCTCAAAAGGCTACAGAGTATACAATACTGAAACATTGATTGTAGAAGAATCAATCAATATCAGGTTTGATGATAAGCTTGGTTCTGAAAAACCAAAGCAGGTTGATAATTTTGCAGGTTATGATATTGACATATCAGAAGTTGTTGAGCCAAGAAGCAATGCATCAGAAGCAGAGCTTCTCAGAAGCAAAGAATCTGAAGATCAAGTATCAGCTTCTCTGGAGGATCTGAGTATTTCTGAAGAACCATCTGTCAGAAGATCATCCAGACTCATCTCTGGTCATTCAGAAGATGTCATTCTTGGAAAGAAGGATGATCCAATCAGAACAAGAGCATTCCTTAAGAACAATGCAGACTGTCAATTAGGTCTTGTATCTTTGATCGAGCCAACTTCTGTTGATCATGCTCTAGAAGATCCAGACTGGATAATTGCTATGCAAGAAGAACTGAATCAGTTTACAAGGAATGATGTTTGGGATCTTGTTCCTAGACCAGATGGATTCAATATAATCGGGACAAAATAAATCTTCAGAAACAAGCCCAGAATGAGAAGATAAGATACTCTTATATATAAGTATCTTCTGAAATGAAATTACTTTTATAAGAAGTTCTGGTTGAAATCAATTAGAAATTGTGATTCAGTTATTACTAACGTTTTATTGTCTAAGTTGATTCAGAATCTCTTTAAAAGCAAGACAGCTATAACTGGCTATCCAGATGGTAAACACGTGTTCACTATTTCTGGACAAGCGTGCGTGCAGTTGAGGGGACATCTACTTAGGTAACTGTGCAAATCATGTCTTTTGTCATTATTATCTCTCCTCAAGTCACGTAACATTAAATGCTTTTCATCATTTACTCTCTTTCAGTTTTCTTTTTATACTCTTCAAACGTTTCTTTTCCCTCTCATATTTCTCTCTCTCTGCATTCGGTTTCTTTTTCGTCTCTCTCTCTCTTTTCATATCATAAACCCTAGCAGTTTCCAACATCTGAAAATTCATCATGAATCCATCGTCAAGCTCTGGGAATCAAGACAATGATAGGAAACAAAAGAGAAAGGCATCTGCTGAACCAGAAACCAAACCTAAAAGAGTTAGGATCTCCTATGACCCTCTCAAAGTGTATCAACCCCTTGACGGTTCCCCTCAATCAACCCCCTCTTCAAAGACCTCCACCACCTCTTCCTCCTCATTCATCCTCTCAGAACCACCTTCTTCACCATCTGATATCTCCTCTCCTTCAACTCTTCCATCCGATATTTCTTCACCTCTCTCACACCCTTTTCCCACCAGAACACCTAATCCCTACAGTGTTGTTCGTCCAGACTTCAGATTCACCATAATCCCTCCAACCCCTTCTACTCAATCCTCTCTGGAGCGTTTACATTCTGATGTAAACGGCTGGTTGGAGATCCTGGGTGCTGCCTACCTTAACCACCTGGATATGTATGCTATGAGCAACCTCTGGGATACCTTTCTTCAGGACTTTCTGGTGAAGGCTGCTGACACTAAGAGAAGGATCTTGTCTGAAGCTCCTGGTCCTCGTGGTCGTCAGTTGGAAGTGGGTGAAAGCAGCCACCACTGTCTCATCAGGAACAGAAGCGTTCTTGAAGAGAAGATACCTGCAGATGAGTTGGAAGAAGAAAATCTATGCAGAGATATAGTGGTGTGGAAACCCCGGTCTTCTGTGCTCTGGTTTCCTGTGCTGACTGGAGATTTTCAGTGGCTGTTCAACTGGTTCAGAATGAACCCTTCTGAAAAAGCACCTCTCATGGTCTTTCCAGTAGTGGTTTATCGTGCTGAAGTTGCTGGTCCTACTCCTCCAACAAACCTAGCAGCTATTCTTCAAGCATTGGAAGATGGAACTTCTGAGCTGCCTGAACCAGAATATGCCAAGGCTCCTTCTGAGTCAGACTCAGATGAGGAAATGGAATATGCACAAGCTGAAGATCTTCCAGAAGATCACCCTGCTGAGATTGCTGTCCCTCTGGGCAGAAATACTGGTGCTTCTTCTTCTGGTGAAACCTCAGCTATGATGGAGACCTTGGAAACTCTTCATCAGAATCAAGCTATGCTGGCTTCTCGTTTGAACGCGCAAGAAGCAGCCAACGCTGAGTTTCGTTCCTTCATGACAAGGCAAGCTACAAGCACTGACGGGATTCATGATGTTCTGGCGCGGATTTTGCGTAGGCTAGGATCTTAGTTTTTTGGTCTTTGTAGTTTCCTTTCCTTGTTGCATCTGTTTTCCTGCATTCCTGTCTTGTAAACCTTTTTGATCATCAATGAAAAAGTTTCTTTGTTTTACATTCCAGTGATTCTATTTGTCGTTTTATGCATCTGAATCTTTTGAAATATTCTTTTTGATGTTATGACAAAAAGGGGGAGAAGATAAATGATAAATGATTTGATTAAATCTATCAGTTGCTGGGTAAAGAGGCTCCCACACATTCACTAACAAGAACTGCAAGTTCTATATGGTTTAAGTGTTTTGCAGGTACAGAGAAGTGAAGTGAATCTTCAGAAGCAAACACTAGAAGCAAAACCATAAGAAGCGTTATTCTGTAAAAGGAATAAGCTCTTGGAAACTGAAGCAAGCCGAGTGCTGTCAAGCTTCAGAGATCAGAAGCAAGAAAGAAGAATGAATCAGAAGCACTGATAATAGAATTTGAATATCATTGTCTATCCTGTTCTGACAAAATTCTATTTGCTCTGATACACATAATGTTATGGCTCTGATACATTATTTGCTCTGATACATTATTTCAGCCTATATGGCTCTGATACATATAATGTGTTCAAACATACATCTTATGTTCTAACTCGCTCATGCTGACTTTTGTCGTTTAGCTTTTGTTCTGTAACATTTCAGGATGTAGAGATGCTCTGATGATGCTCTGGTACATTCAACAATGTTCTGATACAAATCTAGCATGAAGTGATGATTGGTAGACATTCAAAGTTCTGAAGCTATCCGAGGGAAGCAGAAATCAGAAGATGTGAATGTTCTAAAAGATCCAGAAAACTCAAGTTCTGAAGCTGTCCTGAATGGAAGCAGAAATCAGAAGCTGTGAATGTTCTGAAGATCAAAGAAATTCAAGTTCTGAAGCTGTCCTGAATGGAAGCAGAAGTCAGAAGCTGTGAATGTTCTGAAGATCAAAGAAATTCAAGTTCTGAAGCTGTCCACGATGGAAGCAGGAATCAGAAGCTGTGAGTGTTCTAAGGATCTAAAGAAATTCAAGTTCTGAAGCTGTCCAATGGAAGCAGAAGTCAGAAGCTATGAATTCTCTGAAGGCAGAAGCTTATATGATCGTCTCTACCGAAATAATCAGGGAAGTCTTTTATTAAAGTTCTTCGAGTATTTATTTCAGGGGGAGATTATTTATCTCAGGGGGAGATTGTTAATCTCAGGGGGAGACATATTCATATGCTTATGCTATAGCTGTGTAATTTGTCTTTTGCCGTCTACTCTTTCTGATCGCAAATTCATATCATTTATATATGTTTTTGTCATCATCAAAAAGGGGGAGATTGTTAGAACAAGATTTGTTCTTATCAATTATCTTAGTTTTGATGATAACAATAATATGAATTTTGCTTAAGATAATATGGTACTCTAATCCAATGCAATTTCCCTTTCAGGAAATATATATATATATAGAGTACGCATAATTCAGCGCTCAGAAGTTGTGTCTCAAATGGTTCAGCATGCAACATCAGAACATGGTCTGGCAAGACATCAGAAGATGGTCTAGCAGAATCAGAACATGGGTCTATGGAAGCATCAGAAGAACATGAGATCAGAAGCACTGAAGATCAGAAGATGGTATCACGCTCAGAAGCACTTCAAGGTCAGAAGATCAGAAGATGCTATGCACCAAGCTGTTTGACTCTGATGATATTCAAACGTTATATTCACAAACATCAGATCAGAAGGAAGTACAGGTGGCAGACTACGCTGACTGACAAAAGGAACGTTAAAGCTACTAAAGGCAACGTCAGTAGACACAGCGTGAACAAGGCTCGAGGTAGTTGACAAAAGCGTATAAACATTAAATGCAATGCTGTACGGAACACGCAAAGCATTAAATGCACTCAACGGTCATCTTCTCAACGCCTATAAATATGAAGTTCTGATGAGAAGCAAGGTTAACGATTCTGCACCAAAACAACTCATATCAAACTTGCTGAAACGCTGTTCAAATCTAAACTCAGAATCTTCATCTTCATCAAAGCTCACTACATTGCTTTTGTAATATCTTAGTGAGATTAAGCTTAAACGTTAAGAGAAATATCACAGTTGTGATTATAGCTTTTTAAGAAGCATTTGTAAACTCTTGAATAGATTACATTAAGTTGTAAGGAACTAGAGTGATCGTGTGATCAGTATACTCTAGGAAGTCTTAGCAGTTGGCTGAGCAGTTTGTAACTAGAGTGATCAGGTTGATCAGTAGACTCTAGAAAAGTCTTAGAAGTTGTCTAAGCAGTTGTTCCTGGAGTGATCAAGTTGTGATCAGAATACTCTAGAAGACTTAGTCGTGGACTAAGTGGAAAACCATTGTAATCCGTGCGATTAGTGGATTAAATCCTCAGGTTGAGGTAAATCATCTCTGCGGGGGTGGACTGGAGTAGCTTCGTTAACAGCGAACCAGGATAAAAATAATTGTGCAATTTATTTTTATCGTCCAAGATTTAAAGTCACACTTATTCAATCCCCCCCTTTCTAAGTGTTTTTCTATCCTTCAACAAAGTGGTGCTAATACCTTCCCTTTGTATAACCTACCCCCGAACCCAAAATCTCTTAAAAGTCTTTTTCTGTTTCTTTTATAAACCTTTCCTTAATTGGATAAAATAAAAGTCGGTGGCGACTCTCTGATTTTCAAAACTCAAAAATAAAAAGAAGAGTCAGTTCGTATCTCACGAGAAAAACCGAGGACGACAGAACTGGCGACTCTGCTGGAGATTTCAAAAACAAATTGTTTTCAAAAGGGATTACCTTAGAGTTTAGATCACTTCGATGTTTTCAATTGATTGTCTTGTTTGTTCTATTTTTCAAAGGTTTGTTTGGGTATTTACTTATGTGAAAGATTTTAACCCGAATCTCGAGATACCTTAAGTATGTGACAATAGACCAAGGAAACTGTACGGCATGTACCGATACGGTTGATCTGGTAGTCACCGTTAGTGCGACACTTTGGTCTATACTGATATCCCTTGAAAACGATCAAGGAGTATGTTAGGCTTCCGAAATGTCATTAAACACTAATTTTCTTAGAACCTTTAGTTGAACTTGACTTGTGGCCTATTAAGTGACTAGCTTTGAAATTGGTCGAAGTTAGTTATCCTCGAGGAATGTTTTGATCGGTCGTCCGAGTGCCGTATTGAGATGTTGTCTCCAAGGATCATAGAACCTGAATACTATTTTAAGACAGGTTTAAACCAACTCAACTTCAGTGGGGAGGGTATCACATATAAACCTCGTGCAAGCCTTTAAACCTAAGGCTATTGTTTGATTTGTTTGTGTGTGCCACATGTTTGACATCATGACATCATAAGCATCATAAACATATCATTTTCTCACTAATCATTTCAAGGATCGAAGAGTTTACCTTTGTTCTGTTGTTGTAGGTAATGGCTCCGCTACCAGAGATTATATCCGGATCAACATCTCAACAGTACCATCTGAACTTAAGGACTTAATATCAGAATTTCCCAGAAATGCTCAATTCACTGAAAAGCACGGTCACCTACTCCATTTGGTTACCTCAAAATTTGAAGAAGACATGATACGGGTCCTGTTCCAGTTCTTTGATCCCGAACATCATTGTTTTACATTTCCTGATTACCAGTTAGTACCCACTTTGGAAGAGTTCTCTGAACTGATTGGGTTACCTGTTCGAGATCAATAACCTTTCACTGGTTTAGAAAAGATTCCAAAACCTGAAATCATTGCTGCTGCCTTACATTTACGAAAGTCAGAAATCGAGTCTAACTAGGAAACAAAGAGTGGAGTCAAGGGTTTGCTTGCTAAGTTCTTAATGGGAAAGGCTCGATCACTATTAAAAGATAGAAGTTACCAAGCTTTTGAAGAAGTTGTGGCTCTTTCGATTTATGGGTTGGTTTTATTCCCTAATCCCGACCAATTCATAAGTGTACACATTATCAACATTTTCTTAACCCGCAATCCGGTACCTACTTTGCTGGGAGACATTCTACATTCTCTACACACTCGTACCACGAAGAAAGGAGGAACTCTTATGTGCTGTGTACCCCTACTGGCTAGATGGTTTACATTACACCTTCCCCGATCAGTGTTGAGAAACGAACAAAGGATGCAATGGTCTCGCAGGATTATGTCTTTGTCTCATTCAGACATCCGGTGGAACAACTTCTTTCAAAGAGACATCACTCTCATTGACCATTGTGGGGAGTACCCTAATGTGCCACTCCTTGGCATCAGGGGAGGCATCACTTACAACCCCTCTTTAGCTTTGCACCAATTTGGATATGCACGAAGAAATGGTCCTCATGATATGATTATCCGTGGCATTGTGTTCGACTACGAAGATGATTCCCAAAGGTTTCGACGAAGGTTTATACATGCTTGGGGAAGTGTCTACAAAGTAGAAAGCAAGACTTTAGGACAATGGAACTCTATTACCATGGAGCCTTACCTCAAATGGGTGCGTGCTCGTGCTCAGAATTTCATCATGCCATATCCCGCTATCCTACCTGTGACTATTGAGCCAGAAGTCGAAAGGGACGAACCTCGAGTTATTCTACATCCGGACATGCCAACTGACCTGGAAGAGCTGCAGAAATCTTGGGTTCAACTAAGAGAAGAAAGAGACACCTTCAAAGCACACTATCAAGACTATGAGAGGAAAGTGTTGGAGCTCACCAGACAACTCCAGGAAGAACAACAGATCAACACGTTCCTGGGTGCAAAGAGAAAGCGTCCATGGGAGGCTTGAGAAATCCTTTATTGTCTTTATTTTATTTTGTAAGCCCGAAAAAAGAAAAGAGAAAAACAAAAAAAAAGAAAGACAAAAGAAAAAAGAAGAAATAAATTGTTTGACTAATAAATGTTTGTTTCTCTTTTTTTAAACAAATCTAAATTCTAAGATCCTTGAAAACATTGCATATACATTTCATTCATAAGCATTGCATAACAGGTTCACATAACAGGTTTCTCATCTCCTCGCTGTTTATTTCAGTCAGAAGGGATGGATTCTGAAACAAGCATCAAGAATCTCGAAGCACAGAACGCCCAAGTTCAGATAGCAATTCTGGAGCTAGCAAAGGGGCAACAAGAACTGAAAGCCCTGATGATCAAGAAGAAAAAGAAGCCCAAGGGATCTGTAGGCTTAAGTCACCTTGCGAGGAAAGTCAAAATCCCTGTCAGGAGGTCCAAAAAGGCGCCGATCCCTGAAATAGTTGGTGAAGGTGATCAAGGAGACAATTACAGCAACCAGGGTTCTGCCAAACACTCCCTCTCTTCAAACGAAGAAGATTATCATTCCGAAGACGAACAGGGTGATAGATAATACCAGCAGTTGGAAGAACGCATGAAAGCTATGGAGATACAAAAAATACCTGGTTTAGACTTCAATGATCTTGGACTCATCTCAGATATTGTTATCCCTCCAAAGTTCAAAGTTCCTGTCTTTGCAAAGTATGATGGAGTCTCTTGCCCAAAGCTGCATCTAAGGTCCTATGTGAGGAAGATACTACCTCATACGGCAGATAACAAATTGTGGATTCATTTCTTCCAGGAAAGTCTGTCGGGTACACAACTCGAATGGTACTACCAACTGGAAAGTGCAAAAGTTCACACCTGGGAAGATCTGGCTGCTGCTTTCTACAAACAGTATCAATACAACGCTGACCTTGCACCAACCCGTACTCAACTACGGGGCATGACTATGGCACCAAAAGAAAGTTTCAAAGAGTATGCACAAAAGTGAAGAGATCTAGCTGGAAGGGTTCAACCACCCTTATCTGATCGCGAGCTGGTCGACATGTTCATGGGTACTTTAACTGGCCCTTTCTACAGTCATTTGCTGGGAAGCTCGTCGTCAGGTTTCACTAACCTGATATTAACTGGAGAGCGTGTCGAAAGTGGCATTCAAAGTGGAAAAATTCAAATAGGCTCCTCCTCTGGTACTACAAAGAGGCCCATCAGTGGGAGAAATGAAGTCAATACAATGCACAGTCAGAAAAGTTGCAAAAGTGAGCATCACCAATATGTAGGGGCTGTTCTGATCTCTGCATCTGCACCTCAAAAAGATCAACCGCCGAAGTATACGCGTCAACCAGATGCACCAAGAAGAAACTTCACCAGAATCAACATGCCAATCTCTCAAGCATTGCAGCACTTGTTAAAAGCAAATCTGATCACATTGAAAGACCCTCCAAAGAATGTCAACACTTCCTCTCCGAGTTATCGCCCCGATGCAACATGTGCATACCATTCTAACTGTCCAGGACATGACGCAGATCACTGTTGGGCCCTGAAAAATAAAATACAAGACATGATAGATGCTGGGGAAATTGAATTCGATCCTCCAGAGACTCCAAATGTCATCACTGCACCTATGCCAAAGCACGACAAGACCGTTAATGTTATCATAGACACTGTCTATATCTATGATGTGAGAGAATTGTCAACTCCGCTCCTTGAAGTCAAAAGAAAGCTAATACGAGCTGGTTTCTTTCCGGGTTGTGACCCTGATTGCTTTTATTGTGCACATCTACCCAATGGTTGTGAGAATCTGAAAATAGGAATTCAAAAATGGATGGATCGTCGTATCATTATGTTTGAGAGGCTCCCTTCTATGGACGATTTATGCGAAGTTTTTTCAAATGGGATGAGAATAGAGGACGTCTCAGTGGTTTCTAACATACCATTGAAAATCCCTACCAAAGCTCCTTTCAAAATTTCTGCTGTACCCAAAGTGGCATCTGTAATCATCACCAGTCCGGCTCCATTTCCATACTCCCCAGACAAAGGTGTCCCGTGGAATTATGACACTAATGTTTATGTCCATGGAGTTAAGCAAGACACCTTGGCTGAAGAGGCCATGAATTTTACTACTCCAACTGTCGATAATATTGTGGAAACTAGTAAAATTACAAGAAGTGGAAGGATCTTTTCACCAGAAATTACTCCAAATGTTGCTACTAATCCAGTTCAGGTCCCAGTTCCTAATCAAGAAATCAACGCTCGAGGTAAAGAACCACTAGTTGAACCAGTTCAAGTACCGGTGGAAGTCACTATTGAAGATCCGTCGAGGCAAGAAATGGAGGAAATATTGAAAATCATCTGCAAAAGTGATTACAATATTGTCGAACAACTGGGGCACACTGCTTCAAAAATTTCAATGATGTCTCTGCTAAAGTATTCAGAAGCTCATGCCAAGGCCCTGATGAAGTTCCTGAAAGCTGCACATGTACCACAGGAGATTTCAGTCGATCAATTTGAAAATTGTGTTGCCAATCTAACAGTAAATAACGGTCTCGGTTTCTCTGATGCTGATTTAACCCCTGCTGGGAAAAGTCACAATAAAGCCCTGCACATCTCTATTGAATGTAACGGCGCCACTTTGTCTCATGTGCTGGTAGACAATGGTTCCTCGTTGAATGTGTTACCAAAAGCAGTACTGGAAAAACTTGACTTCAAAGGAGTTTTGTTACAACCAAGCGATGTTGTGGTAAGAGCCTTCGATGTGTCAACAAGAATAGTGTACAGAGAAGTTAAGCTCCCAATCAGAGTGGGCTCTCAGATCTTTGATTCAACCTTTTACGTGATGGAAATTCATCCAGCATACTCCTGTTTACTAGGACGCCCTTGGATACATGGGGCAAGCGCTATAACTTCTACCCTGCATCAGAAGTTAAAATATCTGGTAAAAGGCAAGGTCGTCACAGTTTATGGCGAAGAAGAATATGTGGTTAGCCAACTGAGTAACTCCAAGTATGTTGAGATGGATGGTGAATTCATCGAAACCCCCTGCCAATCTTTTGAGGTGGTCCCTCCAGATGTCTCTACTGCCAAACATATTTTTGCTACTCCTGCTACAAAAATAACTCCAACTATGGCTTCTCTCAAAGATGCTAAAGCTGTGATCGAAGAGGGTGGTTGCACAGTATGGGGACAACTCCTTGATGTGCCTTACAAGTTCGATAAGCTAGGTCTGGGCTATGCTAATGGAACTCAAAAGAACGATCAAAGTCCTCGTTCTGGAGGATTAATGTCACATTACATCAGCCAAGGAGTGAATGCTATTGAAGACGATGGAGTGATCTTGAACCATATTATTCAGCAATATCCAAATGAAGTTCCACCTATCTCCAAGGAAGTTTGGGATACTTTGGGAGAACCAAGCGGCAGGTACGATTTTCTAGTAAAGTACACTGCTCCTCAGAGTTCTTTTATTGCCATTGAAGACATCGTCCCAACTGGATGGGGTGATCAGTTTGAAGATTGCAAAAGTTTCACAAGTTCCATTACTGAGCAATACCAAAGCCCACCTAGTCCAAAAGAAGTCTGGGATACGCTGGGAGAACCAAGTGGTAAGTATGACTTTATGGTGAAGTATTCCGCTCCCCTGAGCTCGCAATTCGCTATTGAAGACATCACCCCAACTGGATGGGACAACCATTTCGAAGATAATATGACAATCACAAGCCCTGTCGCTCCTGAAGAAGTCTGGGAAACACCAAATAACGAGAATGATTTCCTGATGCAATACACTGTTCCCTAGAATGCACAAGTCTCAATCAAAGACATCATCCCAACTGGATGGGACGATCTTATCGGTTATCTCTCTCAGCCAACAGAGGTATCTCAGCCTGGGCTCTCGTATCCAGCAGAGTATCTTGCTCACCCTGAAGGATCAACAACTCATTTCACCACCAAAGAAGTCAATGTTGTGGAAGACGAAGAAGACAGCTGCAACTGGAGCAGCTGGATATTCCCTACTCACAACAATGGATTGAACAACTGGGAAGCCGAAGATGTTATCTCCTTTGATCAGGAGTAAATGCAATTTCCTGTTTTCGTTGTTTATATGTTCAAAGATAAAAATGGTTCCTGTACTATCGAACCATGAACTTAAAAGCCAGGTGCCTTGCCCGAAGCACACTGGTCCTTTTTATAAGGGTTTGTCATACCATGATCATATGTTCATTCAATAAAATCATGGGATGTTTGCATATTCAAATTTTTTGATCCTTTTGCTTCTTTTCTTTATTCATTTTAAAATAGCTATGTGTTCTTACACACACCCACAAAATAAATGCAGATTCACATTCACTCTAGATCCTGTTGATAACGATTCTGCTATTGCCAGTCATGACTTTGAAAATCCGATCTTCCAAATTGAGGACGAACGTGAGGAAGATTGTGAAGTACCTAGGGAACTTGCAAGGCTATTAGAACAAGAAGAAAAGACTATACAGCCGCATGAAGAACCAATTGAAGTTATCAACCTAGGCAATGACGAAGAAAAGAAAGAAGTCAAGATAGGGGCTGATCTAGAAGACAGTGTTAAGCAAAGACTGATTCAAATGTTACAAGACTACATTGAGATATTCGCTTGGTCCTATGAAGATATGCCTGGCCTTGACACGGATATTGTGGTTCATCGCCCGCCAATCACAAAAGGAAGCACTCCAATTAAGCAGAAACTGCGGAGAAGTAGGCCCGACATGTCCAAGAAGATCAAAGACGAGGTTGAGAAGCAATTCAATGCTGGCTTTCTGAAAGTTGTGAGTTATCCTCCATGGATAGCTAACATAGTGCATGTGCCTAAAAAAGACAGGAAGGTCAGAATGTGTGTAGACTACAGAGATCTGAATCGGGCAAGCCCCAAAGATGATTTCCCTTTACCTCACATCGATGTACTGGTCGACAATACTGCACAATGCAAGGTATTTTCCTTTATGGATGGATTCTCAGGATACAATCAAATCAAGATGGCGCCCGAAAACATGAAAAAGACAACCTTCACAACACCCTGGGGAACCTTTTGTTACAAAGTAATGCCCTTTGGTTTAAAGAACGCAGGAGCAACATATCAGCGTGCAATGGTAGCTCTGTTCCATGATATGATTCATCAAGAAATAGAGGTTTATGTTGATGATATGATTGCAAAGTCCAACACCGAAGAAGAACATCTGGGTCATCTGCACAAGCTATTTGACAGACTCAAGAAGTACAGGTTGCGACTGAATCCAAACAAGTGTACCTTTGGAGTAAGATCCGGTAAACTCTTAGGTTTCATCGTCAGCAGCAAGGGTATTGAAGTTGATCCTGCTAAGGTCAAAGCCATTCAAGAAATGCCCATACCCCGTACCGAGAAACAAGTCAGAGGATTCTTGGGACGTCTGAACTACATCGCCAGATTTATTGCCCATATGACTACTACTTGTGTGCCGATCTTCAAATTGTTGAAGAAAAATCAAGTGGAAAGATGGAACGACAAATGCCAATTAGCCTTTGATAAGATCAAAGAATATCTTCAAAAACCACCAATCTTGTTACCACCAGTAGAAGGAAGACCTCTGATAATGTACCTAACAGTATTAGAAGATTCAATGGGGTGTGTACTGGGGCAACATGACGAGTCTGGCCGAAAAGAGCATGCGATCTACTATCTTAGCAAAAAGTTCACCGATTGTGAAACAAGATACTCACTGCTCGAGAAAACTTGCTGTGCCTTGGCATGGGCGGATCGCCGACTAAGACAGTATATGCTAAACCATACCACTTTCCTGATCTCCAAAATGGATCCTATCAAATATGTGTTCGAAAAACGTGCTCTCTCTGGAAGAATAGCAAGATGGCAAATGATCTTAACAGAGTATGACATCCAGTATACTTCACAAAAAGCGATCAAAGGAAGTGTGGTAGCTGATCATCTGGCTCATCAAGCAGTGGATGATTATCAAGCATTAAACTTTGACTTCCCAGATGAAGACATTATGCTAGTTACTGACTACGAACAACCAGGACCGGAGGAAGGACCCGAGCCAGGATACCGATGGACTATGGTTTTTGATGGAGCCTCTAACGCGCTTGGCAATGACATCGGAGCTGTAATCATTTCTTCTACAGGAGGACATACACCATTCACTGCCAGATTATGTTTCAACTGCACTACCAATATAGCCGAGTATGAAGCATGTATTCTGGGTCTCAAAGCTGCAATTGATCTGAGAATCAAGTTCCTGGAGGTTTACGGAGACTCGGCCCTTGTAATTTATCAAGTCAAAGGGGAATGGGACACAAAGCACCCGAATCTAATTCCTTACAAAGAATATGTGCTGAGTTTGATTCCTTACTTTGAAGAAATCACTTTTGAACATATCCCGCGAGAAGAAAATCAACTAGCTGATGCCCTAGCTACCATGTCATCTATGTTCAAAGTCAGGTGGGACAATGAGGCGCCAATGATTACCATTTACAGACAAGATGAACCAGCCTATTGCAATGAGATTGATACTGAACCAGTGGAAGAAAAACCATGGTTCCATGAAGTAAAAAGATATCTCGAAGCCCAAGAATACCCTGAAAGGGCATCCATTAACGATAGAAAGTTTCTGAGAAGATTTGCTGCTAAATTCTTTCTAAGTAATGGAATCCTGTACAATCGCAACCATGACTCGACTTTGCCTCGTTGTGTGAACAAGAAGGAAGCGGAACAGATTATGGAAGATATACACGATGGTGCCTTTGGTACTCATTCAAGTGGACATACAATGGCTAAAAAGATCTTAAGAGCAGGTTATTATTGGTCTACCATGGAGACAGACTGCCATCATCACTCCAGAACTTGTCACAAATGCCAGATATATGCCGACAAAGTACATGTACCTCCAGTCCCATTAAACGTTCTGACGGCTCCTTGGCCTTTTGCAATGTGGGGAATCGATATGATTGGAGAAATCAAGCCTACTGCCTCCAACGGACATCGTTTTATCCTGGTCGCTATTGATTACTTCACCAAATGGGTAGAGGCAGCCTCATTTGCTTCTGTCACCAAGAATGTGGTGGCCCGGTTTATCAAGCACAATCTCATTTGTCGGTATGGCATCCCTGAAAGGATCATCACAGACAATGGCACAAATTTAAACAACAGGATGATTACTGAACTCTGCACGCAGTTCCAGATAAAACATCACAATTCATCCCCATATCGACCAAAGATGAATGGCGCGGTGGAAGCTGCCAACAAGAACATCAAAAAGATCATACAAAAGATGACAGTAACCTACAAAGACTGGCATGAGATGTTACCTTTTGCTCTTCATGGTTATCGCACATCAGCGCGTATTTCAACAGGGGCAACTCCGTTCTCCTTAGTCTATGGTATGGAGGCAGTTCTTCCAATTGAAATTCAGATTCCTTCCCTAAGGATTATGAAAGGAGCTGATCTAGACGAAGACGATTGGATTCAGACTCGGTTGGACCAAATAAACTTGATTGATGAGAAGAGGCTTGCGGCTATTTGTCATGGTCAGTTGTATCAGAAACGTATGATCAAAGCCTTCAACAAGAAAGTCAAAAGTCAGGCATATCAAACCGGTGATTTGGTTATCAAACGTATCATCTTACCACAGGGCGATCCCAGGGGCAAGTGGACTCCCACTTATGAGGGACCATTTGTAATTAAGAAGGTATTCTCCGGCGGAGCCATGTTACTTACCACTATGGATGGCAAGGATTTCCCACACCATGTAAATGCGGACATAGTCAAAAAGTACTTCGTTTAAAGAAAAGCTCGCTAAGTTGAAAACCTGAAAGGGCGACTTAGGCAAAAATGAGCGTCTCGGTGGATTGAAAACCTGAAAGGGCGATCCAGGCAAAAATTAGAGACTAAAAAATAATAATTATCCCGGTAGGCTGAAAACCTGAAAAGGCAGCCTAGGCAAAAGTTAGGGAATAAAGCGTACGACTATGTCTCGTTTGGCTACCTACTCACCTTCAAGGTTCAACATATCAAAGGCACTAATCAGTCCAATCACTTTCTTCCAACAAGAGAGGGATGAGATACTCGAAGACAGATTGGCAATAGCAGAGTTGAAACTTGACTGGATTGTTTTCACATAGCTATTTCCCTTTATAAGTACTTTTCAAAGTTTTATGACAACTTCCTACTACTAGGATTTTTGTCTCCTTGTACTAATCCGCCTATTATGGCTTTCTTTCAAAATCGATACAGTTCATGCTCAAAATCAATGTTTTCACTTTTTCTGTTTTGAATACGTAAACGTCCCAATGATTATTTTGAATGAACATATGCATTTGAATATGATTGATGTTTATAAGAAAAACAGGAATAGCATTCAGGTAATGTGCCAATCATCTGGACATCATCCCGAAACCAGCATCAGAAGAAAAGTTCCCCAACAGAGATACGTTTCTCAAGCAGATTCCTCAATGAGATTTGTCTCTCCAACAAAGTGATTCGAGAAACCTTATTCCCCAGCAGAGCTGTTCAAGATCACTATCCCCAGAAGGCGTGATCCTCCACACCAAGGTTTGATCAAATAATGCATCGGAGGATTACACATCTTTCTTATTCCCATTCAGGGTACATCAAAATCAGAACTTTCAAATTACCTTCATCCTCGAGCGGTAGTCAAATATCCCTCAACAGAACACCCTGGTCCGTAAGGAAGTTCCCCAGCTGAGTGTACTCGAACAAGATAGCAAAGATCATCAACAATCACAATGCCTTCGTTTCCAAAATAGCAAGCAGGGATTTATTTTCCTAACCAGAAGTTTGATACGCTCTAAACTGCATAAGTCATACATCATACGCATATTCATACATAGCATATAATGTTTCATGACAAACGCATACATAACATGCACGTTTCTCATTTAGATTAAGAATCTCAACATATACATTACATGCATCATGACATTGCATGTCGCTAACTTGGTTTTTCAGGTAGACGAATATTCACAGCAAAGTTATTCTCAACAGCATGCAGTATTCTCCTGGATTCTATTCAGACAAACATTCCCCTCAGATATAATCAAACTAAAGATTCATTCTGAAGAGATCTCTCTTTCCGAACCACCTATCAACTCAAAACAAACAACTTCAAATCCTTCAGATCTAAGTCGATACCTTGAACGGTTCCTTAATGATCTACCTTCAGATCTAAGTCGATACCTCAGATGGTTCCTTAAAGTAGTCAATCATCAAGATCTAAAGCGGATACCTCAGACGGTTCCACAACGATCAACCTTCAAAGATCTAAAGCAGATACCTCAGACGGTTCCACAATGATCAACCTTCAAAGATCTAAAGTGGATACCTCAGATGGTTCCACAATGATCAAACATTCAAAATCTAAAGCGGAAAAACTTTGGACAGTTCCGTAACGATCAGCCTCCAAGATTTAAAGCGGTAACCTCGGACGGTTCCGTAACGGTCAACGTAGAGGTTTTCAAATCCTTCATCAAGATATAATCAAAGGATTCATTCTGATGAACAAACCAACAATACATTCGCCAGATGGCATCTGAAAGCCCCTCGCAGGTAATGTTTTGATCTGCCAACAACATTTCTCAGACAGCATTCAAAGCAATTTCCAACATCACTTCCGGTGGAGGTAAGTGCAAATTTTCAGGGCATCTGAATATTCAATCATCTTCTACCTTCAGATTCCAATCGGTCTCTTCAGGTTTAAGAAGATTGAATAGGGGCAACTGTTATACCCCAAAATTTGCCCGCATCTTTTTCAAAAAGAAGGCAACAGACTTCTTCTAAAATTGGGAGTTTCATATAATCTTGGATTTTATTTCATAAATATCCTGATTTTATGAATACTCAGTTTTTTGGAATTTTTCTTATACGGTATTTTGGTTCGCTGTTGAATATATTCTTACATAAACGCCAGGTACTGTTTATCACTTCACACACGCTGTTTATTTGAGATTTATTTGCAGATGAATAGTACTGACGCAATTGGTACAGAATTAAATTTTGCAGGCGCAGAGTCCGGGGATTCAGACTGTACTGGTAACAAGTAAATTATTATCAGTTTTTGTTTCCCACTAATTTTTGTACTATATTATTATTTTCAAAATCTCTTCTATTATTTTCAAAATCTCTTCCTTTCTTTTTAAATCTCTTTCTTTCAAATCAAATCTTAACTTTATTCTATACATCTCTCTTTTCAAACCCTACCATACACTTTCTTTCAAATCCTACTACCACTCAAATTTTCCTTTTTTGTACAGAATCACTTCATTCCCCAACGTCTCTATCCTTCTTTTCACTCTATAAATACCTCTCATTTTTTCCATAAATTCTCACATCAAATTTCAACTCATTTCTCAAACTTCTACCTCATAATTATTTTCTCTTCTTCCCCTGCAAAAATGGAAAAGTGGATGGATACGTGTTTTCTTATGGTCATCACTATTTTGGTGGTGATCATGTCCTTTTTCTGTCTGCATAGTCCTGAAAAATGCGGACCTGGGTTGCTTACACTCCCGTTCATCTATATGTTGTTATTTATAGCATGGGTTTTTAATCGTCATTTTTAAAGTTTGTCGTATCTTTCGCTTTCAAATAATGTACCGTTTATTTTATTTGTCGTACTGTTCATTATATTATGTAATATTTGTACTGTCAGTATTAAATATCGTACTATCTGTCGTACTGTCGTTTAATTATCAAGATAATATTATGTGTGTTTTCTGCTAGTTAAATATTTATTTTTTCTGTGCATTAAATATTTTTCAAGGTTATTATCGGTAATTTCGTTCGCGTACAATATATTTTATTTATTTATTATGTTTGTGTTTTTCTAACAACTCATGTAAATAAATTTTCACCATTAACACAACAAAAAAGAAAAAGAAAAAATTAACTTTAACTGTTGAATTTTCACTTTAACTATTACGTTAATGCCCGGACAGCCAGTTGACAAGTCAAACCCGCTGACAGCACGATTCTCCGTGTTTTGTACCATCAATCAAATCAATCTTTTGCATTTCAAATTTCCAATATTTTTGTTCTAGAAGTCTTCTGATAATCACATGATCAGCAGAGACTCAGCACTGCACAAAAATCAGGTACGCTTAACGGTCTCCTACACAAACAGTCCCTACCTAGGGTTTTTTGTTTTTTTAGGAGAACGAGTTTTTTGAGACCTCAAATGGATTTCATGGACCTCCATATGTCTCAAAGTACCACCAGACAAATTTTCAAACTTCAATTCGCTCAGACGCACAGTCAGCAGCTCAAACAGTCAACAGACGACCAGTTTGACCGAAAAGTCAACAGACAGTCAAAAATGAAATTTTTTGTCAACATCCATATTTTGTCAAAAGATTCATCATTTGATAAATGGTTGATCATAATTCATCAAGAAAAGATCAGAAATCAACAAAACCCTAAGTTTCAAAATTAGGGTTTTCTCCTAAAAAGTCAACTAAACTTTGACCGGCCATAACTCTCTCCTCGTTCATTCAAAAAATTCCAACCAAAGCTTGTTTTGAAGGAAATTCAATTATCTTTCAAATGCAATTGATCCCATGGTCATTGGATTCACCATTTGAAAAATATGAGCTCAGACATTACAGGTCATTTTCAAAGTCAACAAAAAGTGATTTTTTGTCAAAGGCCATAACATCAAGATAACTTCTCCAAATGAAAAATAGTTTCCAAAGTAGCTTGTAGAGGACATCTTGAGGTTTCTAAAAAGTACAAGAACTCCTTCATATGTGATCGGTAAAATAGCAAGTGTACTATTTTGCCTCTGTAGTAATAATAGGGAAATTCCCCGAATGTCGATCTCAAGGACTGCGTAGTAATATCGAGTTCAAATTATAGATCAATTAAACAAAAACTAATATTGGGGTTTTGTTTGCAAATTGTCACTAAACAATAATTAAAATAAGCAGGAAAGTAAATTGGCTTTTTGACAAATATGAGTATTATGTTAGGGGTATAGTGTGTGATTGTTCTTGTAATAACCTTGGATTTAGATCTCTTCAACAAGTTCATAACCTTTAATTACCGCCCTTTAGATTATTTTCCCCTAAGTCCTTAGTGGGAAAACCTTTGAACATTCATCCTAACTCCTAAGTCCTTAGAGAATTATGATGAAATCAAGCCTTTATGTTATCAAGAGTTAACCGGTAACTATAGGGTATCCCTAGTCCTAGGTGATATCTACTATAGTCTAATCGTACAAAAACCTTAACAGCCGCTGTCCAGCTGATTGTTAACCGTAAATCAATCTTGTTGGTCCGACAAAGAAAGCATAAAAACCTTGTACAATTAAATTAAATAAGAAAACAAATCTATTGATGAACTCAGGAATTCAAAATCATTACAGAGTCAAATCAGGGACACCCCCTAGCATTAGGGTTTAGTTACTCATATTGTTCAAAGAAAACAAAATATAAAATAGATACATTACAAGAATTGAGATGAAAGTTGATCTTCAATCGCTTCCGTTCATGAAGACCTTCTTCTCTCCAATACCCTTGTTTTCTCCAATCTTCAATCTTGTCTTCTCCTAGCCAAAAAGTCCCAAAATCATTCTCTAAAACTCAACTAAATAGTCTAGGTGCAAATCTCAGCCAAATGAAATGTCTAAAGTGCCCTCAAGGTGGAGATTTAATGAAAAAGCCCTAAAATTGGAAGTTTCACGCTCTCAGCAGCGTGCTTGGACGCACGGGTGGCCGTGTTGCTTTTTATTTTTATTTTAGCTCCCAGCCATCCTGACACGGGCCGTGCGTGGAAGCACGGGCGGCCGTTTGTCGTCCCTGGATTTTGTATGGAGAGTGCCATTCTCCTGACACGGGCCGTGCGTGGAAGCACGGGCGGCCGTGTTAGACCCCAGAACCTTGAATTTTCATCTTTCTCTTGCCTCTCCTTCCTTCATAGTTGCTTTGACACTTAAGATGACTTGTTCAACCCTGAAATTCGTACACAACTAACCAAACAGCATCAAAAGAATCTAAATAACTTAAATTAAAACATAATGCAAAGTAAACAGAAAAACAATGAAACATGAAATACTTAAACAAAAGCAATAAAACATTGATCAAAGTGTTACCGAGTCGACAAATTTAGACCGAATACATGATAGAAATTAGGTAGAAATGGTGACCGATCACAACCCCACACTTATCTCATTGCTTGTCCTCAAGTGATGCAAGAGACCAAACAGAGGTCACCCTGGATTTTTCTTTCCACGACACTGCCGATGTTATTCGCAACTTGCGTCTACCTTTCTAATAGAATCTCTGGCTTGCCGAACCAAACTTTCTACCACACGTCCACATCAGAGTACCTTTTTACCCTGCAAGCTTTTTCACACTTCTCACCAAATCTCTCAGGGTTAAAGTGTTTTGCACTCACAAAATAAAGATATGCAATATCAACTCTTAATTTTGAATAAATTCTACCTTCACTACACTAACAAAGTTCACACACTTTTTGAGGTCTTCTGGGTTGTAATGGGGTTTAGGTACGGTGGGATACACAAGGAAATGGATAAACAAATGGTTTTGGGTTCGACATTCATGTTGTGTTTTTCGTATTTGTGCTCAACTTGTTACACTGGGAATTTATTCGACTTAGACTCTTTTGCTTCACTCATTCTTCCGTGTGTGCTTAATGTAACTGAGTCATTCATTCGGACAAGTTTTTCTCTTTCTTTCTTTTTTTTTTAATGGGACATACATTCATATGTCTCAAAAAATTTATTTTCATTTTTTTTACTTGCCCTCTTCTTTGATGATTACTACCCCAAACTTAGATTTTAGCACAACTCTGAAAACCACAACATTTATGCCGAGCAAGGGTTGGAAGTGTTTGGCTGCGGGTTACAGATATGGTTATAACAAACAAACGGATATGGCTCAACTGGGGTAACAACGGATAAAATATAATTTAGGATGGCTAGAAAGGCTCAGGTGGTAAAAACAAACAAATGCCTCAGTGTGTGTCCTCATATTATGCTGCGTCAGTAGAACATACGCAAAATCAGAATGATAAAGTCATACCTGAATGAACTCTCGTGATGATCATCTGTTGTGTTTGGCTTTTTATAACCTCACCATGTTGGGTAAGCTTACAGGTTCCAAAGCACTCCTCGTGTCATGTGGCTTCTTTTCCGGCGCAGGTACACCATACAATCCTCTTTGTCCAGTATCACCAAGTTGCGTCCAACAGTTACTTTTCTTTCGGCTGCATCAACTTCCAGAGTGCCTTGGGGAAATAAGTTCAGGTTGCACCTTTCATCCACTAACTACTATTCATCATTCATTCGGCATCCATCAGTCAATCTATAACACAATGTCAACCCAACAAAAATAAAAAGGGAAACAACTAAAATCAATGCTGAGAAGAAACCCTCCTACACCTGAACTAAACATTGGCCTCAATGTTTTAGAACAAGCATTTGAGAGATTACTTACAGAGGGTATTGTACTCCAATGATCACTTCCGAGCTTTCACTAAAGATGCCCTCTTTTATTTACTGAAAATAAAACAAACAAACAGCAAAATTAATTATTAAAACCGTGGGTTGCCTCCCACGAAGCGCTTCGTTTAACGTCGCCTGGCTCGACGGTCCATTCCCTTTGTTAGGGTGGCATATATGACACAAAGAACACATCATCTTTTTTCTTTCTTTTGTTTGGTAGCAATCCCATGAACTTAAAGTACCGATGATGTTGTTGCCAAATCCTTTTCAGCTTGATTTTATTGAACAAGGCATAAATGTCTTCCAGTACTTTGTCAATTTCTTGTCTTTCATATGCCTTGTTGTAAAAATAGTTTTTAGGGATACTCTCTTGTTGAAGATTTTCTTGTTGGGTGGCCACATCTTCACAAATTGTTAAATTTGTAGTTTTATCCAAAACTCGATCATCTTCAACTTTCCTTATTTCTTCTTCCCCATATTTCTTTTTTACCTCAAATTCTTCTATTCTTACTGCATCCTCTTCATCTGGCATTATGCATTTTTCTTCTGGTTCCACATATTCTTCTTCCAACTCTAACTTTCTCCAAATAAACCTCTCTGGATAAAAGTTAGCTTCCTTACATTCATTCATAAGGATTCTTACCTCTCTCTTATATGCTTTAAAAATTTTAGTCGCCTCTTCCAAGGTGACTCCTGAATCAGGCGACCAACATGCAGGAGATACAGGTGGCAATGTATCAAAACAATACATAGCTACAAAACTCAGACAATTTGTTAGGAGCAAAGTATAGAAGAATTCATGAAGAGAAATAATCTGACTTTTTTTTTATAAAATCAAATTCAAATAAACAAAAACAAAAACAAAATTTTAGTTGACGAGCAACAAAATTTCAATTGAACTAAAATTCAAACTCTATATTTTGACAGTCCCCGGCAACGGCGCCAAAAACTTGATCGGTAAAATAGCAAGTGTACTATTTTACCTCTGTAGTAATAATAGGGAAATTCCCCGAATGTCGATCTCAAGGACTGCGTAGTAATATCGAGTTCAAATTATAGATCAATTAAACAAAAACTAATATTGGGGTTTTGTTTGCAAATTGTCACTAAACAATAATTAAAATAAGCAGGAAAGTAAATTGGCTTTTTGACAAATATGAGTATTATGCTAGGGGTATAGTGTGTGATTGTTCCTGTAATAACCTTGGATTTAGATCTCTTCAAAAAGTTCATAACCTTTAATTACCGCCCTTTAGATTATTTTCCCCTAACTCCTTAGTGGGAAAACCTTTGAACATTCATCCTAACTCCTAAGTCCTTAGAGAATTATGATGAAATCAAGCCTTTATGTTATCAAGAGTTAACCGGTAACTATAGGGTATCCCTAGTCCTAGGTGATATCTACTATAGTCTAATCGTACAAAAACCTTAACAACCACTGTCCAGCTGATTGTTAACCGTAAATCAATCTTGTTGGTCCGACAAAGAAAGCAAAATAACCTTGTACAATTAAATTAAATAAGAAAACAAATCTATTGATGAACTCAGGAATTCAAAATCATTACAGAGTCAAATCAGGGACACCCCCTAGCATTAGGGTTTAGTTACTCATATTGTTCAAAGAAAACAAAATATAAAATAGATACATTACAAGAATTGAGATGAAAGTTGATCTTCAATCGCTTCCGTTCATGAAGACCTTCTTCTCTCCCAAACCCTTGTTTTCTCCAATCTTCAATCTTGTCTTCTCCTAGCCAAAAAGTCCCAAAATCATTCTCTAAAACTCAACTAAATAGTCTAGGTACAAATCTCAGCCAAATGAAATGTCTAAAGTGCCCTCAAGGTGGAGATTTAATGAAAAAGCCCTAAAATTGGAAGTTTCACGCTCTCAGCAGCACTGGCCGTGCTTGGACGCACGGGTGGCCGTGTTGCTTTTTATTTTTATTTTTGCTCCCAGCCATCCTGACACGGGCCGTGCGTGGAAGCACGGGCGGCCGTGTGTCGTCCCTGGATTTTGTATGGAGAGTGCCATTCTCCTGACACGGGCCGTGCGTGGAAGCACGGGCGGCCGTGTTAGACCCCAGAACCTTGAATTTTCATCTTTCTCTTGCCTCTCCTTCCTTCATAGTTGCTTTGACACTTAAGATGACTTGTTCAACCCTGAAATTCGTACACAACTAACCAAACAGCATCAAAAGAATCTAAATAACTTAAATTAAAACATAATGCAAAGTAAACAGAAAAACACTGAAACATGAAATACTTAAACAAAAGCAATAAAACATTGATCAAAGTGTTACCGAGTCGACAAATTTAGACCGAATACATGATAGAAATTAGGTAGAAATGGTGACCGATCAATATGATCAAAATTGAGGGAGATATGCCTTGTTGAAGTTGACTATTTTTTGGGAAAATGCATGAAACCAACATTGATCAAAAATGTTTTTTTTTCAAATGAGGCCAAGTTTTCATGATCCAAACATGATTCTAATGATGCTAAGGGCCTCCCACGACCAACCTAAGGCCCATAACATTTTTATTTCTTTTTTAGTTTAATTTTATTACATTTAAAGTTAAATTAAAAAAGAAATGGTGTAAGATAATGATACAATGCTTTGTTCTTAAGCAAAAGCCATCAAAATTGATCCAAACTCTGCAGCATAGAAGTACATGGCAGACCTAGAGCAAGAGGGATGAAGAAAATCAAGCCACGGCCAAGAAATTAAAAGTTTTTATTATTTAAAAATTCAAAAGTTCAAAAGCAATCAATGCTTGATAGCTTAAGTTTGTAGCACTTCCATGGCCTATAAATGGACTGGAATACTTCATCAACAACACACACACAAAGATCTATCAAAGGAATAGCCAAGAAACTCACAAAATTCTCAAAAAAATCTCAAAGCTTTGTAATTTTCGTTTTCTATCTTCCAACCATTATCAATACAAACTAATCATTCTAATCATCTCCTGGGACCTAATATAGTAAGTTGGGATCATTACTCATGGTTATATGCTCATAGAACTCATGCTTCGAAAGTAACATATTCATGCACTTTCTTTAACTTTCGTGTCTCATAATTAAACATGTTTTAATGCAAACTAACACTTCTAACAAGTTACCAAGATGGTTTGGGAATGGTTTGAACACTTACATGCAAGTTTCCACGTAAGAATTCTCATGTACCATTATTGAGTTTTCAAGTATGTGAACTTTCGAATACCATGTTCCATGCGTTTTTAGCCAAAACTAACGCCACCATCGTGTTAAGGAGGTCATTTTAAGTCGACCTGGGTGCCCCTTGTTTTGGTTCATGGTTGTTTTTGTAGGTTTTCAAAAGCATGGAAAACTGAAGAAAAATCCGCAGGAAATTCCGCAGGTAAGTCTGCAGCTAATTCCGCAGGTAAAAGGAAGAAGATGATGAATAGTAGGTTTGAATCTTTGACCAGCATGCGTGGCATATCCCACTCTTCTCATTCGCTGGTCAGCCTGCGTGGGTCCCACGTTGGACTTTTGAAAAGCTGAATGATCCTATGTTGTCTCTCTATCCACGTGCACCATGTGACAACCAATCTGAGCCACAAGATCACCTAATAATCTGATCTAACGCCCTAGCGTGCGCAGACCACCATAGTCCATCATAAGTCACCACACAGGATCTTTTCTTTAATAATTTTAATTCCTTTTTTAATATAACTTCTAAAATTGTTTAAAAATAGTTTTAAAAATCAAAAAAAATATAATTAAAATATTTTTAGGTTTATAAAATAATATATTATTTTTTGATATAAAAATATATTATTTTTCTTTATAATTAAAATATTTTGTTTAATTAATTAGATAATATTTATATATTTATCTTTTAATTATTTCTAACCTATCAAAAAATCAGAAAATAAATATTTTCTTTTTATTTAATCAAGTTTATATATTATAGACTAATTTTGTACATATTTAGAATATTTTTCTATTTAAGTAATAATTATTTGTATAATTATATGTTAATTAGCTTAATAAATTTCCAAAACAACTTCAAAAATCCAAAAAAATTAGTTTTATTTTAAAATTAATTAACAAGCAATATGAACATATTTTAGACTTAATTTTTAGGTTTAAATTTTATTTCTACCTTTTTCTCATTTAATTAAATTAATTATGCATTAATTCTAATTAAAATCAACCATCCAAAAATCAAAAAAAATATTCTCCTCTTATCTTATTGCAATTTAAATTCATAGATAAGTGTATAGGTTGTCAAAATCATGTAAATAGCGTAGTTTACATTTCTCGCACAATCGATGTAATAGCGTAGATTTATTTTCCGCATTTTACATTCCCGCACTTTAAATTTTGTACATATAAAACTGCGTGTATGTCAAAGATAATAACTGAAGCGTTAGATCACTAATTTCAAAGTCAAAAATATCTGAAAATAAAACACAATCACACTTGCACCTCTTAGGGTAATCCCTCTGTTACTCTTTTCAAATTCAATTCTACTGTTTCAAATACAATTCAAACAATTTCTTTCTGTATCCAGTCAAAGAAAATTTTCTAAAAGAAAATAGGAAAGGACCTTATAAATTTAGGGTAGATCTCCTAATTGCTTGCTCAAATCAAACAAAACAACAAATGTTTCACATATCACTGTTTTTCAAAACAAAACTTTCAAAAAAGACAACATTTTGTATATATCCAAACAAGGATCATTACGAAGTTAAAGATCTTTTTTTCAAAACATCTTTCGAAAGATAAAACACTTTGTATACATCCGCACAAGGATCATTACAAAGTTAATTCTTTACAAAATATTTAAAACCACATACAAGCATTTCAAAGCAAGACAAACGATTCAAACAAGTGAGCTAAGCAATTAAGAGCCCATGGATAACCATGGATACAAAGGGGTGCTAATGCCTTCCCTTTGTATAACCTACCCCCGAACCCAAAATCTCTTAAAGGTCTTTTTCTGTTTCTTTTATAAACCTTTCCTTAATTGGATAAAATAAAAGTCGGTGGCGACTCTCTGATTTTCAAAACTCAAAAATAAAAAGAAGAGTCAGTTCATATCTCACGAGAAAAACCGAGGACGACACACCGGGAAACCATACTCTATGTCCTAACCTAAACTAAGGGAGATTCTTTGCACGAAGCCCAATAGGAAGTTATGGGGAACCTAGTGTTGTACTAAGTTAAACAAGTATATATAACATGATCACAAATATGAACAAGTACGAACAAATATTAACAAGTACATGAACAAATATGAGCAAGTATGAACAGTTATATATGACAAGGTGTGTGTATACAATGGAGTTTATGAAGGAAATATACCTGTAAGGATGATCCGTTTGTATACACGGGGGCTCGGGACTTATACTCGGGGAGAGGCCTATTGAGTTTATTCATGGCTATGTAAATATTTACAAAAGGGGCTTGGGACTTATACCCTAAGGGAGCACGGGCGGAACTTATAATTTTTGAAGAAAACCATAAGTGGACCATGCACGCCCAAAAATGGAGAAAATAAGTGGACCACGCACGCCCTTATGTTTATCATTCAAAAACATAACCAACTGGACCACGCACGTGGTCTGATAAACAAAGGCATTGAAAAGATTATATTTTGAATCAATTTCCTAAATTCAGAAACAAAAATATGGCGCCAAGAACATGAATCCCTTTTGAATTTGAAAATTCTCAAAACTGAACCAAATTGATCAAGTGAAGGGTCTATCTCACCCGTTTTTTCACGAGGATCATGATGGTATCCTCATAATTCATTTATTTTTGCTCTAAGGTGATCAATTTTGTGATGAACACGAAGAACCCTAATATGAAAAATACATGTGAAATCGTGTATGATTGATGAATTATGAAATTGATTGAGGGTTAATGATCAGTGATAGTGCAGAAACAAGATGGCAACTCAATTTTTCATTTATGATGCATGGTTCATGGAGTTTGAAGTTCATAGCACTTACCTTCAAAAACGGCAAAACTGAGAATTGAATTTTGCAAATGAGAAGTTCCAGTTGTTGTTTGATGATCTGGACAGCTTCAATGGACCTTATGGAAGGTGTCTGGATGCTTGGAACAATCTGAATTCACCTGAGCAAAGCCATGGGACCCGATCTGCAGAGCCTTGGAGTATGAATCGAATTTGATGATTCTGGTGTTACAGGTCATGGATGATGATTGGGATAGTTCATATATGGTATATGGAATGTGTTTGGATGATTAGCTTGGACAGAAATAGGCTAGAATGAAAATTGGCATGATAAGGCTTGTTATGTGCATATATGGAAGTGAGGTAGTGATTTTGAGGTTTAGGTGTTTTTTGGGTGTATGAGGGGATCAAACACATCCCATATGATGTTTATGAGTTATTGGAACCACCATCTTGGCCAGAACTTCAATGGTTTAGAGGTTGAGATTTCTACCTCTTTGAAACTTAAGAAAACTTGCAATTCAAGAAAGAAAGAGAAAACCTATGCTTTGTGAGGTTTTGGTGTGATTTTGAATGGAGTTTGGACCTCTATTTATAGGCCAAGAGTTGTGCATTGCAAGACTATACAAGTTGATCATAGAATGGTGATTTGGCATTTGGAGATAAAATGGAATCTTTGCATTAAATGCAAAATGGTTAAAACCTAAACCATGGTTAAAATCTCCTATGCTTCTTATCTCTTTCCAATCTGTCTATAAACCAGAAATATCTCCCAATTATTGCATGTTTATGTCATTACTTGAATCATAAGGTAAAATAGTTCATAACTTTGGCAAAATGACTTGAAATTTCAAGTGAAATGATCACTAATGGCAAAATTCAAAACCATAGCTATGCTCCATATTTTTTCATGCTCTTGGACATTTTGGAAAGCTCTTGTTATGTACTTCAAAACCCTAGTTGAAAGTTTCTTCAAGACCTTTAAGGAAATGGGTGAAAAAGATCCATGAACTTTGAAGAAAATGAGTTTTTAAGTGAATTTTTCAAAAGATACCAACTTTGAAGCTCCATATCTCTTAAATGGTTGATCTTATGGAAAAAAATTATATATGACAAAGTTGTTCATTGGATCAAAATATACAACTTTCATGTTGGAAGTTTTTTTTCAGTTTGTAGGTGAAATTTTGAGATATTCCCTTCCAAAGTTTGGTAAAAACTATTGAAAACACTTAGAAATTTTTCTAAGTATGGAAAGTCAAACTTTTGACTTTTTGATTCTTGATTGATTTTCTTGATTTTCCTTGATCAAATGACTTCATATATCATATATTGATGATTTAAAACTTCAAAAGTCATGGTTGACCAAAATTTCCAAAAAGTCAATGGTGATCTTGTACAGTTGACTTTTTCAGACGAATCGCGTTTCTGGAGATTTCAAATGAACCAAGCTATCCTCACCAAATGAATGGTATGAATGGATCACATTGAGTTATTGGAGGACTTTGAGCCATGTTTTAAGTTGTGGCACCATGTCCTGATTAAAAAGTCAGTTGTTCAGATGAATTAGGTCAAAAACCCTAATTGTCGACCAGGTGAAATTGATGACTATGGATCTTGAATTGAGATACAATTTCCATTGGATATTGTCATAGGGATTATTTGAAGATGATTGAACACTTTGATTGATGCCCTAGAGCCTTTTAGGGTTTCCCTAATGTGATCCCTGATTTCAGTCCCTGATAGTTCAAAACCCTAGTCTGATGACTTGAAATTTCACTGTTGATCAATCCTTGTGTGAGAGATGTCTTGAGCCAATAGATTAGGTCAAGATGATGCATTTGAGGTCTTGAGGTCATGTCCCAAGCTATTAGGTCAAATTCTGAGCAAAAGTCAGGAGTATGTTGTCTTCAGTCAAAACCCTAATTTGGTCGATTCAAAGCTTTTAAGCTTGTTGAAATGAATCTTTGAGGACCAAATGTTGATTGTTGATGAAGATAGTTCATTTGAGATGAAGGGAGAACAAAACCCTAATTGGTTGTTGCTTGTACTAATGAGTGATTTCTTGATTAAACCCTGCTGAGCACAAGTAGCAAACACAAGCTATGCAGTTTGTTAGAGATGCAAATGATGCATATGCAGAGGATATGAGGTGGTATCTTAGGTCAAAAATTGGGGTATGACAAGTTGTAACATAGACATTTGATGATGGTTGAAGCACCGGCAGTTTTATTTGGACAGGCAGTCGTCCTTTTTTGTAATTCTTTTTCTTTTTCCGAGGATTTGTAGTGACCTCTTTTTTGACTTTGTTGTCCCTAACTTTTGCCTGAACTGTTTATTTTGAGATTACAGTCAGCGGGATGTTTCGATTTTTTGTAAGTCTCCTTCATAAGTTTTGACTTAACAGCTTTTCTTTTTGGTGGACATTGATTGCCTGAATGAATGATTGCGGGAACCCATCATTATTTGTGTAAACTACGGCTAGTATATTTGAGTTAACTGATTAACTACCCTGCCCCGGGTTATGTTCAAGGTTTTAATCTCTATGAGAAAGGAAACTTCCACTTCTTAGGCTCAAAGGGGTTGACGAGGGATTAACATCCTTATATCTCCGCTGTTTAGGAATTGAAACAATGCATGTACATCGTCAGCATAGTCCGCTCAAAAGCATACTGTGTGAGGTTGTGGTATCATTTTCGTCATCCTCCCTCAAAAGGCTTACAGCTTTAGCAGGAGTTGAGTATCACAAAACATATGCAAAGTAAAGACATAATTTAAAATGAGTGATAGCAAAATAATTTATTCAAGACAAACATATGCAATGCACTGATGATGATTATTAAAACAGATAATGTCTATCATGAGTCAAATAAACACAAACAGAAAAGAAACTTGCAAATGAAAGTAGATCTAATGATCCAAAAGTTCATCCGTCTAGACGTCAATCAATCCTATCATGACTAGGCATAGGAGTGGTGATCATCACAGGAGTCTTAGGAGTATTGACTTTGATTTCCCGAGCATCAATCATATCTTGGATCTTGTTCTTCAATGACCAACAATCATTTGTATCATGTCCAAGGCTATTGGAATGATATGCGCACCTTGCATTGGGCTTATAGCTAGGAGCGGAAGTGTTGGGTTTCACAGGAGGATCCCTTACAGTAATCAAGTTTGCTTTCAGCAGGTGTTGCAGTACCTGAGCCAACAACATATTGATCTTCGTGAACTGTCTTCTAGGCGTGTTTTGCTTGTCTTGACGACTGTTAGGTGCCAAATTGTGTTAATATTTAGTTTAATTAGTGGCACCTTTCGACCGATTTTATCGAGTATGCTTTTAATTCTCTGAAGTTTTAGATAATTATTTATAGTTTATAATTTTTAGCTTTCATTTTATGTTAATATGTGTTTTAGTTATGATTGTGTAGGTTTTGGCCAATTTTGGGAAGTTTGGAGCTTGTCTTGGCCTTGATTGAAGATTCCTGGGCAGAAGTATGCGCGCGTCGCGCGGTGATTAGGGCGCGTCGCGCCCTGGGCAAGATATTTTGGAGCTTCAAACCAGAGATCTGCGCGCGTCGCGCGCATGGGCGGTTTATATTTTTTAAGTGTAATGGCGCGTGGCGCGCTCGAGGGCGCGACGCGCCCTGGACAGATTTCAGAAAAGCTATATAAAGAGATTTTCAAATATTTTAGGTTGGTTGGTTGATTTTGAGAGCTCAAGAACACTTGTCTACTGTAGCAAACTGAGAATTGGAGATTCGAAGCTTTGATCGTCGATTAATCATCGTAGATGCTTGTTGATCTTCATCCTTTCCTTCTTAAGCAAGCTACCATTCTCATGGATAGCTAAATCTCTTTTGTATCAAGATAAGATGTAATCTTCCTAGCCTTTTGTATGTGTTCTTGTAAATATATTATGTATGAACAAGTGATGATCAATATAGATGGTTTAGTTTGTTTATTAAAGCTTTTCTATGGTATAAATGTTTGAGATATCAATGTTTGTAACTAGACCTAACTTTATCATTTATCAAACTATAAGTTGCAGACATGGATTTAGAGTTTGATGTTTACTTAGTATCGGTTTTAAAACGTTATGTGTATTGTTTAAACGATGGAGAAATCGTCGGTTAAACAATACGGTAAATCTAACTATATCATTGCGGACACGGATGATATAGGCGTCGATACGTAATTATGTTGATCGTTACCGAGTTCATATACGTATATTTATAAGGAGACATACAAATTTAGGTCGATGAAATCGAATCTTGATACATTTTCTTTAACTTAGAACGTTCATTACTTTACTCTTTGCTACTAAAATTGTGAATGATCTTTTGCAAACCCAAACTTAAAGTAACATTAACTCAAGACAAAATAGGCTATAGAACGGCGGTAATATCGCAATAATCCCTGTGGATACGATATAAACGAAAAGTACACCACAATACTCTTTCAACAAAATGGCGCCGTTGCCGGGGATTGTTGTTTAGATATTGCAAGCATTGCAATAGTTTGTTTTGAATTGAGTCTTATAATTAATATCTTGTTTCTAAATTTATTTTCCATGTGTTTGTTAATTTGCTTGGTTAGTTTTTCAGATTACAGTTTATGCGAGGACGTATACCTGCAGATCAACTCCTTTTTGATCCTGAGATTGAGAGGACTGCTCGTAGAGAGAATAGCAAAACTCGTAGACAGAGACAACTAGCTAGGGAAAGAAGACAACAACAAGAAGCATCTTCTTCTTCAACACCGGTTGAAAACTTAGTTGAAGGAGAAATGGCCGGAGAAATTCCACCTCCTCCACCTCGAGGGCCTTGTGTTAATAGCCCTCGACTCAATGCACAATTTGCTCGTGATCATGCCAATGGAAGGAACTCCGAGATGAAAACGGGGTTACTTCAATTACTGTATCAGAATCCTTTTACAGGAGCAGATCACGATGGTCCTTTTACTCATCTAACAAAGTTCTATGAGATCGTCGGAACCATTGGTGCTCCGGAGGCCGAAGAAGAACAGGTTTTCAGGAGACTATTTCCTCATTCCTTGATAGGAAAAGCTAAGGAATGGTACCTTGATCAACCAAACAATGTCATGACAAATTGGAACGAGTTAGAAGAGAAGTTCTTGGATCGGTTCTTTCCTCACAATAGGTTCATGGAAGCGAAAACTTCTATTGCGGTGTTCTCTCAAGGTCCAAGTGAATCTCTCAATGAAGCATGGGAGAGGTTCAAGTCCATGGTTAGAAAATGCAAAGGTCATGGGTTTGATGAATTGTCTCAAATCCATATCTTTAGGAATGGACTCCAACCTCAACCAAAAACTCTTTTAGATGCTACCGCGAGTGGTTCATTGATGTCAAAAACAGCTGCTGAAGCAATTGCTATCATTGATAGAATGGCTTTGAATGATCATCAAGGGCAACACAATCGAAGTGCATCGCAAAGAAAACCTGGAGTTCTTGAATTGAATACTAGTGATGCAATACTTGCTCAAAACAAGTTATTGACTCAACAAGTAGAATTGCTCACTCAACAAATGTCAAAACTCCCTCAACAACTCAAAGAGATACATGGAATCCCTCCTAAAATTCAACAAGTTATGTGTTGTGAATTGTGTAGGGGTGACCATCAAACTGGTTTTTGTCCTCCACCGGGTGAAGAGGTGAATTATGTTGCAAATCCGAATCAAGGCTATGGTGGGAGACAACAACAACCTTACAACAATAACCAAGGTTACCAACAAAGAGGTTATCAAGGTTATCAAGGATGGAGGCCGGATGCGGGTCCATCAAATCGTCCTAGTCCTTATCAAGGTGGTTACAATCAACAACCTCAACAAACAAAGCTTTCAATTGAGGACACTCTTAGTCAATTCATGCAATTGCAAATTGCTAGCCAAAAGAGTACGGATGCCGCCATAAAGAACCTTGAAACTCAAGTCGGGCAATTGTCAAAGCAACTTGCCGATCAAAACAAAGGTCCTTTTCCGGCTACTACACAGAAAATCCTCGTGAGCATTGTAAGTCAATTCTAACTCATAGTGGTAGAAATATTGATATGGGTGTGGGAGAGATAGTTGAGGAAGAAATTGTTGAAAGTAAAAAAGATAGGGTGATTGAAGTAGAAAAAAATGTTGAGGGTGATTTAGTTGAAAATGAGAAAGAGAAAGAATTAGTGGAAAAAGAAACTCTTGAGAAAGTTGTAGAAAAAGAGAGAAAAAAATTGAGTGTGAGTGAAAAGGGAAAGAAAAAGGTGGATGATTCTATACAAGTGAAGAAATTACCTTACCCTCCCGGTCCGTCAAAGAAAGAAGATGCAAAGCACTATGCTCGGTTCTTGGAAATCTTTAGCAAGTTGCAAATCAATGTTCCTTTTTCCGAAGCATTAGAGCAAATGCCGATGTACTCTAAATTTATCAAAGACATCATCACTAAGAAGAGAAGATTCTTGGATCCGGAGGTAGTCACTGTGAGGTCTTGTTGTAATGCATTAACTCAACGCACTACACCGATTAAATCAAATGATCCTGGGCGGGTAACCTTACCGGTGTCTATTGGAAATGTTCAAATAGGCAAAGGATTGGTGGATACCGGCTCTAGCATTAATTTGATCCCATTGTCTATGGTGAGAAGGTTATGAATTAATGACTTGAAGCCGACAAGAATGACGTTATCATTAGCGGATAAATCCACAGCTCATCCTCATGGAGTTGCGGAAGACTTGCTTGTCAAGGTTGACAAATTTTGGTATCCTGTTGATTTTATTGTCATAGACATGGAAGAAGATCCTGAGATTCCATTGATCTTAGGAAGGCCTTTAATGAAGACGGCCCGCATGATGATAGATATTGATGATGGCTTAATGAAATTAAGGTACCAAGATGAAGAATTATGTCTTGATCTCTTTGAAGCCATCAAGCATCCGAGTGATGATGATGATTGTTTTAGAATCGATGCTACCGAAAGGGCTATTATGAAAGTGGAGAATCAAATGCACTTGTCGAATCCTCTTGAGAAGACTTTAATGGAAGCTCTTGAAGTTCTCACCAAAGATCAAGAGAAAGAAATTGAAGATTGCTTGAGAAATTTAGAGGCTTGTGATGAGATGAATCCATTTGAAACTCAAATTGAAGAGTTGAAGGATGAACCTAAAGTTGAAGAGTAAAAGGTGGAGTTGAATGTGTTACCGTCTCACTTGAAATACGTGTTTCTCGGTGACAATTCTACTAAGCCGGTTATCATTAATAACAGTTTGTCTAGCAAGGAAGAGCATCGATTGAAGGAAGTGTTGATAAAGAATCAAGAAGCAATAGGATGGGTTTTATCCGACTTGAAGGGTATTAGTCCGGCCTATTGTATGCATAAGATTATGTTAGAAGATGATTTTCGGCCCGTGGCACAACCTCAAAGGCGATTGAATCCAACTATGAAAGAAGTTGTTAGAAGAGAGGTTGTGAAGTTATTAGAGGCGGGGATGATTTATCCCATCTCCGATAGCGAATGGGTGAGCCCGGTGCATGTGGTTCCTAAGAAGGGTGGATTGACAGTTGTGAGAAATGAGAAAAACGAGTTGATTCCTTCAAGAGCGGTGACCGCGTGGCGTATGTGTATTGATTATAGGAGGTTGAACCAAGCAACAAGAAAAGACCACTTTCCATTACCTTTTATGGATCAAATGTTAGAGAGGTTAGCCGGAAGAAACTTCTATTGTTTTCTGGATGGGTATTCAGGATACAATCAAATATCAGTGAATCCGGCGGACCACGAGAAAACTGCTTTCACATGTCCTTTTCGTGTTTTTGCATACCGAAGAATGCCATTTGGACTATGTAATGCTCCTGCAACATTTCAAAGGTGCATGCAGGCTATCTTCTCTGATTTGATCGAGAAAAGCATCGAGGTGTTCATGGATGACTTTTCTGTGTACGGGTCGTCATTTGACTTGTGCTTGAAAAACCTTGATGTGGTGATGGAAAGATGTATTGAAACAAATTTGGTTCTCAACTTGGAGAAGTGCACTTTCATGGTAACTGATGGGATAGTCCTTGGCCACAAGGTATCTTCAAAGGGGCTTGAGGTCGATCCGGCAAAAGTCGAAGTTATTGAAAAGCTTCCCCCTCCGGTGAATGTGAAAGGCATAAGGAGCTTCTTGGGACATGCTGGGTTTTATAGAAGATTCATCAAGGATTTCTCCAAGGTCGCAAAGCCTTTGAGTAATTTGCTCAACAAAGGTATGGAATTTAATTTTGATGAATCATGTCTAAAAGCTTTCCTAGAACTCAAAGAAAATTTGACCACCACACCCATAATTGTCGCTCCTAATTGGTCGCTTGAGTTTGAACTCATGTGCGATGCTAGTGACTATGCGGTTGGTGCGGTTTTAGGCCAAAGGAAGAACAAACATTTCCATGCTATACATTATGCGAGCAAAGTTTTAAATGAGGCACAGGTAAACTATGCCACAACCGAAAAAGAATTGCTCGCAATTGTGTTTGCATTGGAGAAGTTTCGTTCTTACCTTATTGGTTCTAAAGTGGTGTGTTACACTGATCATGCCGCAATCAAATATCTTCTCACCAAGCCTGATTCAAAACAGAGGCTTATTAGGTGGATTCTTTTGCTTCAAGAATTTGATCTTGAAGTGAGAGATAAGAAAGGCACTGAAAACTTGATTGCGGATCATTTGTCTCGGTTAGTGAATACCGATGTGACAAACAATGAGAAAGAAGTGAGGGAAGAATTCCCCGATGAAAAACTGTACATGGTACAAGAAGTTAGACCCTGGTTCGCAGATATGGCTAATCACAAAGCATCTGGCTGGATACCAGAGGATCTAACTTGGAATCAAAGAAAAAAGTTTTTGAACGATGCCAATTTTTATGTTTGGGATGAGCCTCACTTGTTTAAGTTGAGTAGTGACAATCTTTTGAGAAGATGTGTCGCGGATGAGGAAACAAAAAGCATTTTGTGGCATTGCCACAATTCGCCTTATGGTGGTCATTTCAATGGTTTGCGTACGGCCACAAAAGTCCTTCAATCGGGATTTTGGTGGCCTACTTTGTTCAAAGATGCTTACCACCATGTTGCCTCATGCGACAGTTGTCAAAGAACTGGTGGAATTGGGAAAAGAGCGGAAATGCCCCTCCAAAGTATTTTAGAAGTAGAAGTATTTGATTGTTGGGGTATTGACTTTGTTGGACCATTCCCTTCCTCAATGTCAAATGAATACATCTTGGTAGCTGTGGATTATGTGTCTAAGTGGGTGGAAGCGATTGCTTCACCCAAAGCGGATGGTAAGACCGTGATCAAATTTCTGAAGAAAAATATATTTTTGCGGTTTGGCTCACCAAGAGTACTAATTAGTGATGGGGGATCTCATTTTTGTAATGCCCCGCTTGAGAAAGTGTTGGAGCAATATGGAGTAAAGCACAAGGTAGCTACTCCATATCATCCACAAACTAATGGGCAAGTTGAGAGGACCAATAGAGAGATTAAGAGAATTCTTGAGAAAACTGTGTCTAGCTCTAGGAAGGATTGGTCAATGAAGCTTGATGAAACCTTGTGGGCATATCGGACCGCTTTCAAAGCACCGATCGGTCTTACACCATTCCAAATGGTGTATGGTAAAAGTTGTCACCTTCCCGTCGAACTAGAGCATAAGGCATATTGGGCCTTGAAGCTTTTGAATTTTGATCACAAGTTGTGTGGAGAGAGAAGAAAAATCCAACTAAATGAGTTGGAAGAGATGAGATTGCATGCATATAAGTCTAATTCGATTTACAAGGAAAATACCAAATTCTATCATGATAGTAAGATTAGAATTAAGGACTTTAAGGTAGGGCAATTAGTTTTACTCTTCAATTCCCGGTTAAAACTTTTTCCGGGAAAGTTGAAGTCGAAATGGTCCGGACCGTTTTTGGTCAAAGAAGTGAGAAGCCAAGGGGCTATTGTGATAGAGGACCAAAAATCAAACCAAGAGTGGGTAGTTAATGGTCAGAGGTTGAAGGTTTATCGAGGAAGCGATTTTAATCGTGAAACTTGTGTTTTATCGTTTGGCGATCCTTGATTGCCTTTGACTTTCGAGCTGACCGACGTTAAACAAAGTGCTCTTGGGAGGCACCCCAAGTTGTATATATTCACTTGTATTTGTGTTATTTGTGCAGGTGGGATTTCTGAGTTGTCGTCGAGCCAGAAACGATCTACCGGTATTTTTGAGTGTGCTGAAACAATGCAGTTTTTCTGCTGTTTCTGGTGTAGCGCGCGTCGCACCCATATGCGCGCGTCGCACGCTATGTGAACTCAAGGACCCCTTCCAGGCAGAGATGAGGGCGCTGTTAGAACAAGATTTGTTCTGATCAATTATCTTAGTTTTGATGATAACAATAATATGAATTTTGCTTAAGATAATATGGTACTCTAATCCAATGCAATTTCCTTTTCAGGAAATATATAAAGAGTATGCATAATTCAGCGCTCAGAAGCTTTGTCTCAAGGGTTCAGCATGCAACATCAGAACATGGTCTGGCAAGACATCAGAAGATGGTCGAAGCAGAATCAGAACATGGGTCTATGGAAGCATCAGAAGAACATGAGATCAGAAGCACTGAAGTTCTGATGGTATCACGCACAGAAGCACTTCAAGGTCAGAAGATCAGAAGATGCTTTGCACCAAGCTGTTTGACTCTGATGATATTCAAACGTTGTATTCACAAACATCAGATCAGAAGGAAGTACAAGTGGCAAGCTACGCTGACTGACAAAAGGAACGTTAAAAGCTATTAAAGGCAACGTCAGTAGACACAACGTGAACAAGGCTCGAGGTAGTTGACAAAAGCGTATAACATTAAATGCGATGTTGTACGGAACACGCAAAGCATTAAATGCACTCAACTGATGAGAAGCAAGGTTAACGATTCTAAAAAAAAAACAACTCATATTAACTTGCTGAAACTCTGTTCAAAGCTCAGAATCTTCATCTTCATCAAAGCTCACTACATTGCTGTTGTAATATATTAGTGAGATTAAGCTTAAACGTTAAGAGAAATATCACAGTTTGTGATTATAGCTTTTAAGAAGCAATTGTAATACTCTTAGAATTGATTACATTAAGTTGTAAGGAACTAGAGTGATCGTGTGGATCAGAATACTCTAGGAAGTCTTAGAGGTTATCTAAGCAGGTTGTAACTAGAGTGATCTTGTGGATCAGAATACTCTAGAAAGTCTTAGAGGGTATCTAAGCAGTTGTTCCTGGAGTGATCAGTGTGTGATCAGAAGACTCTGGAAGACTTAGTTGCTGACTAAGTGGAGAACCATTGTAATCCGTGTGATTAGTGGATTAAATCCTCAGTTGAGGTAAATCATCTCTGCGGGGGTGGACTGGAGTAGTTTAGTTAACAACGAACCAGGATAAAAATAACTGTGCAATTTATTTTTATCTGTCAAGTTTTTAAAGCTACACTTATTCAAACCCCCCCTTTCTAAGTGTTTTTCTATCCTTCAATTGGCATCAGAGCGCCGGTTCTAAGGTGCAAGCACTTAACCGTGTTTAGAAAAGATTCAGGAAGAGAAAAACGCTTCAGTAAAAGATGGCTGATGAAACTGCAAAGTCTACATCTACATCTGGCTCTGCTGAGCAACACAACGGTAACAATGGTTATACTAGACCGCCGGTATTTGATGGTGAAAACTTTGAATACTGGAAAGATAAACTGGAAAGTTACTTTCTTGGTCTTGATGGTGATCTATGGGATCTTCTGATGGATGGTTACAAACATCCGGTAAATGCCAGTGGCGTAAAGCTGACAAGGCAAGAAATGAGCGATGATCAGAAGAAGCTTTTCAGGAATCATCATAAATGCAGAACTGTTTTGCTGAATGCTATCTCTCATGCTGAGTATGAGAAGATATCTAACAGGGAAACGGCCTATGACATATATGAGTCCTTGAAAATGACTCATGAAGGAAATGCTCAAGTCAAGGAGACTAAAGCTCTCGCTTTAATCCAGAAGTATGAAGCCTTCAAGATGGAGGATGATGAAGACATTGAAAAGATGTTTTCAAGATTTCAAACTCTTACTGCTGGATTGAGAGTTCTTGACAAGGGATACACAAAGGCTGATCACGTAAAGAAGATCATCAGAAGCTTACCCAGAAGATGGGGTCCTATGGTGACTGCATTCAAGATTGCAAAGAATCTGAATGAAGTTTCTCTGGAAGAGCTTATCAGTGCCTTGAGGAGTCATGAAATTGAACTGGATGCAAACGAGCCTCAAAAGAAAGGTAAGTCTATTGCATTAAAATCCAATATCATGAAATACACTAACGCTTTTCAGGCTAGAGAAGAAGATCCTGAAGAATCAGAATCTGAAGAAGAAGATGAACTGTCCTTGATCTCCAAAAGGCTAAATCAACTCTGGAAGAACAAGCAAAGGAAGTTCAGAGGCGTCAGAAGTTCAAAGAAATTTGAACGTAGAGAATCTTCTGATGACAGAAGATTTGACAAGAAGAAGGTCATGTGCTATGAATGCAATGAGCCTGGACACTTCAAGAATGAATGTCCAAAACTTCAGAAGGAAAATCCCAAGAAGAAGTTTCATAAGAAGAAAGGTCTTATGGCAACCTGGGATGAATCAGAAGATGATTCAGACTCTGAAGATGAGCAGGCTAACTGTGCGCTGATGGCGACAGAAGATGACGGATCAGAATCTACATCAGAATCAGATTCTGAAGAGGTATTCTCTGAACTTACAAGAGATGAGTTAGTTTCCGGTCTAACTGAACTTCTGGAATTCAAGTCTCAGATTAGTCTCAAATACAAAGAGCTGAAAAAGCTATTTGAATTTGAAACAAAGAAGCTTGAGTTGGAGAATTCTGAATTAAAAGAAAAACTTTTAAAATTATCCAATAATGTTGGATCTCCTTCTGATTCAGAAAAATCCACTCCTAGTCTAAACCATATTCTGAAAGAATATGACTTAAGTTTCAGGAAGTTCTTATCTAGAAGTATTGGCAGAAGTCAGCTAGCTTCTATGATATATGCTGTGTCTGGAAACAAAAGAGTCGGCATTGGTTTTGAGGGTGAAACCCCATACAAACTTGAACCTGTTGATGAAATGAAAATCACATACAAGCCATTGTATGATCAGTTCAAGTATGGCCACTCCCATGATATTAGGCACACTTCACATGCTCAAAGTTTTCACATAACACACACCAAAAAGCATGTGACACAACCTAGGAAATATCATGAAACTCACATTAAAAATTATCATGCTGTTCCTCCTATTGCTTACAATGTTAAACCCAAGTTCAATCAGAACTTGAGAAAATCTAACAAGAAAGGACCCAAGAAGATGTGGGTACCAAAGAAAAAGACTATTTCTTTTGCAGATTCTCTTGGCGACAAAGAAGATAAAAGTCAACATGTCATGTCACCTGGACTCAAGTTGGTCTCAACACTTGAAGGGAAGAAGGACTGTCTTCCAAGTTCTGGTGCTTAAATCTGTTGAAGAAACTATGTTCGTAGGAGATCAGAAAAGAAAGTTTATTAGTCTTGGAACCATCTGTTTTGTTTGTTTCTAAAGCAATGATGTTTTGTTCTTGTTTATTCTGAATGCTCTAAATGCTACAGAATATACAATATTGAAACATTGATTGTGGACGAATCAATAAATATCTGGTTTGATGATAAACTTGTTTCTGATGAAACAAAGCAGCTTAAGAATTTCTGCAGATACAGTTTTGTCTTATCAGAAGCTGCAGAACAAAGAAGTGAATCTCCAGAAGCTGTGTATATCAGAAGTAATGGATCAGAAGATCATTCAGATTTATATTATCACACTTCAGAAGGAGTGTTTCCAGAAGAGAAACTTGATCAATTCAGAAGCAGTGATCGGAATCAGAAGGCGTAAAGCCTATTGAATATTTCACACCTGTCATCCATTATCTGATGATGAACACGTGTCTCTACGGTCAGTACGAAGCGTGCAGTTGAAAAGACGCCGACCTAGGTAACTGTATTAAATCATTTCATTTACCATGCTATCTCTCCTAATGTCATTTCTCATTTAATGCAAAATGATTTAAATTATTTTCAAATCTTTTAAATAGCCCGCTTCAACTTCATTCTTTTCTTCTTCTCTCTTTTTTGTTGTACATTTTTTTTCGCTGCATCTGTTTTTCTTTTTTCAAACCCTAGTCTTTGTTCTAATCTTACGACATAATCATCATGAACTCTTCCTCTTGTTCATCTTCCTCAAAATAAAGACTTACTTCTTCACAAATCCTTCTACGAAATTATGAATATGCTCCTTTGAAAACTTGCTTGATACCCACGAAGGACTTGGAGGTTTTATGTGAAACTGCTGTGGACTTAAACAATCTTAAAGCGAATGGCTTTAAGTGTGATGCAAGAATCCTTGAGCAAGGATGGTCCAAGTACCTAAATAGATTGGTTGGTCCAATTTATCCTGATCTTGTGAAGGATTTCTGGGTACATGCAACGGTTACCCCAACGGCCATCATTTCATTCGTGCTAGGGCATGAAGTGGTTATCTCTGAAAAACTGATCAGGAAGCTATACAATCTGAATGATGAAGAAGGTTGGTCTGGTTTTCGACATGCATCTGTTGATTGGTCGATAGTTGAAAAACAAATCTCTCAGTCTTCTGGGATTGACTCGAATAACACAGGCACCTTGAGACCATTTTATAGAGTATGGGCTGAGATTATTCTGGGTTCTCTTCACCACAGAAAAAGGATGCTCTCCTCTTCTTACATCAGTCCAGATCACAAGCACACTCTTTTCTGCATTGGCAAAAAGACTGAGATCAACATTTCTCACATTCTGTTTGAGAATCTGAAGACTTCAATCCTTGAGTCAAGAGAAGAGGAAAGGGCGAAGTACCCTCATCTTTCAAGAACGACTATTCCGTTTGGAAGAATGATTTCAGACATTCTTACTGAAAGCAAAGTGCTGGACTCCATCAGAAAACTCAATGCATCCCATTTGCTTGGAGTAGTTCAAGGTCTCATTTTTAATGGTGTGGATTTGTTCAGATTAGAACTCATTCAAAGTGTACCTTCTGTGTGCCCAAGCTTTCCTGACATTCTCTCAAGAAGAGTTGCTGTTGAAGGATTTGCCTCCTTGTTTCAAGAAGAACTGCATCAGGTTGTCAAGTCTTACCTGGAAGATTGTGTTAGGAAGCAATCAGATATTGATCCTGCTTGGATCCGTGGCAGAGTACTTCCGTCCAAGACTGACCTTTTGAAGAAGGATCAGAAGGAACAAAAGGCTAGGATTAAAAGAAAAGCCCGAGAAGATGAGGCTAAGAAAGCCAAGAAGTTGAGAGTCACCTTTGATCCTGACAAGGTGGACTCTGAAGAACGAAGGGAGAAAAGGATTAGAGATTCCTTTCGCAGAACCAGATCTTCTTCTTCTGTGCAAATCTCTAGGCAGGTTTTTACTCCACCTCCCTCTGTCCCTAAACCATCCTTCCAATCACCTCCATCTGAACCAAAAATAAACTTCACCTTACCAAATCTTTCTCCATCAACCTCCTCCTCTCCCATTCTAAATCCCACTCCTCTAAATATTCTTCCCCCAACTCCTTCTGATAAGACTTTCTCACCAATTCCCTTTACAAATAATCCATCCTCACCAATCATTCTCTCAGCTATTCCCTCATCCTCATCCACCGCACCTCCACCTTCTGTATCCAATCCCTTACCTACCAGAAAATCAAAACCTTTTTGTCCTCTCTACCCGAACTACAAATTCACCCTCAATCCGCCTGAACCTGAACTTTCTACCTACCTGGAACTTTTCAGATATGAAGTAATCAATGGCTTAGACCTTCTGAAGGAAGCCTTCCTAAATGGTCTGAATGATGTTTCTACAAGAAATATCTGGAAAAGATTTCGCAAGATGTTTCAAGAAGAAGCAGTGGGAGTACAGAAAAGACTTGTGGCTGCTGCCCCACGACCTCGTGGAATTCTAAGGAATTATGAAGACTTCTGGTTTGCTAGTCTCAAAGGAAGACATCTGTTGGAAGAGAAGCCCTTCTTGGATGAGATGGAACAATTAAGACTGGCTGCTGAAATGGAAGCAAATCCATGCAGGGATATTGTTATCTTTATTCCTGATTATCCTGTTCTGCTCGGAGACTTCAAGACTCTCTTTGACTATCTGAGGGAAAACCCTTCTGAGAAAGACCCAAGCTTGGTCATTCCAGAAGTTGTTAACCCACCAGAAAGTGAAGGTCCTTCTGCTCCCAGGAATCTAGCTGCCATTCTTCAGGCACTTGAGAATGGAGACTCGGAAATTCCTGCTGCAGAATATGGAGACGCTTCTATGCATGAAGCAGATGCTGAAGATCATGTTGCTGAATCAGATCCTGTTGAGGAAATCCCTGCAAATGATCTATCCATGGAAGCTACAGATCAAGTTGCTATTCCTGTGGTTGAAAGCGGTGAAGCTTCTTCTGATGAATCTTCTCGTCTTGCAAGGACTCTGGAAGAAATTCAGAAGAGACAGGATGAGCAAAGCTCACTCAATGCTGAGTATAGAGCTTTCATGGTGAGGCAAGATGGACACAACAATGAGGTTCAAGAGATGCTGGCCAAGATCTTGTCAAGGCTAGGGCCATCTTAGATTGAGTCTGTGTTGTTTCTTTTTTTTTGTTGCATCTGTTTTTTTTTGTGCATCTGATCTTACTTATCTTCATGTACTTTTGTACCTGCTGTTTGAACTTCAATGAAATCATCTTCTTCCTCCGTGTGTTTCTTTCTGTTTGTCTCTGAATCTTTTCCATTTTTTGATGATTTGACAAAAAGGGGGAGAAATATGTGATAAATGATTTGATTTAATCAGTTGTTTTTACTAACAAGAACTGCAAGTTCTATATGGTTTAAGTGTTTTGCAGGTATAAAGAAGTGAAGAGAATCTTCAAAGCAAACACAAGAAGCAAAACCATAAGAAGTGTTATTCTGTAAAAAGAATAAGCTCATGGAAACTGAAGCAAGCTAAGTGCTGTCAAGCTTCAGAAATCAGAAGCAAGAAAGAAGAATGAATCAGAAGCACTGATAATAGAATTTGATCCATATTTGTCTATTTGCTCTGACAAAATTCTATTTGCTCTGATACATTATTTTAGCCTATATGGCTCTGATACATATCATGTGTTCTAATATACATTTTATGTTCTGACTCGTTCATGCTGACTTTTGTCGTTTAGTTTTTGTTCTGTAACATTTCAGGATGTAGAGATGCTCTGATGATGCTCTGGTACATTCAACAATGTTCTGATACAAATCTAGCATGAAGTGATGTTGGTAGAAATTCAAAGCTCTGAAGCTATCCGAGGGAAGCAGAAATCAGAAGCTGTGGATGTTCTAAAGATCCAGAAAACTCAAGTTCTGAAGCTGTCCTAAATGGAAGCAGAAATCAGAAGCTGTGAATGTTCTGAAGATCAAAGAAATTCAAGTTCTGAAGCTGTCCTAAATGGAAGCAGAAATCAGAAGCTGTGAATGTTCTGAAGATCAAAGAAATTCAAGTTCTGAAGCTGTCCTAGATGGAAGCAGGAATCAGAAGCTGTGAGTGTTCTAGGGATCTAAAGAAATTCTAGTTCTGAAGCTGTCCAATGGAAGCAGAAGTCAGAAGCTATGAATTCTCTGAAGACAGAAGCTTATGTGATCGTCTCTACCGAAATAATCAGGGAAGTCTTTTATTAAAGTTCTTCGAGTATTTATTTCAGGGGGAGATTATTTATCTCAGGGGGAGATTTGTTAATCTCAGGGGGAGACATATTCATATGCTTATGCTATAGCTGTGTAATTTGTCTTTTGCCGTCTGCTCTTTCTGATCGCAAATTCATATCATTTATATATGTTTTTGTCATCATCAAAAAGGGGGATATTGTTAGAACAAGATTTGTTCTGATCAATTATCTTAGTTTTGATGATAACAATAATATGAATTTTGCTTAAGATAATATGGTACTCTAATCCAATGCAATTTCCTTTTCAGGAAATATATAAAGAGTATGCATAATTCAGCGCTCAGAAGCTTTGTCTCAAGGGTTCAGCATGCAACATCAGAACATGGTCTGGCAAGACATCAGAAGATGGTCGAAGCAGAATCAGAACATGGGTCTATGGAAGCATCAGAAGAACATGAGATCAGAAGCACTGAAGTTCTGGTGGTATCACGCACAGAAGCACTTCAAGGTCAGAAGATCAGAAGATGCTTTGCACCAAGCTGTTTGACTCTGATGATATTCAAATGTTGTATTCACAAACATCAGATAAGAAGGAAGTACAAGTGGCAAGCTACGCTGACTGACAAAAGGAACGTTAAAAGCTATTAAAGGCAACGTCAGTAGACACAGCGTGAACAAGGCTCGAGGTAGTTGACAAAAGCGTATAACATTAAATGCGATGCTGTACGGAACACGCAAAGCATTAAATGCACTCAACGGTCATCTTCTCCAACGCCTATAAATATGAAGTTCTGATGAGAAGCAAGGTTAACGATTCTAAAAAAAAAAACAACTCATATTAACTTGCTGAAACTCTGTTCAAAGCTCAGAATCTTCATCTTCATCAAAGCTCACTACATTGCTGTTGTAATATATTAGTGAGATTAAGCTTAAACGTTAAGAGAAATATCACAGTTTGTGATTATAGCTTTTAAGAAGCAATTGTAATACTCTTAGAATTGATTACATTAAGTTGTAAGGAACTAGAGTGATCGTGTGGATCAGAATACTCTAGGAAGTCTTAGAGGTTATCTAAGCAGGTTGTAACTAGAGTGATCGTGTGGATCAGAATACTCTAGAAAGTCTTAGAGGGTATCTAAGCAGTTGTTCCTGGAGTGATCAGTGTGTGATCAGAAGACTCTGGAAGACTTAGTTGCTGACTAAGTGGAGAACCATTGTAATCCGTGCGATTAGTGGATTAAATCCTCAGTTGAGGTAAATCATCTCTGCGGGGGTGGACTGGAGTAGTTTAGTTAACAACGAACCAGGATAAAAATAAGTGTGCAATTTATTTTTATCTGTCAAGTTTTTAAAGCTACACTTATTCAAACCCCCCCTTTCTAAGTGTTTTTCTATCCTTCAGGCGCGTCGCGCCTATTCTGCGCGCGTCGCGCGCTGTACATATTTTTGAAAAAAAAAATAATTTTGATTTGGGCCCACCCATGCTGGGCCCGACCCGGTTTCGTTGGCAGAAGGTTTAGTTAGGGTTTTGGAGGTCTTTTCCTCCATTCCACCCTTTCTCCTCTTTGTTCCAAGAAAAGAAAAAAACACAACACACACTTGTTCATTTAGATTGTTGCATTTCCTCACTATTTTTGTCTCTCTACCATCATCAATCATCAAGGTATGTTTTATCTTCTTCTCTATTTCCATTAACTTAAGTTTTAGAACTTTAGGTTTTTAGATTTAGGAATTTTTTATAGATTTTGAAAAACTAGGGTAGAAAACAACCTTTTGCTGTATCTTTAGCCTGCTGGAACCCTTAGAAGGGAGGAGAAGCAAGTTCTTCTCTTCTGTTTTGCAGAAAAATGAAGTTCTTTTCTAGGTTTCGCAGAGCGCGCGTCGCGCCCTGGGTTCAACTTTGAATTTTTTTTTATGCATTCTGTGAAGTTGTATAGGGTCTGTTTTGTGATTGATGATGAATGTGGATTGATGTAGGCTATTAAAATAGAGGTTATGCTAACTTTGTTTCAATTTGTGTGTGTTTTGTTTGATTTGAAATTGTGCAGGAATGACACCCTTTTTGAAGAGAAAGAAGACTGGTTCTGGTGAGGGATCTTCCTCACAATCTGGCAGGTTTGATCGGACGAAGTTTCAAGGTCCGGAGCAAGAGGCGAGGTACCATGAGCTCGAAAGCCGAGTTGTGTGGAGTGAACGCACTGTGGTTCCTATTGACCACGGCCACTTCCAAAGGGCGTGGACTGCTTTGTCTGAAACATGCTGGGACAAGTTGTTCACTCCACCAAAATTCTATCAGGTGGAGATTGTCAGAGAGTTCTATGCAAATGCATTGCCTCCGAGCAATTGGGTAGGTACTGAAGCTTACCCGTTTAGAACGTGGGTGAGAGGTAAGACCATTGACTTTAGCAAAGAGGCAATTTTTGATTTTCTGGATAACCCTCTTGCTTTGGTAGAAGAGTGTGAGTACCATCCCAGGTTGAATAGAGGAAATTGGGACGTGGAGAGTATTAGGGAGAAGATTTGCAGGGCTGGTTTCACCTATACTCTGACTAAAGCTGGGTTGCCAAAGACTTTTACTCGTAGTCAGTTGACGGAGGAGGCTCAGTTGGTGACTTCGGTGGTCCTTTACAACATTAGGCCACGGAGTCACACTTCCTCCCTCACCATTGATACTGCAGGTTTGGTTCAGGGTATTTTGAATGGTGATAACATTGATGTGTCTAGGATTGTGGCGAATGAGCTGAAAAGAGTCGCCCTGAATGGGACTCTTCATGGTGATGGGGTCAAATGTAGGTTGATTTTTCCTGGATTAATTATGGGTTTATGCAGGAAGGCTGGTGTCCGGTTTCCATCTGGGGGTATGATTCCCATTGATGGTGTTATCGATGATGTGTTTGCTAACATGTACTGTTTGCCTGGAGGTCGTCCTTTTGGTGCTGCTGCTAATGCACCTGACCTTCCCGATGCTGCTCAAGCTGTTCCGGTTGCTGCTGTACCGCCTGCTGGTCCTCAGTATGGTGATGCAAGTGATTGGAACTATCAGATGCACATGGCGCATCAGAGGGCATTTATGTTTATGCAGGATTCTATGCGGCAGCTTTCTCTGCAGCAGCCTGTTGGTACCAGGGATGATTTATCTGCTTATGCTTCATGGCCTGAGGGCAGACCAGATCCTGAGGAGGGGATGGCTGATGATGATGAGGATACTTCTGATGAGTAGATTTTTATGCTTTCTTGTTTTTATGTTTTATTGTTTTTTTTTTAGTTTAGTTTATGATAGAACTTGTTAGTTAGTTGTTTTAATTTTGTTCCATCCTTTGGATGAGGTACTTTGAAAGGCTAAGTTTACGCCTTTGGATAGTTAACACCGGGTGGTGTGGTTTTTTTTTATTTATTTATATAAGTTCAGTTTACTTTATTTATCGCATTTATTTTTTTTTAGTATTTATATTTAAGATATAATTAATTTTGATAAGTGTCCTGATGATTAATTAGTTGGAACATGAATTTTTGTGTCACGATGAATTTGGGTGATGCAACGCAATTTGAGTGGTGATGATATAAGTTGAAAACTGTACATGCAAGGTACATCCTTTATCGTTTTGTTTATCAAGTACCGTTGATTCTGATGCTTTTAATTGTACAAATTATTTGTCATTAATTTCTGTTGATAAAATTAGTTCAATTGTGAATCACTTTAGCCTAGCTGTAGTTGTGAGGAGACTTTCCACTATGTAGATATATAATAATTGTGTTCAATACCAGCAATGTGCGTTTTAACTCGTTTTTATTATGATTAATCTTGCATTTATTATTAAATTGTGTTAAGCATGAAAGTGATCAAGGCGTTTTGTTCTGCACTACGAGTATAACTTCTCTACCATATATAACCTACCCGGTGAGTGTGTGTGCATTTGATAACCATTTTGAGCCGTTTTTGCCAAGATTCAATCGGTATCAATTCCTTGTCTATATTTGCCGATTTTTGATCTGAATCTTGATGATTTTCTTTCAACCTTGAAGAGTACCATTAATTGTGGTTAGGAATGATTCCTTTTCGCCTTAGAATAGAGAGCATTCGTGATTATGTGGTGGTAATATTCAAGTTGGGGAGAATAAAAAATTTTGGTTGTATTGGTAATGAGAAGTAAATAACTTATTGCTCAAGAGAAAAAAAGAAAGAGAAAAAGAAAAAGAAAAAGAAAAAGAAAAAGAAAAAAGCTTTGTATATAGCTAGTTCCTTTAAAATAAAAAGGTGAACTCTTGAGCAATAATGTTGTATGATCTGTTGATAAAGAGGTGTGGATGTAAGTGTATTTGAATGCTCTCTTAGGTATTGACCCTTTCGATTCAATGGCCGTGAGATATGACACTTCGTTGTTAACCAAGCCAAGCTACAACCCGAAAGTCCTTAGTGATTCATGCTTATATACTTTTTTATTTATTCTGTGCTTAGATGAGTTCATAATTAATTCGGTATGTTTGCGTCATTGTCTGGTGAGTGTTAGGATCCTCCATTTTTGTTCTCTCAAGAGGGAAGTGCGTAGGTGTGATTCATTTTTGAACTTCTTTTGCTTGTGGAATTTTTGATATAAAATTTGTATATAGGATTAGCATTGTTATCATGGTACTTCGATGGAAACTGGTAAGGATTGATCTTTCTGTACTGTTGGAATTTGAACCACTCAATTGTTCTTGTTTCTGCCTAGTTGTTTCATTTGTGAAATTTTGTGTTCTTGGTAATTTATCATTGTTTTGTTTGAGGACAAACAAGAGTTTAAGTTGGGGAGAGTTGTTAGGTGCCAAATTGTGTTAATATTTAGTTTAATTAGTGGCACCTTTCGACCGATTTTATCGAGTATGCTTTTAATTCTCTGAAGTTTTAGATAATTATTTATAGTTTATAATTTTTAGCTTTCATTTTATGTTAATATGTGTTTTAGTTATGATTGTGTAGGTTTTGGCCAATTTTGGGAAGTTTGGAGCTTGTCTTGGCCTTGATTGAAGATTCCTGGGCAGAAGTATGCGCGCATCGCACGGTGATTAGGGCGCGTCGCGCCCTGGGCAAGATATTTTGGAGCTTCAAACCAGAGATCTGCGTGCGTCGCGCGCATGGGCGGTTTATATTTTTTAAGTGTAATGGCGCGTGGCGCGCTCGAGGGCGCGACGCGCCCTGGACAGATTTCAGAAAAGCTATATAAAGAGATTTTCAAATATTTTAGGTTGGTTGGTTGATTTTGAGAGCTCAAGAACACTTGTCTACTGTAGCAAACTGAGAATTGGAGATTCGAAGCTTTGATCGTCGATTAATCGTCGTAGATGCTTGTTGATCTTCATCCTTTCCTTCTTAAGCAAGCTACCATTCTCATGGATAGCTAAATCTCTTTTGTATCAAGATAAGATGTAATCTTCCTAGCCTTTTGTATGTGTTCTTGTAAATATATTATGTATGAACAAGTGATGATCAATATAGATGGTTTAGTTTGTTTATTAAAGCTTTTCTATGGTATAAATGTTTGAGATATCAATGTTTGTAACTAGACCTAACTTTATCATTTATCAAACTATAAGTTGCAGACATGGATTTAGAGTTTGATGTTTACTTAGTATCGGTTTTAAAACGTTATGTGTATTGTTTAAACGATGGAGAAATCGTCGGTTAAACAATACGGTAAATCTAACTATATCATTGCGGACACGGATGATATAGGCGTCGATACGTAATTATGTTGATCGTTACCGAGTTCATATACGTATATTTATAAGGAGACATACAAATTTAGGTCGATGAAATCGAATCTTGATACATTTTCTTTAACTTAGAACGTTCATTACTTTACTCTTTGCTACTAAAATTGTGAATGATCTTTTGCAAACCCAAACTTAAAGTAACATTAACTCAAGACAAAATAGGCTATAGAACGGCGGTAATATCGCAATAATCCCTGTGGATACGATATAAACGAAAAGTACACCACAATACTCTTTCAACAACGACTTTGCTGTGGTACTAGTGTGGAGATCAGGACTGCCCTAACAAGTTGGTTGTGTTTATCTCGACCTTTCTGGTTGTGCACAGCATTAGCCATGCGAGGCTCTTCAAGTGAGTTGAGGTTAATGATCTTATCATCAATTAAGTCTTGAATCTTGTGCTTCAATTGCCAACAATCCTCTGTGTCATGACCAGGACTGTTCGAATGATAAGCACATCTCGCATGACACTTGTACCTAGGAGTAGGATTGGCAGGACTTGAGTAGTTGTATGTGTAGCGGGGTCAATGGTCACTTAGGCTTGGATCTCTGATTATCTTGGCCTCCTTGCTGCTTATGTTGATTCTTCTCCTTCTCGATTAGAAGTGCCTTCAATTCTTCTTGCCCTTTGGCCAAGTTAAGGATCATCTCTTGGAACTGGTTGTTCTGAGTCTGAAGATTTTTGACTGATTGCTCGAGATCCATGATGCTGAAATAAACAGCGTGGAAGGATGAGATACCTATTGTAAGAAACCTGCTATGCGATGTTATGAATGCAAATGCAATATTTTCAAGGATCTTTAAGAAATTTAGTTGGCAACATTAAAATGATCTGGTCGCATCTTCGTTTGAAGAACTCTGATTCTTGGATGTTCTTCTATGGGAATCAAGCTCACCATATCCAGTGGGTCATAGCATCTGATTCGGGATACTTCTGAATTTGAAGGTACATGGCTAGAGGAAAGTAAATCCTCTTGCCCCTTGATATGTACCGAGTCTCTAAATTGGAAGGTATGTGGCCAGAGGAAAATAAATCCTCTTGCCCCTAGATTAGGAATTCAGTCCTTGATAAGAGTACCTGAAATTGTGCGCCCTAAATCCCTAAGATCCTTGAAAGGGTTAGTTAACATGCTATGTTATGATGTTATGATGTCATGATGTTATGCTAATGCAGTACATTAGGTAAAGCGTAAGATAGTAAGGACAAACAAGTCCTACGAGAAAAACCTGCAAAAAAACCAAAGGGTTAGTAGCAAGCACAGACAAGTCACACAAGTGTCCTTAGGATTAGAGGCTTGCATGAAGTTCGTAGTTAAGTACCCTTCCCACTGAAGTTAAGTTGGTTCAACCTGTCCTATATAAAGATCGGGTTCTAGGGAGCTCATATCATTGACCTTTCTCGAAGGCACTTATTTCAGTTCAGCAATCGAATCACCGACCAAAAATGTCCTGAAAGTCCAGTCCATATGAGTGTAGCTTCGAGTATCAACCGACTTCAGTTGAAACCAAAGCCAGCCATCTCGCTACTTTCTAATAGGCCAAAGTCAAGTTCAACTAGGGTTCTAAGGGCAAATTAGTGCTTAATGACACCACGCAGCAGCCAAGTGTTTCCTCAAGTCGGATCCCAAGGAACACCAGGACAAACCAATGTGTCACACTAACGATGGCCACCATATCCACCACATCAGTATATGCTGTGCAGTCTCCTTGGTCTCATGTCATTTACCTAAGGTACTCAGATCCGGGTTAGGATCTTTCACACATGTAAACCCAAACAGGCCCACAAATATAAAGCAAACAAATCAAACAATTTTAAAGTGAATCCTAAACTTTAAGGTAACCCCTCTTTTTAATCGAAAGCATCCCCAGCAGAGTCGCCAGTTCTGTAAAGTGAACTGACTTTTTATATTTAAGCAAACAATGTTGCAGTGCGCAAGAGTCGCCACCGACTTTTATTTTATCCAATTTATAAAAAGGCTAAAAGAACAGAAAAAGACCTCTTAAAAAGATTTTTGAGTTCGGGAGGTAAATTATACAAAGGGAAGGTTTAAAGCACCCATTGTATCCATGGTTATCCATGGGCTCTTAATTGCTTAGCTCACTTTTGTTTTCAAAATGTTTGAAGTGTCGTGTGTGAATAAGAAAAGATTTTGGATAAGAACTTTAGCTTGTAAATAAGCGTAGTCTTTTTGAAAATATTCTTTGAAAAGAAGTGGGAAAAGATTTTGAACTTTGAATTTGAATAGAGCAAGCAATCAGGAGCACCTACCCTGAGTTGAAAATTTGTTCTTTCAGACTTTAATGGGAAAGGGCTATCCATACCATAAAGAGGGCAGGTAGTCCTTTCATTGGATTTAAAAAGGGTCATCGAAATTATCGTTCGCCATAAGACTGTCCCTACCATATAGAGGGTAGGTAGTCTTTAGGGAAGGATATAATAGTCATTAATCTTTTTAGGCATCATGTGAGGATACCTTAGCAATAGGACAATCATCTTATTTTTCCGAGGCAGCATCGAGGGACTAGATGATTTTTTCTTTAAGGCAACCTTGCTTGAGGTATCCTCGGAATCGAGGGACTTGACTATTTTAAAGGAAAAAATAACAAGGCAACAGTATAAGGCAACAAGGCAACAAGAGGGATTACCCTAAAGGTGTGTGTGTGGCACAATCACGTGGTTCAATTCAGATATTTTATCTTATACGGTTTAGTGATTCTAAGTTCATTAAAGGCTTGCAATCCCTAAGATAACTAACCACGCAGATAATATAAACAAAATCAAAAGGCAGAAAATAAAATCCTAACTATTACAATAAACACCTGCGGAGATGGGGAAATAAAAACAGAACAAAAAGGGCAAGAAAGAATAAAAAACAAATTAATTCCCATGCCTCACGCCTTCGTCGCAACCCTGATCATCCCTGAAAAAGAAGAGAAATGTTAGTGCATTAAAGATCTACAAACCCTAATTGGTTAAAAGTCTATAAACCCTAATTGAACAAAATATGTAAAAATAAATGATTTTAATATATTTTTTAGAATCATTAAAGGTTAAAGAAAACCGAAAGTTCGATTAAATATAATCAATTAAATAATTATTAGATTAATCTTGATTAATTAATTAATTAAAAAATATGTACAACAAATAATATTTTTAATGTTAAAAAAATAATTATTTTCAATATTATGAGAAAAATCGGATCTTCGATTAAATAAGTTCAAAGGTCATGAACATATTATTTACCAAATAAAAGATATTTTAAATAGTTTAAATAAAAATATTAAAATAGCAAAGAAATAAATAAATAAATAAATAAATAAGAAGATTTATGTAATTAAAAAAAATAAAAAAAAATTAAGGGAACTTAGCTCTGATCTGGTGTGGCCTTCCTGAGGGAGAACATGGTACGCCAGCGCATTCTGGATTGTTGGATCAGCATGGAAGACGATCTGAAGGTAGATGCGTGAGGGTGCATCATATTTCTCTTAGGCTATGCGTACAGGATCAATAGTCATGTTATTTCGTAAAAAATATGGTAGGAGTGAGGACTCGAACCCGCGCCCTTGTGTATCAAGACCTTAAGATTCTCCCACTTGCCACTGAACCATTGTTTCTGCGCTGTAAACCAAACACAGAGATAACTAAATATATAAAAAAAACTACTCAAATTTTAAAACGAACGAAACCGCGCCCAGGCTTCTTCTTCTTCACGAGTACACATAGACCTATAGCCACGGTTTTTATGCGTGGCAATAGGTTATACCCACAGTTTTCTGAGTGTAGCCATAAGACCTGCAAATATCAATCTTGACAAACACACAGTATTAATTAGCAGTGAGGGTGCATATCGATTCAAAATTGTCTCCTGAACACAGTAGTACCGCTCTTTTGTCCCAATTAAACCTGTGTTAAAAAACCCCAAACTGGAGCTTACTAAACCTAGCCATGGTGGAATGCTTAATCTGCGTCGAAACTCCAATTAAACAATGCAAACACGTTTCAAACAAGACGATAGACACAAATATACAATTGAATCATGTTTACAATGCATGAATTTGCTGATCGCGACTTTACGTGTCTATAAATCTGATAACTGCAAGTGCACAGTCGTGTCGTGTAGTTTTAAAAGATATCGAATCCACAGGGACTATGAATCGATCTACCGTTATCTAAGGTTACTATGTAAAGCTAGGGCTACTAATATTTCGATTGTTCTTAAGGGAAAGTGAGTGAAAAATTAAGAATATAATAAAAGACAGATATCAGTATGTATTTCGTTTAACTTAAGGTGATCCGAAGGTCCATTGGCTTTTGCATAATTTAATTAAAAATCCTTACTAATTCAATTGATTAAAAATCCTCGTCTCAAACTTTCGCTCTATTAATTTAGATTACCGTCCTAATCCTAATGTACGCTTTCGCCATCCCATTAGATTTTAGAAAAGCTTTTTGGAAACAACGTAATTAATAAAATGCCCGTTTTATGAAGTTGTTATCTATTTAAATCTCCTAATCTCAAACTTTCGCTCTGTTGACTCGGAACATGCTAATATCCCTAACGTACGCTTTCGCCATCCCGTCGGGTGTAAAAACAATTTTTGAAAATAAATAAGTTCTAATTAGTTTTAATACGCTTTCGCCATCCTTAAAACTAATGTCCTATGTCTACTATCCAGTTAAAGATCTCAAACTTTCGCTCTATTGATTTTAACCTTTGACCGTCTTAAGACCTCAAACTTTCGCTCTATTGATTTAAGACTTGCTAATTAAATTAGACACACAGAACAAAAACAAGTGATAGTTAATAAAATATAATTAAGCCAATTTATTTCGGATCCCTACAGTTAACTTACTTTACATACCGATATCATAATAATTTAGCCAGACATATTGATATGGTTAAACATGCATAAATCGGTTCGGTTCATAATAATAGGCATAGTAAATGGCATACAATATATCATGCAAATAAATATAAATAAGGCAGTAAATAAAAACCTGAATTAAATAAATGGTAATTGAATCTTCGAGTACTGAACTTCCACCACAGGTTGGCTGGATCGTTCTTCGAATGGCAGTAAATAAAACAAGGAAATAAAAGCGATAAATCTAACGTAAGGCTAGATCTATAAAAAGTTCACAACAATTTCCAGTGTAGAAATCGTTGTGAGAAAATAAATGTTTGAATGAAAGCAGAATAAAGAAAATACGGTTCGCGGTACAATTTCGGAAGCACTTCGTTGGCAGGAAATCGGACTCTTTGGAAGTGAGGTAGCAGGTCCTATTTATAGGAGAGGTTTTGCTGTGACGTTGCGTGAAAAGTGGGGATTTTTGCAGACTGGGTGTGGAGACGTGCGTCTCCGTTTCTTCAGGAAGCAGCCTTGACTTACTTGAGACGTGCGTCTCAAGTGGAGAAGATGTAGGAAGGCTTGGAGACGTGCGTCTCCTTTTGCTGAGGTGGCCTTTGGAACGTTGGAGACGTGCGTCTCCACTTGCTGGGAAGGTTTGGGCCACGCACATTTGATCTTTCATTGGGCTGGTTCGTCTCCTTTGGGCCTTTGGGTCCTAATTGCACCCCTCTTTCACTTCAGCACTCCTTTTTCATCTTTTAGGCATAAATATTGGTCATTTAAGCTCCATTTTCTTTCCTTTTCGCAAATAGTCGTAATTAGAGTGTAAAACCTGAAACAAAGCAAATACTTGCGTAATATCATAATAAATTAACATAATAAATGGAAAATGCTATAAATATCTATGGATTTCAAGCTAAATATACGATATAAAATCGTGTTATCATTTGCGAAATCGAAAATTGAGATTTATGTCAAACCGTGAGTAGAAGATGACGATTCCTGGGAGATTTGGATGATGACAAGTGTTGAAACACGTTCAGAAAACTTCAAGGAATTGATCTGGATGTTTTATTTGGCCTGAATCAAATTGAAACTCTCTCTTCTCCTCCTTTCTTGATCACGCTTTTAAGCCTTGGAATAGGGTTCTTTTCTGCAATTTTTCTCTCTCTGGGCATGTGAATGAGTCCTCTATTTATGTGTGATTGAATTAGGGCAACAAAAACTCATCAAATCTTGGTGATTTGCTTGATTGAAGTTTGATTTTTTTTTATGAATATCTTTTGATTCTAATCTTGCTAATTTTGGATTATTTTGTGTGTTCTCTTTCCAATCAATATTCCCACACATTTAAGACCATAATCTGATATTTGTGTGACTTGAGAATGATAAGAAATTAGAATTGAATCAAATCCCCTTTTTTATATTTTTTTCAAATCTTTGGTTTTAATCAATTTTTTTAATGAATAAAATTCAATAAAAAATCAAATATTGATCATAAATTCGAGGCATAGAGATTGGAGCTTCTAGATGACTTGTATAGCAAGATTGGATCTTAAAAGATTGGGCTTCTTTGCAAAAATATTCAATTTAACCCTTATTTTCTTCATGCACCTCATCCAAAAATGACCAACTTTGACAAATCATATCTCCCACAATTTTAAAGATATGAAAGAGTTCTAGGACTTTTTGGAAACCTAAAGATGTTCTCTATAAGCCACTTTGGAACTTTTTTTGCATTTGAGGATTTTATCTTGATGATATGGGCTTTGACAAAAAACTACTTTGGGCCCAACATCAAAGTTATAGAGAATTGAATTTTATTGAGAATGAGCTTTGGTTGGGAAATTTCTGATAAAGTATGAGAGAGATATGATCGGTCAAAGTTGGGTTGACTTTCTCCTTAAAACCCTAATTTAGAAACTTTATCTTTTGATGATTTTGGATCCTTTTCCTGATGAATCATGATCAACCCTTGATCAAATGATGAATGTTACTACAAAATATGGATGTTGACAAAAAAATCAGGAATTTTGACTGTGCTTTGACCACAATTGACTTTTAGGTCAAACTGGTCGACTGTTGACCATTTGAGCTATTGATTGAGCATTCTTAGGAATCAGAGCTTGAACATTAGTATGGGGATTCCTTGAAACATATAAGAGTCCATGGAGCCCATTTGAGGTCTTAGAATTTGATTTGACCTTGAGAGAATCCAAACCCTAGTTTTGGTCTTTGTTACTTAGGAGGAGAGTGATCATGCTTTCAGTCAGAGATTGTATGAGCCTGTGGAGACTATCTGAGCCCAACTATCTTGAAATATAGTGGGAAAATTTTGGGGTATGACATCAGTCAAAAAAGAAAATATCATTACTGGAGCATGTGAATCTGACAAGGAGACTGATGAGTCTGATACAGATTCATATGTTGCAGAACTTACTGAAAGTGAACTTGCAGCAGAACTCTGAGAGACGTGCTTAGAAAATGAAAACTACGTAAGAGAGTAATATAACACAGAAATGTTGTTGCTCTACTACAGAATGAGAAAGAGAAGCTTTTTTCAATCATTGATGATCTTAAAGAAGATGTTGTTTTGTTAAACTCAAACCAACACAACATGACTCAAGTGATAAATAGGTCAAGTATTGGTACCACTGTAAAAGATGAGAACCTTTGAAGTGAAAAAGTCACTGAGAAAACCAAAAATCTTGACTCTAGAAGCCAAATTATGATGAACGTTAAGGAGGTCCCTCGAAGGAAGAAGCATAAGATGTCGAGACCTGTGTCCCAACATCTGAAGATATCACAGAAAAGGTACGATAGCCCTCAGCATAAATACCTGAAATGCGATCACTGTGACAAGTTTGGCCATTCAAAGTCTTCCTGCTATAAATAGATTGGATATCCCATCCATGGAACACACTAATACTAATCCGAAGACAAAGAAAGTTACCATCTGTCATACCCCCAAATTTTCCCTCCACATTTTCATATTCAAGCTCATCTAAATATCAATGGCTCAAGATATCTTACAAACTGACGGAATGCCCTCCCTCCTAATCAAGGACCTCTAAGCTAGGGTTTTGGACTTATCAAACAAGATGATTCAATCAAGGTCTCAAGTAGGGTTCATAAGACCTCTTATGATTCAAATTACCCCCATGACAAGTTTCAAGCCTCAGTTCCCAAGATTGCTCAGTCAAAAGTTCAGAAAGTCAACAGTCGACTAGTTTGACCTAAAAGTCAACTATGGTCAACATACAGTCAAAACTCCTGATTTTTGGTCAACATCAATATTTTGAAGTAAAATTCATCATTTGATCAAAGGTTGATTATGATTCATCAAGAAAAGTTCAGAAATCAACAAAACTCAAAGTTTTTAAATTAGGGTTTTTGACCTAAAAGTCAACTAAACTTTGACCAGCCATAACTTTCACATGGAACATCAGAAATTTCCCAACCAAAGCCTATTTTGAAGGAAATTGAATTATTTACAAATTTTCCTCTCTAAAGCCAACGCCAAAAATGCTTTATTTGGAAGATATGAGCCAAAACATTACAGGTCATTTTTGAAGATCAACCAAAAGCAGTTTTTTTTCAAAGCCAATATCATCAAGATAAAACCTCCAAATGCAAAAAAGGTCCCAAAGTGTCTTGTATAGGACATCTAGGGATTTCCAAAAAGTCCTAGAACTCTTTCATACCTTAAACATTGAGGGAGATTGTAGCAACCTGCCCTAAAAATATAAATTTTAGAGTCGCCACCTATTCTGAAGGGCGAATAGGAAACCCTACGCAGTTTAGAGATTCGGGGTAAGATTATTATAATCAGGTCAAGGGAAGGTGTTAGGCACCCTCAACCCTTTCCTACAGGTTGCATTGTAAAATAAAGGTTTATGGCAAGGTTATAAAGAAAGGTGACAGAAAGTAATAAGGTTAATAAGCGAAAATTATGAACATGATTAGAGTTTTGAGGAGGGGGACTCGCCTTGTTACCAAGTGCCTACGTATCTCCTTAGGGAGAATCAGAGTCGACGTAGTTCGGGCACAGGGTTGTACGCCTTAGAATTAGAGTTTGATTTGGTATGGTTTGAAGTTGTTTTAAAGGCTTTTTGAGTGGCCTATCGTAGTTTTTGAAATGCGAAGTTCGAAGGTATTTTGAATTACCTTATCGTAGATTTGAAAATCGCAGTATTGAAAAGATGAAAATCCGTAGTTTCGTGGTTTAGTGTGTTTTAGATGGCGTACAACCCTGGTTTAATATGTTACCGTTAGTTGCGATGATCAATAGATTTGATCATTATAGTTAATGGATTAAATGATGTATTGCTGGTTATTCTGACCGATAGATTCAATCGTCACGAGCAGCAAATGAAATGTATTTTAATCTTATATAATTTAAATTATTTACCGTTATCCCTCATAATCAATAGGTTTGATTACTACACGATAACGAATTAAGTATGCTAATCATTGTAACCAATAGATTTGGTTAGAACCATTTAGCAAAATAAAATGTATTTTATTGTTGGATTTGATTAATTAAATTAATCGATTATTAATCATTGCGACCAATAGATTTAGTCGGCACGAATAACAAATCAAATCCTAAAACTTTGGCCAAGTGGCCAGTGGGATTGGGCAAACCCTAATGTATTGGTAACTTTTATAGGGTTTCTTTTCGTGATTTTAATATTAATTAGAATTAATTAACTCGAGTAATCGAAGTAATCGGGAGAATAAATCCTAAAACCTAATACATCCCTAATCCTAATTTTAATCCAAGCCCTAATTATATCTCTAATCTAATTAAATGAATAAATTAAATTAAACAATATATAACTATCATTTAAACCTAACTAATTAAATAAATAAACAACATATAGAAGGAACCTGGCCTGGATCGCATGTGACTGAATTGAATGTCTATGGTATGTGCCTTCGTCCTGGTGCGTTAGATCTGAACTTGCATTGAATCCAATGGTCGTTGATGAGAGTGTATGGTGGACCCTCGCGTGGGTAATATGCACCGGATCCGTGAGCAGCTTAAAACATGCAGGTTATCAAAAAATACCATGTCGCGCATGGGGTTCGAACCCCTGTTCTTCCCTTCACCAGTAAGAGCATCTTGCCAACTCGACCATGCACGTTCGCTATTTAACAAATACGCCATATGCAAAATATATAAAACGAAACGAATTAAATTTTGAAAGCCAGAATCTTGCGCCCAGCCTGTTCGTCTTCTTCGTGAAAAAAAAACAACAGACATACAGCCATGGTTTTATTCCGTTGCAAAAGCCATGGTCCATTCAAACCTGTAAATCCTTCACCCAAAATGCATATAAATATTCCAGATGGATTGTAAAAGGTCTCACGAATCCACTAGACTTCTTAGTTTCGGCTAATTCGTCCTATTTCAGTAAGCCCCAATTCCAAGCTTCAATAACCTAGCAATGGTGAAACGATGAATCTGCAATGAAACTTCAATCAAACTAAACAGAGACCATCGAAACACCAATACAAACCAGCATATATGATCAAATTCAATTAAGTTTACACGAATATGTGAAATCGAATTCGAAAATTTTGATACAACCGTGACCCAATTAGCTCGTGATTCTGAAGTTATTGATGAACAAGAACGATGCAATTAGTTTCAGACAACCATGAGGAATTGATTGGTAATCTTGGACTGGCCTGAATCAAATTGAACCTTGGTCTGTGATTCCACTCCCTTCCACGGTTTTTGTTCTTCAGCAAAGGTCTTTTTTCTCGTCCAGAAGCAAAATCCCCTTGTACTTTCTGAGTTATTGAAACATGTCTGTACGTGTTATTAGGAAATTAGGATTTAGAAAGAATGCCCCCCCCCCCAATGTCTTAAAAATATTCTACTTATATTAGTCCAATTAGGGTTTTTTTGTTTTACACCCCATGGGCTTATTGCCTATCCTCATTAGCCCAATATTATATCAACTAAATCCACCCCTAACTATAATAATAATCTGATAATCATAACACTAAAATTAAAAAGGGTTAATAGTTAGTAATTAATATAATAATGTAATAATAACCCCAATAATAATAATATTACAAATAAATCTTAATAATAATATCACCTATTATTAATATTAATATTAATAATAAAAATTAATAATATTAAATACTAATAGTTAGTAAAAAAATTAGTAATAATACTTCAATAATAAAAAACAAATGTTAATAGAAAAACCACTGTAATAATTGGGCCCAACATTTGGGTCCTAAACATCTATTAATTACGCCCTTGTTTTAACTCAACCTGATTTATAAGAGAGCGAGTTTGAGAAATGTCAAACCCTATGGCTCTTAAGTTTGACTCTAGATGGATTAAGAGACGTAGATCTGATCGGGCAAATTTTGGGGTATGACAGAGATATGCTTTTGTTAGAACAAGAATTGTTCTGATCAATTATCTTAGTTTTGATGATAACAATAATATGAATTTTGCTTAAGATAATATGGTACTCTAATCCAATGCAATTTCCTTTTCAGGAAATATATAAAGAGTATGCATAATTCAGCGCTCAGAAGCTTTGTCTCAAATGGTTCAGCATGCAACATCAGAACATGGTCTGGCAAGACATCAGAAGATGGTCGAAGCAGAATCAGAACATGGGTCTATGGAAGCATCAGAAGAACAAGAGAACAGAAGCACTGAAGTTCTGATGGTATCACGCTCAGAAGCACTTTAAGGTCAGAAGATCAGAAGATGCTATGCACCAAGCTGTTTGACTCTGATGATATTCAAACATTGTATTCACAAACATCAGATCAGAAGGAAGTACAAGTGGCAAGCTACGCTGACTGACAAAAGGAACGTTAAAAGCTACTAAAGGCTACGTCAGTAGACACAGCGTGAACAAGGCTCGAGGTAGTTGACAAAAGCGTATAACATTAAATGCGATGCTGTACGGAACACGCAAAGCATTAAATGCACTCAACGGCCATCTTCTCCAACGCCTATAAATATGAAGTTCTGATGAGAAGCAAGGTTAACGATTCTGCACCAAAACAACTCATATTAAACTTGCTGAAACGCTGTTCAAATTCAAAGCTCAGAATCTTCATCTTCATCAAAGCTCACTACATTGCTGTTGTAATATATTAGTGAGATTAAGCTTAAACGATTAAGAGAAATATCACAGTTTGTGATTATAGCTTTTAAGAAGCAATTGTAATACTCTTAGAATTGATTACATTAAGTTGTAAGGAACTAGAGTGATCGTGTGGATCAGAATACTCTAGGAAGTCTTAGAGGTTATCTAAGCAGGTTGTAACTAGAGTGATCGTGTGGATCAGTATACTCTAGAAAAGTCTTAGAGGGTATCTAAGCAGTTGTTCCTGGAGTGATCAGTGTGTGATCAGAAGACTCTGGAAGACTTAGTTGCTGACTAAGTGGAAAACCATTGTAATCCGTGCGATTAGTGGATTAAATCCTCAGTTGAGGTAAATCATCTCTGCGGGGGTGGACTGGAGTAGTTTAGTTAACAACGAACCAGGATAAAAATAACTGTGCAATTTATTTTTATCTGTCAAGTTTTTAAAGCTACACTTATTCAAACCCCCCCTTTCTAAGTGTTTTTCTATCCTTCAATTGGCATCAGAGCGCCGGTTCTAAGGTGCAAGCACTTAACCGTGTTTAGAAAAGATTCAGGAAGAGAAAAACGCTTCAGTAAAAGATGGTTGATGAAAGTGAAAAGTCTACACCTGCATCTACATCTGGCTCTGCTGAGCAATACAACGGTAATAATGGTTATACTAGACCGCCGGTATTTGATGGTGAAAACTTTGAATACTGGAAAGATAAACTGGAAAGTTACTTTCTTGGTCTAGATGGTGATCTATGGGATCTTCTGATGGATGGTTACAAACATCCAGTAAATGCCAGAGGCGTAAAGCTGACAAGGCAAGAAATGAATGATGATCAGAAGAAGCTTTTCAGGAATCATCATAAATGCAGAACTGTTTTGCTGAATGCTATCTCTCATGCTGAGTATGAGAAGATATCTAACAGGGAAACGGCCTATGACATATATGAGTCCTTGAAAATGACTCATGAAGGAAATGCTCAAGTCAAGGAGACTAAAGCTCTAGCTTTAATCCAGAAGTATGAAGCCTTCAAGATGGAGGATGATGAAGACATTGAAAAGATGTTTTCAAGATTTCAAACTCTTACTGCTGGATTAAGAGTTCTTGACAAGGGATATACCAAGGCTGATCACGTAAAGAAGATCATCAGAAGCTTACCCAGAAGATGGGGTCCTATGGTGACTGCATTCAAGATTGCAAAGAATCTGAATGAAGTTTCTCTGGAAGAGCTTATCAGTGCCTTGAGAAGCCATGAAATAGAGCTGGACGCAAATGAGCCTCAAAAGAAAGGTAAGTCTATTGCATTAAAATCCAATATCAAGAAATGCACTAACGCTTTTCAGGCTAGAGAAGAAGATCCTGAAGAATCAGAATCTGAAGAAGAAGATGAACTGTCTTTGATCTCCAGAAGGCTAAATCAACTCTGGAAGACCAAGCAAAGGAAGTTCAGAGGCTTCAGAAGTTCAAAGAAATTTGAACGTGGAGAATCTTCTGATGACAGAAGACTTGACAAGAAGAAGGTCATGTGCTATGAATGCAATGAGCCTGGACACTTCAAGAATGAATGTCCAAAACTTCAGAAGGAAAATCCCAAGAAGAAGTTTCATAAGAAGAAAGGTCTTATGGCAACCTAGGATGAGTCAGAAGTTGATTCAGACTATGAAGATGAGCAGGCTAACTGTGCGCTGATGGCGACAGAAGATGACGGATCAGAATCTACATCAGAATCAGATTCTGAAGAGGTATTTTCTGAAATTACTAGAGATGAGTTAGTTTCCGGTCTAACTGAACTTCTGGAACTCAAGTCTCAGATCAGTCTCAAATACAAAAAGCTGAAAAAGCTATTTGAATTTGAAACAAAGAAGCTTGAGTTGGAGAATTCTGAATTAAAAGAAAAACTTTTAAAATTATCCAATAATGTTGGATCTCCTTCTGATTCAGAAAAATCCACTCCTAGTCTAAACCATATTCTGAAAGAATATGATTTAAGTTTCAGGAAGTTCTTATCTAGAAGTATTGGCAGAAGTCAGCTAGCTTCTATGATATATGCTGTGTCTGGAAACAAAAGAGTTGGCATTGGTTTTGAGGGTGAAACCCCATACAAACTTGAACCTGTTGATGAAATGAAATTCACATACAAGCCATTGTATGATCAGTTCAAGTATGGCCACTCCCATGATATTAGGCACACTTCACATGCTCAAAGTTTTCACATAACACACACCAAAAGGCATGTGACACAACCTAGGAAATATCATGAAACTCACATTAAAAATTATCATGCTGTTCCTCCTATTGCTTACAATGTTAAACCCAAGTTCAATCAGAACTTGAGAAAATCTAACAAGAAAGGACCCAAGAAAATGTGGGTACCTAAGGATAAGATTATTCCTATTGCAGATATCCTTGACTGCAAAAAGGACAAAGCACAACATGTCATGGTACCTGGACTCTGGATGCTCACGACACATGACAGGAAGAAGGTCTATGTTCCAAGACCTGGTGCTTAAGTCTGGAGGAGAAGTCAAGTTTGGAGGAGATCAGAAGGGCAAGATAATTGGCTCTGGAACTATAAAGTTTGGTAACTCTCCTTCCATTTCTAATGTACTTCTTGTAGAAGGTTTAACACATAACCTCTTATCTATCAGTCAATTGAGTGACAATGGTTATGATATAATCTTTAATCAAGAGTCTTGCAAGGCTGTAAATCAGAAGGATGGCTCAATCCTATTTACAGGCAAGAGGAAGAACAACATTTATAAGACAGATCTGCAAGCTCTTATGAGTCAGAAGGTGACTTGTCTTATGTCTGTTTCTGAAGAGCAGTGGGTCTGGCACAGAAGATTAGGTCATGCTAGTTTGAGAAAGATCTCTCAGATTAACAAACTGAATCTGGTCAGAGGACTCCCTAATCTGAAATTCAAATCGGATGCTCTTTGTGAAGCATGTCAGAAGGGCAAGTTCTCCAAACCTGCATTCAAGTCCAAGAATGTTGTTTCTACCTCAAGGCCATTAGAACTCTTGCACATTGATCTGTTTGGCCCAATCAAAACAGCATCTGTCAGAGGGAAGAAATATGGATTAGTCATCGTAGATGATTATAGCCGCTGGACGTGGGTAAAATTCTTGAAACACAAGGATGAGACTCATTCAGTGTTCTTTGATTTCTGCATTCAGATTCAATCTGAAAAAGAGTGTAAAATCATAAAGGTTAGAAGTGATCATGGTGGTGAATTTGAGAACAGATCCTTTGAAGAATTCTTCAAAGAAAATGGTATTGCCCATGATTTCTCTTGTCCTAGAACTCCACAGCAAAATGGGGTTGTAGAACGAAAGAATAGGACTCTGCAAGAAATGGCCAGAACCATGATAAATGAAACCAATATGGCTAAGCATTTCTGGGCAGAAGCAATAAACACTGCATGCTATATTCAGAATAGAATCTCTATCAGACCTATTCTAAATAAGACTCCTTATGAATTGTGGAAGAATAGAAAGCCCAACATTTCATATTTCCATCCTTTTGGATGTGTATGCTTTATTCTGAACACTAAAGATCATCTTGGTAAGTTTGATTCCAAAGCACAAAAATGTTTCCTTCTTGGATATTCTGAACGCTCAAAAGGCTACAGAGTATACAATACTGAAACATTGATTGTAGAAGAATCAATCAATATCAGGTTTGATGATAAGCTTGGTTCTGAAAAACCAAAGCAGTTTGATAATTTTGCAGATTGGGATATTGATATATCAGAAGTTGTTGAGCCAAGAAGCAACGCATCAGAAGCAGAGCTTCTCTGAAGCAAAGAATCTGAAGATCAAGTATCAGCTTCTCTGGAGAATCTAAGCATTTCTGAAGAACCATCTGTCAGAAGATCATCCAGACTCATCTCTGGTCATTCAGAAGATGTCATTCTTGGAAAGAAGGATGATCCAATCAGAACAAGAGCATTCCTTAAGAACAATGCAGACTGTCAATTAGGTCTTGTATCTTTGATCGAGCCAACTTCTGTTGATCATGCTCTAGAAGATCCAGACTGGATAATTGCTATGCAAGAAGAACTGAATCAGTTTACAAGGAATGATGTTTGGGATCTTGTTCCTAGAACAGATGGATTCAATATAATCGGTACAAAATGGGTCTTCAGAAACAAGCTCAGTGAGAAAGGTGAAGTGGTAAGGAACAAAGCCAGACTGGTGGCTCAGGGTTATAGTCAGCAAGAAGGGATTGACTATACAGAAACCTTTGCACCAGTGGCCAGGTTAGAATCTATTCGTCTATTAATTTCATTTGCCACTCAACATAACATCACTCTCTATCAAATGGATGTTAAGAGTGCCTTCTTAAATGGTTATATAGATGAAGAAGTTTATGTCCATCAACCTCCTGGTTTTGAAGACTCTATGTCTCCTAATCATGTTTTTAAATTAAAGAAATCGTTATATGGATTGAAACAAGCTCCCAGAGCTTGGTATGAACGCTTAAGTTCTTTCCTTCTGGATAATGGTTTCACTAGAGGAAAAGTGGACACTACTCTCTTTTGTAAAACCTTTAAAAGGGATATTTTAATTTGTCAAATATATGTAGATGATATTATTTTTGGAACATCTAATGCTACACTTGGAAAGGAGTTTGCTGAGTCTATGCAGGCTGAGTTTGAAATGAGCATGATGGGAGAACTCAAGTATTTCCTTGGAATACAAATAAATCAAACATCAGAAGGAACGTATGTTCACCAAACCAAGTATGTGAAGGAACTTCTGAAGAAGTTTAATCTTCTAGACTGCAAAGAAGCCAAAACTCCTATGCATCCAACATGCATCCTAGAAAATCTAAAGAATACAACTTAGTAGGATTCTGCGATGCTGACTATGCTGGAGACAGAATTGAAAGAAAGAGTACTTCAGGAAGTTGCCAATTTCTTGGAAGTCATTTGATCTCCTGGTATAGCAAGAAGCAAGCAACTATTGCTCTATCAACAACAGAAGCAGAATATGTCGCTGTTGCTGGTTGCAGTACACAGATGCTCTGGATGAAGAGTCAGCTGGAAGATTATCAGATATTTGAGAGTAACATTCCTATATTCTGTGATAATACTTCTGCTATATGTTTATCTAAGAATCCTATTCTTCATTCAAAAGCTAAACATATTGAGATTAAACATCATTTCATAAGGGACTATGTTCAGAAGGGTGTTATATCTTTAAACTTTGTTGATACAGACCATCAATGGGTTGATATCTTTACAAAACCCCTGGCTGAAGATAGGTTTAAGTTCATTCTGAAGAACATCAGTATGGATTCATGCCCAGAATGAGAAGATGAGAAGTTCTTACGTATGAGTATCTTCTGAAATGAATGTGGATTTCTTTTTATATCAGAAGTTCTGATTGAAATCTTTTAGAAATTATGATTCGGTTATTACTAACGTTTCATTGTCTAAGTTGATTCAGAACCTCTTTTATAGCAAAACAGCTGTAACGTTTTATCTCGGGATGGTAAACCTGTCGTTACTATTCATGGATAAGCGCGCGTGCAGTTGAAGGGACGCCGACCATAGGTAACTGTGCTAGTCACCTCATTTGTCTTTATTATCTCTCCTCATGTCACGTAACATTAAATGCTATTCATCATTCGTTTCATTTTATTCTTTTTTTAAATACTCTTCAAACGCTTCTCCTTCCCTCATATATGTTTTTTTTTTTTTACACTCTATCTGTGTTCTCTTTCCCTATCTCTTTGCATTCCTCATCAAGTTTTTCTCTCTCTCTCTTCCGTTTTCGTCTCTTGCTCAAACAAGTCTTTTCTTTCTTTTAAAAATCCTAGCTCAAACCTAGCGTTCACCCTAAGCCTGTTGAAGATCTATGACTCAAAGGCGACAGATCTCTGCATATCTCGGGATGGCTCTCCTAATACCTCTCAAGTCAGACCTCTTCTTTGATGTTGTTATCAACTTTCACCCAAAGACAGAAGACTTTCTTGAGTTATGGGAGGAGGTTAAGAATGATATTCTTAACTTCTATGTTAAGGGAAAGCCCCGTTTGCAACATTAGCTCTCTGTCTGTGAACTGTCCCTCTCTTCCTCTTTGGTCACTTGGATCTCTCCTACAGTGGAGGTTCTAGTCTGGAAGACAAGAGTCCACAGGGATTCTTGATGGGTTGACACAGAGTGTGTCCTGCTAGGGTGCTGTTTTTAATTTTTGTAGTCATTTCCTCTTGGGATGACTTTTTATGTATTTGCTAGGAATGTTTCTCATCTTGTTAAACATAGGAACCTTTTGTAATATCTTTTGATTATCAATGAAAAGTTTCCTTGTTTTACATTCCAATGTTTTTATTTGTCGTTTTATTCATCTGAATCTTTTGAAATATTCTTTTTGATGATATGACAAAAAGGGGGAGAAGATAAATGATAAATGATAAATGATTTGATTAATCTATCAGTTGCTGGGTAAAGCTCCCACACATTTACTAACAAGAACTGCAAGTTCTATATGGTTTAAGTGTTTTGCAGGTATAAAGCAGTGAAGAGAATCTTCAAAGCAAACACAAGAAGCAAAACCATGGAAACTGAAGCAAGCTGAGTGCTGTCAAGCTTCAGAGATCAGAAGCACTGATAATAGAATTTGATCCATATTTGTCTATTTGATCTGACAAAATTCTATTTGCTCTGATACATATCATGTGTTCGAATATATATTTTATGTTCTAACTCGTTCATGCTGACTTTTGTCGTTTAGTTTTTGTTCTGTAACATTTCAGGATGTAGAGATGCTCTGATGATGCTCTGGTACATTCAACAATGTTCTGATATAAATCTAGCATGAAGTGATGTTGGTAGAAATTCAAAGCTCTGAAGCTATCCGAGGGAAGCAGAAATTCAAAGCTGTGAATGTTCTAAAGATCCAGAAAACTCAAGTTCTGAAGCTGTCCTAGATGGAAGCAGAAATCAGAAGCTGTGAATGTTTTGAAGATCAAAGAAATTCAAGTTCTGAAGCTGTCCTGAATGGAAGCAGAAATCAGAAGCTGTGAATGTTCAGAAGATCAAAGAAATTCAAGTTCTGAAGCTGTCCTAGATGGAAGCAGGAATCAGAAGCTGTGAGTGTTCTAGGGATCTAAAGAAATTCTAGTTCTGAAGCTGTCCAATGGAAGCAGAAGTCAGAAGCTATGAATTCTCTGAAGACAGAAGCTTATATGATCGTCTCTACCGAAATAATCAGGGAAGTCTTTTATTAAAGTTCTTCGAGTATTTATTTCAAGGGGAGATTATTAATCTCAGGGGGAGACATATTCATATGCTATAGCTGTGTAATTTGTCTTTTGCCGTCTGTTCTTTCTGATCGCAAATTCATATCATTTATATATGTTTTTGTCATCATCAAAAAGGGGGAGATTGTTAGAACAAGAATTGTTCTGATCAATTATCTTAGTTTTGATGATAACAATAATATGAATTTTGCTTAAGATAATATGGTACTCTAATCCAATGCAATTTCCTTTTCAGGAAATATATAAAGAGTATGCATAATTCAGCGCTCAGAAGCTTTGTCTCAAATGGTTCAGCATGCAACATCAGAACATGGTCTGGCAAGACATCAGAAGATGGTCGAAGCAGAATCAGAACATGGGTCTATGGAAGCATCAGAAGAACAAGAGAACAGAAGCACTGAAGTTCTGATGGTATCACGCTCAGAAGCACTTCAAGGTCAGAAGATCAGAAGATGCTATGCACCAAGCTGTTTGACTCTGATGATATTCAAACATTGTATTCACAAACATCAGATCAGAAGGAAGTACAAGTGGCAAGCTACGCTGACTGACAAAAGGAACGTTAAAAGCTACTAAAGGCTACGTCAGTAGACACAGCGTGAACAAGGCTCGAGGTAGTTGACAAAAGCGTATAACATTAAATGCGATGCTGTACGGAACACGCAAAGCATTAAATGCACTCAACGGTCATCTTCTCCAACGCCTATAAATATGAAGTTCTGATGAGAAGCAAGGTTAACGATTCTGCACCAAAACAACTCATATTAAACTTGCTGAAACGCTGTTCAAATTCAAAGCTCAGAATCTTCATCTTCATCAAAGCTCACTACATTGCTGTTGTAATATATTAGTGAGATTAAGCTTAAACGATTAAGAGAAATATCACAGTTTGTGATTATAGCTTTTAAGAAGCAATTGTAATACTCTTAGAATTGATTACATTAAGTTGTAAGGAACTAGAGTGATCGTGTGGATCAGAATACTCTAGGAAGTCTTAGAGGTTATCTAAGCAGGTTGTAACTAGAGTGATCGTGTGGATCAGTATACTCTAGAAAAGTCTTAGAGGGTATCTAAGCAGTTGTTCCTGGAGTGATCAGTGTGTGATCAGAAGACTCTGGAAGACTTAGTTGCTGACTAAGTGGAAAACCATTGTAATCCGTGCGATTAGTGGATTAAATCCTCAGTTGAGGTAAATCATCTCTGCGGGGGTGGACTGGAGTAGTTTAGTTAACAACGAACCAGGATAAAAATAACTGTGCAATTTATTTTTATCTGTCAAGTTTTTAAAGCTACACTTATTCAAACCCCCCCTTTCTAAGTGTTTTTCTATCCTTCAGCTTTGTCAAAGTTGGTCAACTTAAGGTGAAATATGAGAAGCAAATCAAGGTCAAAATGGATTTTTTTTGCAAAGAAGCCCAATCTTTTATGATCCAATCTTGATTATCAAGCCATCAAGGAGATCTAATACCAATTCCACTAATTTGTGATTTTTATTTGATTTTATATTGATTTTTATTCATTTTAAAAATGATATAAATCAAGTATCGGTTTTAGAGTTTGAAGAGGTTTCAAGGAATTCTGAGGGATCAAGCACGTTCCTGGAGATGTTCTGAATCTATACCAATCATTACAAGAGCCTAAAGCCTCAAGAATCTCTCTATCGAACTCATGGTTTGCTCATATTTTCTTGAAATCGTTTTCCTTAATTCATGAAGCATAAAAAAAATTTGAATGCATATTATTGTTTGTGATGATGTGTTGAGTGATTCTGGATGATTTATTTGATGAATGCTTGTCTATATCGTGTTTCACCATTAACGAGTTTCAAAGCTCCAAGTTAGGGTTTTCTAATTTAGCCACAATTAGGGCTTGAAACAGGTACCAATGGATTCACATGGATGAGACGAATCGATCCATGGTTCTACCCTTAATGTTTATTGCGTGTATGAGATTTTATTGAGTGCAGGGGCTATCGCGACGGAACCTGTCTGTAGGTAAAGGTCTTTGATCTAATACGACGGAGGAAGCTTGAAGATGACTATGTGGCGCACCCATATCGTTCATTCAAACTGCGCGCGCGTTTTGTTATTTGGTTAAGTTTCTTTTTTTTATTATTTGTTGTTTGTTTGGCTACCAGTGAAGCATCCCAGCACAGATGGTAAGGCGTTTGGTTGTTTACCCAAGGGTCAAGGGTTCGATCCCTGGCCCTTGCAATATTTTTTCCATAATTTCTCTTTGCACATCTCACGCACCCCAAGTTTGGAAGAGCATCATACGCCCTCACCCTAGCACCGTTGGATGGTAATCATCCAGGATTGGACGCATCTAGAGCGGAGAGAGCATATCTTGGTCCCCCAGGCTTACCATACTCAATTAAAACCCTGGTTTCTTCTATTTTATGTTATTTATTTAAATATTTGTTTTATACTTTTAATTAAAACCTTAAAAACTTTTTATACCCTTTTTTAATTTAGATAATAATTAAAAACAATAATTTTAATTTAGGTTTTAGGTTAATAATTTTAATTTAGGTTTTTTATAATAATTTTAATTTAAGTTTTAATTTAGATTAATTAACTTAGTTTTAGGTTTAATCAATAATTTAATTTGTAGACTTAGGTTAATCAAATTAGGCTTTTTAGGCTAACCATTATTTTTAGGTTTTAATTTTAATAACGATTAATTGATTTTAGGTTTTATCACTAACCCTCGCCCTTAACCCTAAAAAATCATACATTAGGTGGGTGTTGCCCATTAACTGTAGGTTTAGGTTTTTACCCATAAATTTTTAACCACTAATATTTTTAGGTTTATGTTATTTCTAATTTTATTTACTAACCCTTATCTCGTAACCCTGATTTTATTTACTAATTTTTATATTTGCCTTATTGCTTATAATTTTGGTTTTTTTATTTATTTACCTTATTATTACTGCTTGCTATATTTTCAAATTATGTAACTGTGTGCCAGGGTGTATTGTTTGCTTAATTATTTCCTTTAATTTTTCTCGTAATTTTTTTATAATTATGTAACTGCTCACATGGTGTAATAGTTTTAATTAGGACACTTTATTTTCCTGCCTTTTATTTCTACCTTATAACTGTATATTATAACTGTGGTTTATATTTTCTGTATATATATTCACTGCGTGGTTAGTAATATAGGGAGTGTGAAACCTGTAACTTGACATAGCTCATTAGTTAAAGGGTTAAATATGTTTTTGGTCCCTCTAAATATAGCGGTTTTCAACTTTAGTCCCTCTAAATATTTTCTTCAAAGAATGGTCCTCTTAAAAATTTTAATTTTAACTTTTGGTCCCTCATGGCAAAATCGTAGCTAAAACGGTATCTAATTTCGTTGCTAAACAAAAAACCGTCGCTAAAACCGCCGCTAATTTGTAAAAACCGTCACTAAATTACAATAGGGACCAAAAGTTAAAATTAAAATTTTTAGGAGGACCATTCTTTGAAGAAAATGTTTAGAGGGACTAAAGTTGAAAACCGCTATATTTAGAGGGACCAAAAACTTATTTAACCCATAATTAAAAGATAAATTTTTTGAATATAATCACATGATTGATGCACCCACACACATTTAAGGTAATCCCTCTTATTGTTGCCTTTCGATTAAAAATAGTCAAGTCCCTCGGATACAAGGATGCCTTAACAAATGTTACCCTCAGTTCATTATCATATCATCAAAGATCATAAGTCTCTTCGATGTTGCCTACAAATGTATATGATCTTGTCCCTCGAGGTTGCCTACGCTAAGATGATGATCGTCCCTTTTGAATGCTAAGGTATCCTCATTGGTTGCCTAAAATGATTATTATATCCTTCCCTGAGACTTCCTACCCTCTTTATGGTATGGATAGCCTTATGGTGAACGATAATTCTCGATGACCCTTTTTAAATCTAATGAAAAGACTACCTATCTTTCTTATGGTATGGATAGCCCTTTCAAACAAAAATCTTAAAGAACAGAAAGACATTAAACTTAGGGTAGGTGCTTTTAACTGCTTACTCACTATTTAAACTCAAATTACTTTTCACACCCCTTTTTCAAATCAATTCAAAAAGGCTACGCTTATTTACAAGCTAAAGTCCTTATTCAAATGTTTTCAATTCACACACGACACTCTTTCAAACATTTCAAACAATCAAAGTGAGCTAAGCAATTAAGAGCCCATGGATAACCATGGATACAAAGGGTGCTTATACCTTCCCTTTGTATAACCTACCCCCCGAATTCAAGTCTTTTTAAAAGGTCTTTCCTGTTCTTTTTGCCTTTCCTAAAATTGGGTAAAATAAAAGTCGGTGGCGACTCTTAGAAATGCTGAAGTTGAAAAAACTCAAATAGATGTCAAAAAACCAGTTCCCAGAATGCAAAAGGATCATCCTCAAGATCAGATCATAAAAGATCCTAGATAAGGAACTAGGACCGGATCAAGAGAAGCTTCTTTAAGTGCCAGTTGTTTCACTAATTATGTGAATGAAGTCGCGACTGATGAGCTCTGTACAAATAATATGGAACCTGAACTCAGTCGGCATAAGAGGAATGAGACATGGAACTTGGTTCCAAGGCATGATGGTGTGTACATCATAAGTAAACAAGACATTGCTTCAAAAGATAAAGCCAGTCTTGTTGCGTTAAAGAATCCTCATGGTGAAGGGTTTTGCTATGATGAGACACTTGTTCCTATGACTCACTTGGAGTCTACCAGGCTACTACTTGGAGTGACATATCTCTTAAAGTTCAAGTTAGCTCACATAGATTTCCAGAGTGACTGTCTAGATGAATACCAAAATGAAGAGGTTTATGTTAAGAAACTAAAAGGTTTCAGTGATTCCTTAGTTCTAGTAGACACGTTCAAGCCAAGAATGGGTGTACATAGGCTGAACCAAGATCCAAGAGCTTGGTATATGAGGTTGACTGAACTTCAAGACAGTCATGGATATGGGAGAGTGGAACTGACAAAATTCTTTGCATTGAAGAAAGCTCTGGAAACCATATAACTGCTCAGATCTATATGGATAGTACAAATGTTAAAGGAATGTCATATGAAATGGTCCAACATCTTGTCAAACAGATGCAGTGGGGGTTTGATATGAATCTCTTGAAAGAAATGACTTATTCTCCAGGAGTGCAAGTTGAATAGAGGGAAGGCTCAATTCTTCTATGTCAAAGCAAGTATGCAGAGAATGTTGTGAGAAGACTTAGTCTAGAGAGTACCATTCATGAAAGAACCTAAGGATGACGAAGGTGTAAGTGTTTATCGGGATGTATACCAAAGCATAATTAGAAGGCATCAATCTTTCACTACAAACAGACCAAATATATCCTTAGCAATTGGAGGTTGTGTCAGATATCAAGCAGGACCCAATATGAACCATATCAGTCAAGCTAAAGTGACTCTGGAGTATAGTGATATTGAAAGTGAGCTTGTTGCGAGGCTCTCAAAAGATCGTAATGGTGTTCATTATGGAAATATCAAGGGAAGACTTGGCGTATGCATTCAAGAAGAATTATAGAAATTACTTCAAGAGCTGCATCTGCTGGTGGAAGAGCTAAAGATGTTGAATTTGGTACAACTTCTGCTGGTACCATTTGAGAAGAAGGAGTCTCTGATGTGGTTGCTGGTGCATGACTGATGGTCATGTGATTTTATTTGGATCCGCATTGTGATTCTTTTTATTTTGGTCTATGATTTTGTAAGGATTAAATGCATAGGATATTTTTTATTTTGCTTGCACCAAAAACTTCTTAAACAACAGGTGCTTAAGTTTTTGTTCTACTACCTTTGTCACTTTGTGGCTAAATAGGGGGAGTAGTAATTTGAGAATTTGGGCATAGGAGGTGCTTGTGCTTGAGGGGGAGTATGTTATTTGCTTCTGGTTGCTGCCGTACACTTTGTTAGTATGTACTTTGTTAGTGTTGTGCTAGCATGTGTTAAGGGGGAGCTGTTGTCTGATTTTTGTTTGTGCTAACCTTGCTAAATGTTTTTCTTTTGCTGATGTACTTCTGATGCGAGGGTTATTTGGTTGTTTTAGCCAAAATAAGTCAAAGGGGTAGAATGTAGTTTCTCTAAGATTGACATGCATTTTGGTAAAACCAACATAGCATAAACATGTTAAATAAAATACCATAACATACAGATTTCAACATGTCAAACAAGATGTTACAATAAGGTAGGTATGATATCGTGTCTGCAGAAGCTGATCTGTCTAGTGTATCAGCCGTTTTATTAACTACATAATATTTGGGAATATTCGGTTAGCTTATGTGTCATCCAAGATCGATTCAATCAGAGATACATGTTAGTTTTCATAATTTCTATAATTGGAGACAATTTAGGAAAGATTGGATTGAAGACCTATTTTCTTGGAGATCAAGCAATAGACTTTGTGCAACCTCTTTGCTACGATTTTGAAGCCCAACCCAGCTTATACTAATGTTATAAAAAGACTGGTTTTAACCTAATTTTAGGTGGAACTGATATTTGTTTGTTAGGGTTCTAGGAATACTTATTTGGTTGTGTTGTACATTCCATAGTTGTTCATTCACAAACCTTTAGGTATTGAATGTTTGATCTCCAAAGTTGTTAAGCAAGGAGAGTTATTGTCAGTTCTCATAAGCTATTAAGTATTAAGAATTGTGTGTTTTTGAAGAGTGTCTTCTACATTTTTTTAAGTGTGTCGTTTGTCATAGGTTGTGACTGAAGCGAATTGAGGAGGGTCTCATACCTAGGTGAGTCTTAGGTAGAAGTCATAGAAAGGGTAGTGATTGAGTGAAAAGTTCTAAACGAGGGAGTTTAACTCTGAATTGATATTATCGTATATTGATTTCATCCCTGGCTTTGTAGCCCCTAGAGTAGGAAGGTTGTTCCGAACTGGGTAAACAATTCTTTGTGTCATTTCTTTCTGCACTATTTTTACTGTTGTTTATTGTCTTGCTCCATATTGATTAGTCCACAGATATTAGTGTCGTGACATCTCATTCGACATCACATATCTGATACCAGACTTTCAACTAGTTCCTTTTGCCCGAATGTACCAAGACCTGATCAAAGGTTTTTTATATTTTGGGCCCTGTAATTACTCCAAGGCCCACAAATATAGCTTGACCTAGTCCAACACCAAAGAGAACAATATACATAGCCCTCAACACCTAGAGGGCAATGTAATCCAAATTTTGCCCAAAATTTCATACTTTCTATTGTACCTTTGTTTTCTCTCTTACTTTGGCATCGGAGTATCTTGCAGGTACAACCTCCTTTTTTCCTCAACCATCATCGAAGATCAAGCCGTCGTTGCTTGCCACCTGTTTTGACTCATCCCGAACATATGTCATCCAGGTAACATAAAAAAATGTGTTTAGGAAACACAAAAAAACCGTTGCATGAAGTGATTGGCTCCCCAAAATACACCACCTTTAGCAACGGTTTTAAATTGTTGCCTAAAGTCTAAAATTTTGAAAAATAATTAAATCACCGGAACACTTTAATAAAGTTATTCAGTGCATAGTTTGAAAACATCAGGAACACATTAATTAAGTGTTCCGGTAAGCAATTTCAAAATTACTAAAACACATTAATTAAGTTTGTAAATTAAGATTTGACTACCATAACTCTTTTTTCAAGTGTTCTGGTATATTAAAAATTAAAAAATAAATTCTACCAAAACTCTTTTATCAAATATTTTGATACATAAAAAAAATTAAAATTTAACTATTGAAACTTTTTTCTCAAGTGTTCTTGTAAATTAATGTAGGGGTAAAAAAATTCAATATAAAAAAGTTTAACATTAAATAAAAAGAATATAATTAAAATATTTTGATAATTATTGAGATATAGCCGTACAAGTATAGGAATAATGGTGGGGTATAAGGTAAAATTTTCTTATAAATAACTTGATTGTATCCAAGCCCAAGCGAATTTAGAGTTTAGGCCCAATTATTATTGAATGGTTCCTTTGTGATAAAAAAAACTCTTATACTTAAAACTATAAATTCATATATTTAAAAATTCGGAAAGAGAGTTTGCTGAGTATAAAAACAATCTTATTTTTCAATAACTATATTGAGATTTTATTCTAAAGAAAATAGCCAGTTGATTTGTGTACAGTTTTCTTGTCAGTGTGCGAAAAACAAAAGCAGGCACACTTGTTTGACTAAATAACTTTTTGATAATAATGTCAAATTGATTAATGGACCACAATAACCTTTTATATTCCAGGAATCTAAGTTTTTTATTTTGGTCTCATTTTAGAAGGGTGTTATAGTAAATTCGAGCTTCTCGAACTTTATTCCTTGCCAACCACTTAAGAATATGCCAAAATCGCTAATTATAAATAAATACCAAAATTAATAAAATGCCAAAAATAATAAAATAATAACAACAGAATTATTAGTACCACCGACAAAATTCCAAATAAGACTAGATGACAAGAAATTAATAACAACCGATACGCCATGGTTACAATTTTTTTTGCATATTTTTGTTTCAATATTTTTGCAGTACAATAATAAAATCAATTATTTGGTTACTATTGAACATCTAAAATTTATTAATTAAAGACTGCTATTGAAAATAATCTGATAAAGAAAATATATAGAAAAAATAAATAGATATTAGTCCTATTTTTTTATGTCTTGCGTGTATTTGTTTTTAAGTTATTTGATAGAAAATCTAATGTTGCCAAATTCTCAAAAAAATGTAAGAAAGAAACGTCTTAAAAGTCAAACCTTTAACAGTTATATTGAATTTCTTCGAAGATCCTTCAATTTTGTAAGTTACCATAAAAACTCTTTAGATCATTTTCCAGATTAAAACTAAAAAATTTTAGAATAAATAAAGGACCACGTATAGAAGGAGTATGAGAATGATAGGTGCTTCGAGTCTTCAATACATGTATATTAAAGATGACTACTTAATAAAGACAATTTCTTAAGGCACGAATATAACAACCCTAATCTTTCTAAAATAAAATATATAAAAAAGGCTAAAACATTTTTTTTTGATATTTTACCTTAGATTTAGGATTTATTTACATTGATATTCTACATACATGACATGGAACGATAACAAAGCTTAATTTGTAATTGGCAATGAATTTAAATACATGTGACAATGATGACATTTAATATGTAATAGGTAGAGGTGGCAAATGGACATGTCCGTTTTGTTTAAATCCGTCTCGTAAAAGTGAGTAGAAAATCGAACGGGGCAAACATAGTTAAGGGTACGGGTCTAAAACTTTGGTTCACTCTACAAAAAAGTGAGGGTGGGACGGGCTAAACCCACAGACACTATAACTTTTAAGTCTAAAAATGCAAAATTTTATGTTAATTTTTATGTCCGCAAAAGTCAGTATAAAAAACAAGGTGGGATAGCTGTCACATTAAAAAGTGAGAGCCTAAAACATTAACCCACTCCACACTAAAGTGAAGAACGAGCATGCCCAACAGGCCGAATCTATTTTGACATCTTCTCTGGAACTAATATGTGATTGTTAAATCAGGGATCACAAATTCCACGTCTTGAGGATTTTTTCTTTACCCACCTCCCTATGGGGGTCACCCCCTGCGAAAACCCCATTTTACCCCGCTTCGGAAATACATTTCCGAAATATTTTTTTTTCTAAATTTTTCCAGACTTCGGAGGTGCATCTCCGAAACAACAAAAAAATCTAAAAAAATCCCAAAAATTAATTTTAGAATATTAATTAATTCACATATCATAAATTTGATATAATTTATGAGTAATGAATAATAATAATTATATATTTTGATATAATTTATGAGTTATGAATAATAGTTATTATATATTTCTATCCTGATTTATATTTTAAAATTTAAAATAACTTTAATTAAATAAATTAAAATAATTCCACTTACAAAATAAGTTATAATTTTTTATTTATATATTTATAATAATTGTTATATATTTATAAAAAAAATTAAAAAAATGAGTGTTTTAATTTATATATTTATATAATAATTATAATCATTATTATATATTTATAAAAATTATTATATATTTATATATATATATATATATATAATAATTATAAAAATTAAAAAAATAAGTGTTTTAATTTATATATTTATATAATAATTATAATAATTATTATATATTTATAAAAGTTATTATATATTTATATATATATATATATATAATAATTATAAAAATTAAAAAAATAAGTGTTTTAATTTATAATAATTATTATATTTTATATATTTATATAATAATTATTATATATTTATATATTATATATTTATATATTTCACTTACAAAATTAATAATTATGATTATATATTTATATATTTCTATTCTGATTCATAATTAAAAATGAGTTATAATTTTTTATTTAGTTTAAAAAAATTAAAAAAAGGTTTTGTCTTAATTTTATTTAATGAATAAATTTTATATTTAATTTTATTTAATTCAAAATTTACTTATGAAATTGAGATGTTTTTGATTTATATAAGTTAGTAAAATAATTTTTAACTTTAAAATTGTTTAGGAAATTTTGATTCACCTTGATTTTATTGATTCACCTTCATTTTATTGATTCACTTTCATTTTATACATATTAATTGTATTGATTCACCTTGATTTTAATTTTTTAATAATTATTGAATTCTTTCGGAAGTGTATATCCGAAACATTCCAAGACCAATTTGGTCTTGGAATATTTCGGATATGCATCTCCGAAAACACCCCTCTCCCAAAAGGGTGTTTTCGGAAATGCATCTCCGAAAACCCAAAAAAGGGGGTGTTTTCGGAAATGCATCTCCGAAAGCACCTTTTTTTCGTGTTTTCGGAAGTGCATTTCCGAAAACACCTTTTTTTTTCAATAAAAGTATATTTTCGGAAATGAACTTCCGAAACTAGGGGTATTTTGGTAAATTCACCGGAGGTGGCCAAGAAGATTAGGAGGTGGGTGAAGAAATTTTCGTCTTGAGAAGAAAATCCAAGAAGTGAAATAGAATGGAAAAGAAGGAGTGGTTAGGAAAGAAGAGAATAATGGAGGTTGGGTTTTGAAGAATGATGGAGGAGAAGATAGATTGAAAGTGAGACAATACAAATAAGATTGGATCTTAATTCAAAAGAGAGTTAATGGCCATTGGAGTTCTATGAGAAATATGAAATAAAAGATTGAGATTAGGATTTAAATCAGACTAAGTTTCGATTACTATAAACAAATTAGAAATGTGAAGGTTTGAATAAGGTAAAAAGATAAGAAGAAATATAAAAATATTCAAAAGGAGATTGTCCACACCACACACATGACCTTTTTATAAAATAATTAAAATGAAATTAAAGAAAATGAATAACGTGAAACAACTTAATAATTTAAATAAATAATATAAATTTGTTTTCAATTAAAGAATTAATAAGAATTTCGAACATAAGATAAGAGAGCAAAATATATTTGAAAAAGAAAGAAAAAAATCTTAACAATTGTGAATAAACTATCACTCTCGATCATTTAATATGTATTAGTTGAGTTAATTGAGTATAAATTATTGATCTAGATTCAATAACTGACAGTAACATTTATTTATATTTATATATTAATGTAAATCAATAATTTTTTCAAAAAATAAAATTTTAAAGTTTAATTTAATTTGAAGAAAAAGTTATGTATATATACTTATTGAATTCATTATCTTTATCATTTTTTAAGAAAAAAACACATACAATATATTTGAACTTTAATCATTTTATTTATTTTTTAAACAATAAAATAAATATGTATAAATACATATAGTTATTTATAAATATATGTAATTTTATATATATATATATATATATATATATATATATATATATATATATATATATATATTAAATTTATTAAGATAAAAGTTTGAATATGAGGGCATGATATCCTAATCCAAAATAGAAAAGACATTAATAAAAGTAAAAAGAAATTATCTTTTTGCATTTACCTCAATTCAATAATACTAACATAATTTTTAGAATGTTTTCATAAACATATCTATGTATTTCATACAATTATATTTAAATTAAATTGAATTAATTTTTCAGTTTAAATTTTATGATACTAAAATAAATTATTTCATTATCCAATATTTTAGTTGGAATTGATTGATTCATTAGCATTGATACGAATCAAAAAAGGAGTCTAAAAGGACTCAACACTTTGCCTCTAGGAAGCCTCCTCTTGTACCACCTAACTAGTGTTTGAGGGATACACCAAACCAAACTCATTTAATACTATAACCAAAGTCATTGTTAATTATATGAAAATGGATTCTCCTACCGTCCTACCAAATACTTATAATTATAGAATTACGTTCCTAAAACTCACACTTGTCTTTTTTTTGTACAAATTCTATAGTGTAAGGTACGTAATTATGTCATGCTATTTTCAAACTTTGTTTTACATTATAACATGGCATTTTCAAACTTTCTTCTTCAAGGTGTAGTGTAGGTCTACTATTCTATTCTCGTTATGTCTTGTACTTCCAAATTGTAGAGGATCTAAGTGCTAATTAATGAGATTTATGTTTATCGAACTACTAGTATAAGTTTTTTCAACTCAAGTTTGTCAAACTATATGTTATGACCATAACTATATATTATTTTTCTTTAACTTCGAAAAATTAACCTTTTGATTAAGGCCGTCTCAATTTTTTGGAGCCCCTGTGTAGATTAGTCATGGTTTAACCATGACAAAATAATTAGAGACTCTATTTACCTCATTTTAACAGTGACAAAGATTTATGAGGTCCTATTTAGTTACGATTTAATCGTAAAAGAATTTGAGGCCCTGTGCGGTAGCCCGCCTTGCACGCCCTTAAAGACGGCCCTGCTTTTGATAAAAAAATTAAAAAATAATATATAAAAAATGATATTTACATTCACTTTTCAATTTTTTTTAAAGTTTAATTGCACATTCAGTATTATTGGATCTTGTGTTGAGTTTTACTTAGTTTCGTCCAATATGGATTTAGTATATATTGCATTTTGCTTTGTAATGATAGATTGTAGAATCATTCATTCATTGTAACCATTTTTTAATTGAATAAAATGTTAGTTACAGTTTTCTCTTCTTTTCTCTCTCTTCCATCATTTCATCTTTAACCTTGTGTTCCAACAATTGGTATCTAGAGCTCCAGTTCGGATCCAAGATAAGGAAAACACGAGTGTACGTGAAGTGTGTGATTGTTTTGATTATGAATTCATTCAATTTATAGTGAATTGAAGATCAGAATCATATCGGAATCACATTTTTTGATTTTGAGGGATCGGGTAACAAAAGTGTTTGGTGAGATCTAAGTGATTTCTTGCACAATATCGAAGATGGTCGGTGGACATGGTAGTTTGAATATAAAACTTCTGGTGTTTAATGGAAAGAATTGGAATCAGTGGATGATTTAGATGTGTGTGTTGTTTGGCGCTAAAGATGTGCTTGATCTCGTCAATAACCGTTACATGGCGGTTGTTGCGGATGCAACAGAAGCGCAAAGAAACACGCAAAGAGAAATGAGGAAGAAGGATCAGAAAATGTTGTTCTACATCCATTAGTGTGTGGATGTGAATGTGTTTGAAAAGAACTTTGATTCGACGACGGCGAAGGTTGCGTGGGACACACTGGTACGGTGTTATGTTAGTGATGCATCAGTGAAGAATGTGAAGCTTTAGTCTCTACGTAAGCAGTATGAGAATCTCAACATGAAGAACAATGAGAAGGTACCTGAGTACATCTCTAGAGTGATTATGGTCACTAATGAGATGAAAACTTATGGAGATACGCTCTTAGAATAAGTTATTATTGAGAAGGTATTGAGATCACTTACTCCTCAATTTGATTATATTGTTGTAGCTATTGAACATTCTAAGGATCTGAGCGCCATGAGAATTAAAGAGCTGCATAGCAGTCTAGAAGCACAAGAGTTGCGTCTAACTGAGATAACCTGTGTGTGAGTGTGTGTGTGTGTGTGAGAGAGAGAGAGTGAGAGAGAGGGGAAGCATGCTCTGAAGGCGTCTTCTGGTAGGAAGAGTCAGAAGCCTTCTTGGTCAGAAGCCAAGAAGAGACACGGTGGTTCTCAGAAGTCAAAAGCGTCTAACTCTAATGAGAAGAAACATCCAAAGGGAAGGGAGAAGCCCAACAAGAAGAAGATTTAATGCTACTGCTGCAAGAATTTTGGCCATTAAGCTTTTGAGTGTTGGTCAAATAATGGAAAGAGTCAGAAGACGCAAATATAGCCAGAGAGTCTAATGATAAACTTCTGATATTGATGCTTCTGAGTTTGGCAATAATGAATTGTCAGAATGGTGGTATATGGATACTGGTTACTCAAATCATATAACTGGAAATAAACAATGGTTGATAGACTTTAACTCCATAAGGAGATTATATGTGATGCTGATAAGTTCCTTAATACCAAAGGAATGGGAAACGCCAGATTCAAAGTGAAGAATGGTAAAACTATTTTGATCAAAGATGTTTGGTATGTTCCGGACATGAAGAGCAATCTAATGAGTGTAGGTCAGCTAATTGAGAAAGGTTTCTCAGTTACTATGAAAAAAATCTCTTGAAATTGTATGATTTTGATCAAAAGATGATTATGCAATCTGAGCAAGGAAGAAATAAAACATTCAAGATGAATGTGGAGACAATTGAAACTAAATTCCTTAGTGCAGAAGGCGCTGGAGGTGACAGTTGAAACTAAGAGATTAGGGCATATGAACTTCAGAAGCTTGGGACATCTGAGTTCTAAGAAGATGGTACATGGCATTTCAAAGATTGTGAAGCCTAAGAAGCCATGTGAGATATGCATGAAAGGTAAGCAACTTAGATTTCCATTTGCATCAGAAGTGGTTCCAAGAGCAAAGCATGCTTTGGGATTCGTGCACCCTGATGTGTATGGGTCATTCCAAGAATCTTCACTTGGAGGAAACAAGTCTTTTATGTCCTTTGTGAATGAGTTCACAAGAGTGACATGGGTAGCACTCGTCAAGTTTAAGTATGAGGTGTTTACTAATTTTCAGAAGTTCAAGGTGAAGGCAGAAAGACAGAGTGGTCAAAAGCTAGAGATTCTCAAAATTGATGGTGAATGTGAGTATAAATATACAGAGTTCAGACAGCTCTATGAAGAAAATAGAGTTGAGCATGAACTTACTACTATGTATACTCCACAATACAATAGTCTTGCTGAAAGAAGAAATTGTACTTTGCTTGATATGATAAGGAGCATGATGAAGGAGAAGAAGCTACCTCACTCGTTGTAGGGGGAGTTGTTGCCACTACAACGTATGTGCTCAACAGGTGTCCAACTAAGAAGCTAAAGGAAGTTTCTCCTTTTGAGAAGTGGACAGGAGATAAGCAAAGTGTAAGTCACCTTAGGATGTTTGGTTCTGTATGTTATAAACATGACCTAGATGCTAAGAGGAATAAGCTGGATAATAGAAGTGAAGTAATGTTACTGGTGGAGTAACAAAGTACATATGCTATAAACTTTATTGTCCAATCATTAAGAAGGTGGAATTCAGCAGAGATGTCATTGTGAACGAGTTAGAAACTTGGGATTGGAACATGTCTAATCCCGCCTCTGGTTTTGGAGGTACTTCTGAAGGAAGTTTGGAAGTTGTTTCTGAATGAGTCAAAATCAGAAGATAATTCTGATTCAAAAGGTGAATCAGAGTCTGAAGGCGACTCAGAATGTGACTCTAAAAGATATTCTAGAAGCAATTCAGACTCTGAAGGTAGTCTAGACTCTTGTGGTAAAGACTCTAGAGGTCAAAGTTCTAAAGGTTAAACTTCTGAAGGTCATGCTTCTAAAGGTGGTACTTCTAAATACGGTGTTTCTGGAGGTGGTTCTAAAGCTGGTATTGTTCCAAGTTCTGTAGAAGATTCGAAACAAGTTCATAGACCACAAAGAATGAGACAAATAGCCAGGAGGTTTGCAGAGTTCGACATGTTACGCGATACTGAAATAGACTTTGAAGGCAAAGTCATTCAATGTGCCATATTAGTAGATTCTGAACCTATGAATACAGAAGAAGTACTCAAGAAGAAAGTCTGGATGAAGGCCATGAAAGAAGAACTTAAGGCTATGGAAAGAAACAAGACTTAGGAGTTGATTGAGCTTCCAAAGGAGAAGAAAGCCATCAGAGTTAGATGGATTTTCAAGGTGAAGTGGAATCTAGATGGATCAATTGACATACATAAAGCAAGGTTAGTAGCTAGAGGTTTCCTTCAGAAACTTGGGCTAGATTACTTTGAAGTGTTTGCACCTGTAGCTAGACATGAAACAATCATGTTGGTGATTGCTATAGCTACTAATAGGAATTGGTTTATGATTCATCTGGATGTTAAATATGCATTTCTAAACGGTCCTTTACAAGAAGTAGTTTATGTGTCACAACCTCCTGAATTTGTGAAAAAGAATCAGGAAGGGATGATGTACAAGTTGCATAAAGCCTTGTTTGGTTGAAGCAAGCTCCCATAGCTTGGAATTTGAAGATTGATTCATTTTTAAAGAAACAGGGGTTTCAAAAATGTGAGATGAAATATGGTGTTTATGTTCAACATACTTTTGAAGGAAATATGATTCTAGTATGTCTCTATGTTGATGACATGCATATTGCTAACAGAGAGTTGTTCTTATGAGATAGTCAAGTTCAAAAAGGTGCTGATGAATGAGTTTGAGACGGCTGATCTGGAAAAATGGTATATTTTCTAGAGATGAAGATCAGTTTGTACTATATGTTGTAGCGGTAAAGCGGCAAGCAACAAAAGATTTGGAAGTATTTATCCGGGAATTTATCGTCTCCACAGGGACTAGTGCATTGAACTACCGTTCAACAGTTTCCGCAGTTATGAGTTTGGGTTAAATGGGTTGAAAGTAAAAACTGAAAAGTAACTATAAACATAAAATGAATTCGTTCTTTGGAAAGAAATAACTTATCTGGTTCGAATCTAAACTACTCCTCACAAACTTAGATTTATCACTCCGCCGCACTCAATCTACAATACTCGTCAGAATCACCACATATCCCTCACATCAATGTCCAATTCTGAAACATCGACGAGATTTCAACCATATTTCTCTTTCGACGATGTCTCAACCGATCGAACAACACAGATGCATGAAACTTAGATATTATGTGGATGTTAACCCCAACCCTATGTCTAGAATCAAAAGCTATCAGGTGTTCTTTTATTCAAGATTTATGAAGCATATGTCTATAACAACATAAATCCGAAGCGATTAAGCAAAAAGATCATAAAAACACCGATTAAGATTTGTAAAGCAAACTTTATATAACTAGTAGAAAGAGTAACAAACATCTATGTGTTTAGAGTAATTAATATACAAACTCACCAAAAGAGAAATACAAAGAGAAGAGAAGAAGAGGAACCAAACATTTCTTGGTTTGTCAACTCCGATCGATGAGAAATTCGACCTCCGATCATCCGATTGCAAGCTCCAATGGTGTTTCCAAGCTAAATCTACCCAGAAATGACCTAGGATGAGTTGGGGTTCAAAAATACCCAAAACATCACCTAAAAAAATCTGATTTTCGTCTATTTATGCAATTTTCAGTTCTGTACAGCGCGCATCGCGCACACACTGTTGTCATGAAAAAACAGCTTTTAGTAAAAATGACGTAACTTGAGAACCGTAACTTCGATTTGCGTCCGGTTCAAAACGTTGGAAAGCTTATTCAATTTCCCATCTAAAAATGACAACATATCAACCAAATTGGTGATTTATTATTCTTTGGTTTTGAGCTTTATTCGTTGACGAGTTGATTTCGTTGCTAAAAAATGCGCGTTTGAAGCCGTGTCTTCGACACGTTATTGCTCATGCTCCAAATACGCCTCAATACCTGCAAAATGAATATAAAACTATCAAAAAGTATAAAAGTATATGAAAATACATCTATTCACAAAGTATACGTATTTATACACAAAACGGGGTATTATTCAGACGGTATTAACAAAAAGTATCGATAAGTGCAACAAAACATATATACAAAATAAGTACATTTTTGCACTTATCACTATAATAAGGGTATCATTTTGCGTCATTGAAGTATGAACTTGAAGTTCTAAAGAGATTCAAGCTGACAAACTACAAGTCTGATATCACGCCTGTTGAGACGAATCACAAGCTGGATTCTGATGCTGAGGGTGAAGATGTAAATGCTACAAATTTTAAACAGTTGATTGGCTCGCTGAGATATCTCTGTAATACCAGACTAGGTATTTTTTACGCAGTTGGAATGACGAGTAGGCTAATGAACAAACTGAAGTGGTCACATTACCAAGTTGTTGTTATGATTCTAAGGTATATTAAGGGGACTCTGAAGTTTGGATTTTTGTTCCCTTCAGGTGTTAAAGCTAACTCAGAGATGATATGCTATTCAAACTCTAATTGGTGTGGAGATAGAGTTGACAGAATAAGTACTTCTGGATATATTTTCAAATATATGGGAAGTCCCGTTTCTTGGTGCTCCAAGAAGCAACATGTGGTTGCCTTGTGAACTTGTGAAGCTGAATTCATTGCAAGTGCTTTGTCTGCATGTCAAACTGTTTGGCTGATGAATTTGTTGCAGGATCTAAAAATCAAGGTGAGCAAGCCTGTGAAGCTGATGATAGACAACAAGTCAGCTATAAGTCTTGCCAAGAATCCAGTGCTGTATGGGAGAAGCATGGACATTGACACAAATTTCCATTTTCTGAGAAATCAAGTCCATAATGAAATGCTAGAAGTTGTTCAATGTAGCACTCAGAAGCAACTTGCAGATGTTCTGACGAAAATCGTCAAGACTGAACGTTTCATCAATTTGAGGGACGAAATTGGTGTTGTTAATTTTAGCCCTGAATGTAAATTAAGGGATGGTGTTGAAGTGTAATCGCACATAAAGTATTATTGGACCTTGTGTTGGGCTTTAACTAATTTGACCCAATATGGATTTAGTATATATTACATTTTTGCTTTATAATGATAGAGAATAGAATCATTCATTGTAACCTTTTTCCAATTGAATAAAAAACTAGTTATAGTTTTCTCTATTTTACTCTCTCTTCGATCATCTTCATGTTTTACCTTGTGCTCCAACCTTTTTAACATTTATATTTTTATTGAATACATAAAATTCATGTGAATTTTAAATTTCAAAAATATATCTTACAAAAAGTGTAAAGTGAATATATTGTTCTTGAGAGAAAATTTAGCCATGAGTTTATAACATGTGTTAAATGACATCATATAGTATTTTTTATGGTTATATATATATATATATATATATATATATATATATATATATATATATATATATATATATATATATATATATATATATATATATATATATTAGAGGTGTGCAAAAATAACCATATACTTAAATTGAATTACATTGAAACAAAAAAAATTTAAACCATTTAAATGGTTAATAAACTGGACCACATATTATAAACAATTCAGTTAACCAAATTTAAGTTTATAAACTGATTTTAACTTATTTAAATTGTTTATCCTTTTCTTCTTACAACTTTTCAAAAATTTGAAATATATCTCTCAAATTGCAAATTGCAGCTTTGAATATAAGCTCTATGCTGTCAGTTTTCATTTTTCAAATTACAAAAATATGATTTGAATATAAGCTCTATGCCTATTTAAAATAATAAGTTTATTTTATTGAACATAATAAAAATAATTATTGTTATTTTTTATTGTGAATAATCAATTGCAAATGATTTTATAATCTCATATTTTACTTACTGAGTGTGACCATATACATATGCTATAAACTATAACATTATATTAATCAGTAAATACGTAAATTTTTAAAACTTTTTAGATTCTACAGATTTTAGTTAATAAATTTTTCAAAGCTTTGGTAATTTAAATACTAAAAAACGTACTGAAAGAAACACAGCTATGAAGTAATGAATTTTTCTAAGTTTGTTTTTAACCCATTTACACTATAAAACCAGTTCAAAATTATAAACTGGTTTAAAATTAGTTTATATATATAAACTGGTTTAAACAAATTTATAACTGAATTAAAACTGTTTTTATAATTAACTGAACTTATATTAATGTGATTATTAAAAACTGAATTGATCTATTTATATGGTTCGGTTAAGTGCAGTTCATGAACCATGAACACCTCTAATATATATATATATATATATAGATATATAAAAGTATTTGAGTACTATTATGCTTGTGTCTGTTGAGAACAAGAGGCTTTTGTCTAACTAACTTTCTATCGATGCAATCGTCTAATAGAGGAGTCGGGGAAGAAATCTGTTGTAATGTCTACAAATTTGTCTTTTCGTTTCTAAGCTTTAACATCACTAGTAGAGTAATTGGAAAGAGTTGTTTAAGTTATTAAATGAGTTCTATCTCATGTTTTATCCAGAAAAAAAAGTTATTCAATCACATTGTGTTAGAAAAACATCATTGAAATAAGTCAATCTTTTAAGTTTGTAAAGTAATATATTTTGCAATATTATTTAGACATCTGATAATAAAGTTATTAGACTCAATCAGTTAAATAATTTACAAATTGTTTAATAGAACTCAAGTTTAAATTCAACTAATATAATCTTTAATCAAACTTTACTTAATTACTAATTATTAGATCTTCTTTCATTAAGAGTCCGTGAATTAATTTTAAAACAAAAATTGATAAATCTAGGATTTATTTCCCATCAATAAGAGATAATTTCATCGCTTCAACTTTCACATTCTTGAGAAGATAAAAGTAAAGATAAAGCAAAGAAAGATCAATATTGACAGATTAACAGCCCGTCGGTAGAGGAGAAGTCGCACTCCAAACACATTGAACACTCGTGTTTGCTACCTATTGAAAATAGCTTAAAGTAAGAAACCACTATTTCTATTTTTTATTTACAATCTTCTCCACCACCAAATCACTCACTTTCCTTTTATATATCTATTCTTCAAAATAATATTATCCAACCCTTTCATTTCACTATGTTTTTATTTAAGATAGCAAAACGGATCTAATCCACTAGAATATCTGTTTTGTCCGCACTTTTTTTTAGAGTAAGTCAAAATTTCACGTCTGTGGCTTCTGATATGTCTATTCTCTGTTCTGTTTCATTTTTTTCGAGAATTAGCCAATGTAAACATTTACAAAAATTTTATAACTTTTAAGATACATTTGATTTGTTAAAAAATGAGCTATTGGATATAACAACTTTTTTTGTAATTTATTTGATACAGAAATTAATTATGGTACTGAACAAAATAAATGACAAGGGACAGAACAAAACTATAAATTTTTATTTTCTCTTTCTCATTATTTAGTATTTTAATTCATAAATATAATATTAATATTTTGTAAATCAATATAGAATATTATAATAAAATTATATTATTTTTATTCGGTTCATCGACATACCAAATAAATTAAAGAAAAAAAATTTATTTATCTTTTTTTCTTCTCATTATTTAATATTTTGATTTATAAAAAAATATTATAATAAAAATTATATTATTTTTTCTGCTGCATAAATATATTAAATAAAGTAGAAATTTTTTTTATCTCTTTTCCTCTTTTTTATTATATAATATTTTAATTCATAAAAATATATATTTTACATATCAGTAAATAATATCATATTGTTCTATACTATCTAATACTATTCTGTCCAATATTTTTATTTTACAAATCAAACACAATTAATCTTTGTAAGTATAAATTCTATATGTCGTCTCACTCTAATTCTTTTTATTTCTTTTTACAAAATGAATTAGTGTTTAAATCCACACTCTCAAATATATTCATTCCATCTCTTTTATTTTAGACTTTTGCAAGACACTGTCTAAACGGAAGGGCATGCAGTTTGTCACCCTAATTTTTATTCTTTAATAAAAAATTGCTCTTCTTCATTTCATGTTCTACCAAACTTTTATTAGACATGACGAACGAACTTGAATTTATGTACCATAAGTTATGTCGTTTTTCGAGTCCTGTATTTATATCCTTTTCTAGAACGTTTTGTATTGGTAATTAATTCTTTCAGCATGTTGTTTTGGAGTGTTGATTTACTAAACTATAGACTATAAATTCATTGAGTCTTTGGACAGAAACAGCTCAGCTAATTGATTCTTGATCAAATTACGCATATGACCAAGCGAGGTCCACAACCGATTCTATGTCACCATAATAAGATCGATAATTAATATATTATTAAATAAACATAACAATCATGCATTATTTGTAAAACATTTATTCAACTCATCTACCACTTAACTTATTCTCTGCGTGCCAATTGTTGTTGTGATGGAGTAAATTATTCATTTCCAATTTAAGTTAATAGATAAGTTGATTCAAAGTTGTGAACATAAGCAAAATCAGTTATTCATTTGTGTTGGTGATTGAGTTGAATTTAGATTAATGACTATTCAAGGCAGTGAGTTGACGGGTAAACTTCTTAAATTGATTTTCACCCGAGAGTGATACATGCATACACTATTGGAGAGAGAGAATTTTATTAGAGTTTAATAAGAGATAGTTGGAGAGGCTTTATTATGGCGGGTACTTTTTGAGATGTTGGGTTGTAGCCCACCATTGAAGCGGAAGCGTTGGTTTTAAAGGAATCGTTGGTTTTAAAGGAAGCGGTTCAAAAAGTCATTCAGATTCAGAGAGATCGTATTATTTTTGAAAGTGACTCGTAGTTGGTCGTGCATGCCATCAACGTAAGACCTTCTGGTAACTCAAAATTTAGTATGATCATAACTAGTATTAAGATTTTTCTTTCTTTTCACCATAACTTTGAGGTTAAATTTGTCAAACGTCAAGCGAATTCGATGGCTCATAGCTTAGCTAGGGTGACCAATTCTTGATCTAGGCGTATGGTTCTACATATGATACTTCCTTGTATTTAACATTGTTTGAATAATGATATGAACTAAATTTGCCTTTGTCAAAAAATAATAATAAGAGATGATTCATAATAAAATAATTTATGATAAAAACAAATCAAGTACATAAGATTGGAAGAGCGTCAGAAATGGGTTTAGTTTAGCTTAATACGCATGATCCATGAAATATCAAGCAACAACTCAAAAGAAAAATATGTCGTCTTCATAATATGAGGAGAAATTGGCTTTCCCTTTTTCTCACGTTCCTCATAAAAAAGCGGGAAAAACCACTTCTTCTAGTCTAGAGGTATTTTATATAACCCTGTCTTGAAATTAGAAAAAGGTATCCATAAATTTCACAGAAAAATATACAGAATCTCTCACAACCACCACGTGAGTGTATTCTATCTCTTTCGATTATTGTACTTTCAGTTAAAATAATTGAAACTAACTATGGGATATAAAACTAACCTAGGTCACACCTATATTCACCTTAGAAACTGCCTCAACTATCACCCTCAAGAAGGTACAAACGTGAGACGCAACGTTAGCCGGCAACAGCTCAAACAACAATTACCTGGCCAAAGTAGAAATGCAAACTGCCATGGAACAAATGAGCCACCATAATCAAGCTTAGTGAGACAACATCGTAAATCTTCAACATTGATAGTATGGGGTCGACCTATCTGAAGAAATCAAAGTCCAGAACCACGCCCTTTTTCTAACGATATTTGAGGGTCCCCGTGTCAGAGAATTTCAAACTCCCCTCACTGGCGAAGTTTAACGTAAGGAGCGACCCTCAGATGCATGTTGCCTCTATCAACACTTAGATAACTACCATTGGTGCTAACAGCTCCTTGAAACGAAAGCTACTCTTTAGCACTTACAAGGACATCGCATTGAGATGGTACATGAACTTTCCACATTTGTCAACTACTAATAACAGGACCTGGTGAAGAGGGTAATCCACACATTTTCAGTAGATCAGCTTATTTATAATTTCTGCTTTTACCTTAATCACTTTTGAAATTAAGTTCTGAAACCGAAAACCCCATATTGTTACCTTCGATTGGTTTAAAATCAACTCAACAGTCCTTGTGATGCGATTCGAGTGTCGTTTCCCTAACTACCGTTTATTTGCTCAGTTTTTACTCGTGTGCGAGAATAGATCAAATTGGCACCGTTGCCGGGGACTCTTACCGATTTTAGCCAATAGTATAGTCATAAGTGTTTGTTATTGCATTTTGTCCCCTTTCTCTTGTTGTTCTGGCCAATTCGCGAGTGGACGTCAAACCAGGTTCGAAAACCTGTTTTTTAGGAAAATCATCCCATAATCGAAATATTACAGTAGAAAAAAATCACCGTTCAAAGTCTCGTACTCTTGGAAAGAGTTACGGGATACCACCCTCAGAACGCCAAATTCAGCATTTTTGTATTTTGTATATTTTTTTCCTGTTTTCATTGTTTCAGAAAATTCTGAAAAAATTCTCAAAATTCTTATTTGAATTAGATTAAATTTTGTGTTTTTGTATTTTGTTATTTTATTTTAATCGCTTTTTCTGCTTTCCACCTGTTTCTACTTAATAGGGACATTATTGGTATTTTCATGGTTGTTGTTACATTCCTGATTCTTGCTCTTCCATAATTTGTTTGATTTTGAGTTTTATTATCATAACATGGCTGAACATAGAGCTCTAAGAGAGCTTGCTGCTCCCGATGTTAATTATCATGGTTCATGTATCGAATATGCTGATGTTGTTGCACCTTTTATATTGAAATCACTACGCCAAATTTAAGCTGTAGCAGCGCAGCTACTAAAGCGCTTTTAGCAAAAGCGCTCTCGTAGGGCTCGCTAAAAACAAAATTAATAAACAAGGGAAAATGATGCAAAAAAAGCGCTCTGGTAGGGGGGGTTATGAGAGCGCTTTCAAAAAGCGCTCTGGTAGGGGGGTATGAGAGCGCTTTTAAAAAGCGCTCTGGTAGGGGGGTTATGAAAGCGCTTTTAAAAGCGCTCTTATAGGGTGGGTGCTACGAAAGCGCTTTTGGGATAAAAGCGCTCTGGTAGGGGATGTTATTAAAGCGCTTTTGAAAAGCGCTCTGGTAGCCCATTTAAAAAATTATATATTTTACAAACACACGCGTTTTGTTTCAGATCCAAAACACGCGAACCTTCTTCTTCCTTTCGTTGCTCCGCCGTCCTCACTCCATCTCCAGCCTTCAACCGACTCCGTCGCCGCCTTCCTCACTCCATCGCCACCCTTCAACCGTCTCTTCTCTGTTCAGGTTAGGGTTTTGTGCCGGAAATTTTCCTTTTTTTCATTGTTTGCTTTCAAAAATACAAAATTTTATTTAGGGTTATAGTTAATATTATTGGGGCTTTTTTAATTTATCAGTGATTTAGGTTTTATCAGTGTGATTTAGAGTATTGAAGACAAAGTTTGTTAGGTTTTTATCAGTGATTTAGAGTATTGAAGACATGTATCAAGTAAGTAGAAGATGTTATTGATAATGAGACCTACAAGGGATTATATTTATTAGTGTGATTTAGAGTATTGAAGACAAAGTTTGTTAGGTTTTTATGCAGAAAAAAAAAACTCAAGTAATTTGTTTTTGGAATAGAAGTTTCATTAGATCCGTGAAGTTAGTATTTACATCTATAGATGTATTATCTATAGTTTTATACACTTTTTAATTTAGTATGAATTGATTTAAAGGGCCTCCAGGATTGATCGCTTTTTACATGATCTTTTCTGGACATAAAGCATAGGACTTTTTGTTTTATTAGCCACTATTACGAGTTCCAATGTGGAACGTGTTGAGAACATTCATTTCTAGGGAACTTTTGAACTCTTTTAGCTTTCACATTCTAATTTTTTTTCTTCAATATAATGTATCTGGAAATTAACATTCTACTTTTAACTAGCCATAGATGACAATCATAAAATAAACTGAGCTATTAAACTTTTATAAATGACAAACTAATCATTTTAAATGACAATCTGAGCTATTAAACTTTTATAAAGCGCTTTTGTTAGGTTTTTATCAGTGATTTAGAGTATTGAAGACATGTATCAAGTAAGTAGAAGATGTTATTGATAATGAGACCTACAAGGGATATCTGTTTCATCAACTTTTACATGATTCAAGATTTTCTATATGTAGTTAGTAATAATCACGTTTTTCTATTGTAGGTTGAGCTTCAAACAGTGGATGGACTGGTAAAGGATAGAACACAATGTGCCCCTGCCGATTATGTTCCACAGAATATGAATCAAGTAATTGTACCCCGAAGTCTTCTGTGGCAGGATCCTTCGGGGTACAGTTATTTGATTCATATTCTGTGACACAATACAACTTGGATAGAAATGAGGCGATGCAGGTTAAGTCCAACAAAACCTTCAAATTTCTAGTCCAAAAACCCCTTCTCATTATTGCAACATTTATTGATTGAGTAAACATACACCCCTAGCTTACACCAACACCGTAATTTTCTACATACAAGGTATACAATTCATTTTTTAATAATTTATTCTATCTTAATTTCTGTGCACAAGTATCTATCTGTGTTAAAATATACGGTGTAATATACAAGTGTAGGAAAATAAGTGTAGATATAGCATAGCTCAAAGATGAAGGAAAACGCTGAAGGGTAAGTAGTAGTAACTAGTTGTCATGTATTATTTGTCATAGAAATTAATATTCAACTTTTATTTGTGTCTAATTTTTCCTGTCAATTGGTTGTGAACTTTACATTAATTGTTGTTGCAGAGAAACTTCTTATATTGCTAAGAGATAGTAGAAAGCTCACAAGGATACTGGGCTCTTTTGATCAATTTGGTAACAACTTCTCAAATTCTGTAATTGTTTGACATGCTGTTGGTTGAGTTTCTAATAGTGTTCCTATCAATAACATGTAGCTAATGTTGTTCTTGAGGGTGTCTGTGACAGGATTATTGTTAGTGATCTATATTGCTTTATCTCTCTGGGCTATATGACGTGGCTGTGTTAAATTTAAGGTAAACTTTATGTACAAAATTTGTTGAACTAATTTACAATAAATGATATATTTAATTTGATTATTCTTTTTACACGACATATATATATATATATATATATATATATATATATATATATATATATACTCGTTCTACTCTTTACCTTCTTATTTTAGAGCCTTTATATAATAATAATCTTATTTTGATTATATTATTTTTATTTTGCAGATTGTGAAGATTTTCAGTCATTTGAAGATGTTCGGACTTTGCAGGACTAGGACCGATTTAGTTGATTTAGTTGTTTAGGGATGATTTTCTTATTGTTATAATGTCATGTGAATTGGTTTAGTTGTTTTCATGTTAGAAATATGTGAATCGGTGTATATATATTTTGGATTAATTACAATGGTATAATTATAATGCATGTTTAGTATATAATCGAAATCGCTTCTTTGTTGAAATAATGAGATTACTGAAATAATGGGATTACGATTGTAAATTATAGGTTTATGGGATAACAATGGTAAATTACAGGTTCATGAAAGAATGCTGCCATAAATGCAGGTTTAGAAATTATAAAAATAATAGGTTTATAAAAAAAAAGCATAAAAAATAAAATAAAAAACGCAACCTACGAAAGCGCTTTTGGAAAAGCGCTCTTATAGGGGGGGCTATCAGAGCGCTTTTTCCAGAAAAAGCGCTCTAATAGGGGGGATACCAGAGCGCTTTTTCCAGAAAAGCGCTCTTATAGGGGGGGTCTACCAGAGCGCTTTTAGAAGCGCTTTTGTTACCTACGCCAGCGCTGGCTTTCACAGCGCTTTAAAGCGCTTTTAAAGCCCAAAATAAGCGCTTTCGTAGGCCTTCCGTGTTGTAGTGAATTTGGTTTAATACACTTGTTAACAAAGTTTAGTGGTCTTACAGGTGAGGATCCGCATAAACATCTAAAAGAATTCCAGGCTGTGTGTTCTACACCAATGAGGCCTAAAGGAATCACAGAGGATTACATCAAACTCAGAGCCTTTCCATTCTCATTGCAAGGTGCCACAAAAGATTAGTTATACTACCTTGATTCAAATTTTGTTACAAGCTGGAAAGATCTCAAAAGAGTGTTCTTAGAAAGATTCTTCCTTTCCTCAAGAGTTGCTTCGATCAGAAAAGAGATATGTGGTATTTGACAGGTTCACATGGAATCATTGGTCGGGTATTGGGAGAGCTTCAAACAGCTAATTTCTGGTTGTCCTCAGCACCAGATTATCGAGGAGTTGCTTATCCTGTACTTCTATAAGGGATTTCTACTAATGGATAGAAAAATTTTAGATTCCGTTAGTGGTCGAGCACTTCTTGATAAGACTCCAATTGCTGCTAAAGCCTTGATTGAAAACATGTCACTAAACTCCCAACAGTTTACAACTAGACACAATTATGTCCAAACAAAAAGTGTGAATGAGATTCAGGATGCTTCTTCCAACAAAGCTCTAGAAACCAAACTTGATGAACTTACTTCTTTAATAAAACAATTGGTAGTAGGTAAAGCTCAAACAAAAAAGTTATGTGGTATTTGTACTTCTCCTGAACACCCGACCGATTCATGTCCCATTCTAAAAGATGAGTCCATCACTGAGTTGCCTCAAGCATATGCAACAAACCTTTACAATCAAGGCGATAATCAGAACATGTACAACATTCTTGACTTGTCCACTAACAAATATCAACCCAATGGGAGGAACCATCCAAATCTTCGATATGGGAATCCCCAACCCAATGAAAAACAGTTGATGTTACCCTTACCGCCACCATAGAACTCTCCCCAAGTAACCACATCTACATATTTCATACCTTTACTAGAGGATCTTGTCAAGAAAATGGCTGAAAATAATCTCCAATTTCATCAGCGAACAAATTCTAGTATTTAGACCTTGCAGACACAGATTGGATATCTTGCAACTTCAATGAATTCCATGCAGCAAGCTCAAGGATCAAACCAACTACCTGCCCAAACAGTAGTGAATCCAAATTTCTCTAATCCTAATGTGAGTGCAGTATCCTTAAGATCCTGAAAAATTGCAGAACAGACCTAGAAAAAAAATTATTGAGGTAACACTTGAACCTTCTATTGTTATTGAGGCTGAAAAAGAGTATGTGTCATCAATCTCTTTTCCATAAAGAGTACTGAAAAATAAGAAGACTGATGAGGAAGACAGATAAAGAGAGAGATAGAGAGAGAGAGAGAGAGAGATTTTGGATGTATTCAGAAAAGTGGCAGTGAACATTCCAATACTTGATATGATTAAGCAGGTTTCGAAATACGCAAAATTGTGAAATATTTATGCGCACACAAGAGGAGGATGAAGGGAAACGTGAGAGTCAATTTGAGACAAAATGTTTTGGCCCTTATTCAGCTTAAATTTGTACCTTAAAAGGTTACTGTTTCACCCCTCAATCAGGTCATGCCACAGAAATGCAAGTACCCAAGAACTTTTGATATTCCATGTATCATTGGGGATAGTAAATTCGAAAATTGCATGTTAGATTTAGGAGCTTCTATTAATGATATGCCTACTTCTACTTATAAAAATCTTGATTTTGATCCTTTGTAGCATACAAGTCTTACTATTAAATTGGCAAATAGGAGCAATGCTCGGCCTATTAGAGTAGTGGATGATGTACTTGTTCAAGTTAATGACTTAATTTTTTCTGCTGATTTTTACATTATGGACATGGTAGGAGAAACAAATTCAAGCAGCTCACCAATCATTTGGGCATACCATTCATGAAAACGGCGAAAACAAAAATTGATGTTGATGATGGAACAATTTCCATGGAGTTTGGTGATATCGTTTCTAAATTTAACATCTTTGATGCTATGAAACATCGTGTGGGAGAACAATTTGTTTTTCTCATTCAATTTCTTTCTGAATTGGTTGATGATGCTTATTCTGATTTGTTTTTAGCTGATTTTCCATCTTTATCTGGTTTTGATGATGTTTACTCATGTGATGATTGTACTAACACTAGCCTTTGCTTTGTTTGTGCTGAGATTGATGCTGGCTTGCAGGGTGACAGTGTAAATGGAGTTGTTTGTGCAGCTAAAGCTCTTAACATTCCGACTTCCACAAACATATCATCCATTGAACAACCACCTTCTTTAGAGCTTGAACTAGTTCTTGAAGATTTAAATTATTCATCAAAGCTTGAACTCAAGAAGGAAGAGAAATTATTACAGGAACATAAGAAGGGAATTGGATAGACCTTGCATGACATTCTTGATATTAGACCATCCATGTGTATGCATAGGGTCTCACTTTCAGATGGTTAAAAAATAGTGAGGCAGCCCCTTAAACCATTGACTCTTGATGTTGTGAAAAATGAGATCACTTTCACGTGCTCATTCAAAACTTTTACTTATCAGAGATTATTCTTTGATCCTGGAATAAAAGGCGAAGGCACTAATAAAAAATTCAACGGATACTGCCCGAAGCTACTCCATGAGAGCCCCACTTTGGAAGGAGAGAATGTAGAAGAGCCTTCACTAGAAAAGGATGCATATGTGATCACCTATCCTTCTTAACTGCTCGGGTGTATTTTGTAACACCCTGAAATTTATTTAATTATTTAAATAAATTATTCAAGGATTTAATATGGAAATTCGATCGAAGTTGGATTTATTAGTGATATTATAAGACGAGGAATTGGATTATTTAGTCGGTTAATCAGAGAATTAATAAAGTTGATTTTTGGTTGAAGAAAATAATATTAGTAATAATATTATTTAATTTTGTTTAGTTTTGATGTGATATATAGCAATATGGTGGTGTACGATTAGTAGGCCCATTAAGAAATAATAGTAATTATATTATTATTTGATTTATTGGATTAAAAAGGAGAATATATGGAATTAGGTTTCTGTGGAAAATAAGGTTTTGGCTTTTAGGAGAATAGATCGTGAAACGAAGTTACCGACAAAGAGGAACGAGGCTTTGGCAGCGGAGGAATAAATCGTGATCGTTGGGCAAATGCTTGTATTCAATCGGATATTAGAGGCGATCTCCATATGCAAGGTAAGGGTGGGGTTCAAATTATATAACCGAAAATATGATAGTTAGTATGTGGGATTGAGGTTGTATGTATATGTGCCATGGATTTGTTATTATTTCCGAGTGATCTGATTCTTTGTTAAATTGTTGATTTCATGATTTATAATTGTCTATTGAATTGTTATTCTCGATTGAGAATTGTTGTTGCTGTGATGGGTTTGAAATAGATTGATATTGTTGATCAATTGCTTGTATGGTTATAGCTGAATATTAAATTTTTATGGTGAGTTGATTTAATCGTATACTGGATTTACGTTGTTAGTTGATTAGAGGAATGGGTATGGTGCAGTTGGAGATGAAGAAGAGATTATGAGGAGATGGCCGCCCCATGGCTTAAGGGGAGAGGGAGACGACCGCCCCCATGGTCTAAGGAGGGGAGACAGGTGTCTCTGGGTAGAAGAAGGGTGACGGGCGTCATGCCCTTAGTGGGAAGAGGAGACAGACGACATGGGTGCAAGGAGGGAGAGACTTCTGTCTCTGTTGTTTTTTTTTGTTGGTGGGCCCTGCACCTGTGTATTTGTTTCATAAATTAATTAATATGTTCTGGTAATTATTTAGTGACTTAGTGAGTTGGAAACGTACTCTTAGTAGGAAAGTGTAGAAACAATAGTATATGAAATAATAACATAGCAATTTTCTTTAGCAGAAACAATGGAATTGGCCTTAGTAGTTTAATTAACAAAAGAGACAATCTCAAGAGGCAGTCGTATATAATTTGGTAGCAATATTTAATAGTAAATATAGTAGTATGATATGTCAATATATTAATTAATTCATAGTGTCGCTACCGCGAAAAATGGATCAGAGTCGCCACTAATATATTTATCCCATAAGGGAAAGGAATACCAGATAACCTAACTCAGAACAAGAACAAGGTCTTTCGACCAGAGAATAGGGTACGGGAGTCGGTTACGCAAGGGGAAGGTGCTAGCACCCCTCACGCCCATCGTACTCGATGGTATCCACCTATGTTTGTTTCTATCTAAAGGGTGTCTATCTATGTCTAAACCTAAATGCGAATGCATGCAAAAGAAATACGGGAAAAAGAAGGAATTATTTACAAGTGTGCTCGCTTAGGCCCCGCGACCCAATGCCTACGTATCCCTTTAAAGGAATCAGAGCGACCGTAGTTCGGCTCCATAGTTTCCATTTGTTTTGTGTTTTTTAATTGAACAGAGGTTAAGGTCACAATCCACGATGCTCGACCTTTGGAGACTTATACGCCTAATTTTGGAAAGGACTTAACTTGTTCTTAAGCGCCTAACAAGGCAAAAGAATGAACTTGGGTTTGTGTTTTTTATGTAACTACATGATGAACAAAACCCAATACAAGGTTTCGCACCACTTCGTCACTTTGTTTTAATTCGAGCCTTTATTAAGTGTTTTAAATGTTTTTGGTTGGGTATTTTTTAAGGGGAATTACTTTGCGATTAGAATCACATAAAATGCATAATGATCGAGAAGCAGATTAGGGAATGAATCCCACTCACTTCTATCCCATTATATAATGTTCAAGAAACAGATTAGGGAATGAATCCCACTCATTTCTATCCCATTAATTAATGTTTGAGAAACAGATTAGGGAATGAATCCCACTCATTTCTCTCCCATTAAGTAGTGACCGAGAAACAGATTAGGGAATAAATCCCACTCATTTCTATGCCACTAAGTGATTGAGAAACAGATTAGGGAATGAATCCCACTCATTTCTCTACCACTTTCTTAATGTGATTCGCCTCTTTATTTATTAATGTTTTAAAGTTGAAAAGAAAAAAAGAATGAACAAAAGGGAACTAACCTATTCTCTAATCTAAGTTATTCTAATCTAAGTCTAATGGCCCTAAGGTCAAGGATAAGGGATCTCTACCTATGTTATCATGCATAGACTACAACCTAAGTTGTTCTATGTGACTAATCTTAATGAAGATTGAAGTCACCACCCTAAGGGAACATGGTAAGCATATAGCAAGAGATAAGAAAAAGCAACAAGCAAGGTAGGTGACTTAATGAAGTCCCTAACCAAGTCTACTCCTAAGAGAGACTACCCACAATGAATCCCAAGAGAAAACAATCCACAAAAGGTGGAGGAAGAACAAACAATCGTCGCCTCTTAAACTAACAACAATCAAAGTGTGAAAGAAGAGGAAAAGCATGAAAATGGGAGAAGAAAGCCCTAGGGCAGTAGCAAACCAAAGGAAATAGGTGTCCTAAATCAAACACAAAAGCATCATGGCATCACACGAAAATATTCACAAGAAGTTACCAAAGTATCGCTTGAATCGTTACTTAACAATTAGTGAACAAACATCAATTAACCGAAACAAAAAGCAAATGAAAACATGAACAAAGCTTAAAGTCAGTAGCAATTAGTTCATTTATAGGTCCAAGGCCTTATACCAATCTATGTTAGTCAATTAACTTGAAACAAACAAAGTTCTAACAAAACTATACAAAACTAGGTCAAAACTAGTTAATAGAATTCAAATTAGGAGTGAAGTTAGAAGGATGTATTTACATGGTAGAAGTCAGTAGCTAATGACCTCTAATAGGCGTCTAAACAATCATGGAATCAAGTCACAAAGTTTCACACAAAATTATAGGTCATTCGGACAAGTTATGGTGCGATCGTTAACCAAAGGTGAGTTATTTACAAGTGAAAAAGAAAAATCAAGTAAAATAAGAAAACATGACTTGAAAAATTCAACTCCAGGTCTTAGGACCTCTAAACATCCCTGCTTATATGTACAAAAAGAAACTAAGTCAATTGCATAAATGCAAAGCAAATTATAGGTCAAATTCACATGGTTATCCGTTTAGGAACGCACACAAATCGGGTATAGAAAATCTAATGAAAACCTAACCAAAACATAGAATTAAACTTTTATTTTTTTCACACAATATGGTATATGAGTCTACTGATATCACACAAAAAATGGCAATTAAATTCTACTCCTAAGGTATTAAACAAAATTAATTTGCAAAACCGATCAAACTTAAAAAACACAATGAACACACTAAAGGAAATGATTTATTAAAAATAGGAAAACAATTTCTAAAAATCTAGAAAAAATACTACAATTATTTACACACATAGAAGTATCTAAAACATATTTTTATTTATTTTATTTGAGTTAGAACTGGTCAACCAATCAGAAATAAAGGGAAGAACAAAATGAAATCAAAAATTAAATTCTGCCTAAGCTGGGGTACAAAAGCAAAGAGGAAACAAACTGGCCTTTAGTTCATGGCGTGTTGGGCCAGTATCAGGGAGGTGGAGAAATCAAATGCATTGGGCCCAATCTCTAACGTGGCCCAGATTTGTTTTATTATTCCACTTTTCATTTCACTTTTATACTGCATGGTTTTTATGTACACATGGTCTTTATGCTAAACGTGACATGATACTCATATCAATGGGGCAAGTTTTATTCAAGTCATATAGGACAAAAAAAACACAGAGGCCAATCACATACCTACACCTCAACACCCAATGATTGAAATAAATACAAAAAGGAATAAAAGCTGGGACAACGGACCAACCACTCATCGCCACGTAAGCAAACAGAATGAAAACAAAAAGGAAACAGACGCCGGTGCCGGAGAGACCTCCGATCGTCTTCTCCGGCGGCTCCCGCGGTGGAGGTTCATAAGAATTTTCAGAAACGCAAAAAGTTGACGCCTTTCTCCTCGGAATTTCACACTGATTACAGATCCGGCATCAGATTTTATTAATCTTATCTCTATCATGCAAATCAAAGGCATTTCTAAAACCCTAACATTTGCTATCTTCACCCAAAATCAACAAAGTGCATACCAATTCAATCATTGTCAAGCGTAGACTTCAAATACATGGATTAAACGTTCAAACCAGCATCATTTCGCACAAACAGAAATCACAACTTCAAGATCCAAAACTTTTACATAGAATGCAACACGTACGACGAAAACATGGTGGTTCTAATTGTCCTAACCCAAGTCCCTGATGATGGGAGCTCCAGACTTATACATGCTTCTAATGCAAAGGAAAAAGAGAGCTTACTTGTTTGATCTTGAATCAAAGATAGGAGCAAGAGAGTATTATTAACCCGAGCTTGTGATGATGATGGTGATGATGAAAAGCTTCATAGAATCACTGCATTGGATGAGAAATAAACTCAGTATCACACACGTTGAAGAAGGATTCTGGTCTTGCTCAAAACATCCATGGATGATGATTGTGATTATGGATCTTGAGGTGTATGATCTTGATGATGAAAGTCTATGAAAGATGCTCTGGATTGTTGAATAATAAGGTGGAAAGCTATGATTGATGGTGGAAGTTGTTGAAGATGAGAGTTGAAAGAGTGAAGGTTTTTTATGGTTTGGTGAATATGAGAGAGAAGAGAGCCACGGGTGAGAGTTGATAGTTTGGAAACTGAGAAATAAATTATGGAATGTCCCCCATTTGTGAATGTGAACTTTTGTTTTATATTTGAGTGTATTGTTGTATGGTGTGAAGTGATGTATCATCAAGATGGGAAAAGAGTATATTGGTTTTTTTGCTGCCGTCACTTTTATTTCCACCAAAACTTAAAGATTCCATCTTGCATGCTTTTGTAGTAACTTTTCCCTTTGCCTTTCATGTATGCAGAACTTTGTATGGGTATTAGGAGTGATACCATGATGCACCCTATTGTTGTAGCTCATTCAAAGATGCAGCCTTACATCTCGTTTTGACATGTCACTCCAATGCGACAAATTTCCGGTTTATGGCATCAACTCCATATGCCTACAACCCCCTCTTCACATTGCTATCTCATTTGAGATTGGAGTTATGATGAAATGAATATAGAGGAGAACAAGATTGAGGTTGGGAGTGTTCCAAGATGCTCACTGTAAGTATTAGAGAAATGGCTTTGAAGTTATCAACTCGTAACCGCACTCACGCTGTAGCTTTTCTTCATGCAAATGCCTTGTGCTCTTTGTGTAGGGAAAGAGAACAATATGGTGGTGTCATAAGAGTGGGAAGAAAATGTGTAATGTATTATTTCTCTTGAACGTGTTGTTACAATTGTAGTAATAGCTCTCTTTTCTTTCATGTGGTAGGATAGTGTATGATGTGGTGTAGCATTTTCATGCGCATGCCGTAGCGGAACTGTGCCTAGCTAGCCAATCCCAAAGTTTTTGAGTAGAGGTCTTTGTGTACATGTAGTCTTGTGCATGAACTACCAAATTACTTGAACTTTGTATTATTGTGAAGAAGGTGTGGAGCAAACAAACATTGATGTTGGGTGTTTATTGAGATGAAGACCATGACTATGTTAAAACCATTTTGAAACTTGTATGCTGGAAGTTGGTGTAGTGTTGCAGCACATGTCACGTGCGCCTTGCCTGATGATACCAGCCAGATGCCATTTCAAGTGACTCACTTTAGAGCATTGTAACTTGCTAACCATTTAACCAAATTCCATGAACTTGGTATCCATTAAAAGAGGGCGTGGAGGAGAATATCTTAATGTCTGGTTTGGATTTATAACATGCTTTCAATCCTAAAAAATGAGCCCCCAATTTGGTACACCACCTGTTCGACATAATGCTTGCGTTATGTCCAGAAAAATGCCCATCAACTTGACTTGCATCAATGATGATTTACCAACTTATCTCACTCATAACTCTTGATCCGTGCCTCTAATAGAAAATCTCCCAACTACAAAGTTGTTCATCCCCATGAGATGAACACAATTTGTGTTGAAAGTTTTCTGAAATATCACTTCCTTGCATTTGTAATTAGGACGTGAAGTGAGCTGCTCAACCATTCACTAACCTTACCAAAATTATTCTAAGTGTAGAAACTTTCCTTTTTTGGATATTCCCATTTCAACTAACTTTCCCAAAATGGTAAATTCAATGATTTCTTGATTTTATTTTGTTTCTTTGACTTTCCTTTGACCGATCTTCCACTATCAGTCAATATTTGACAGTTGACTTTGCATTTGACCAAAAAGTCAATATTTTCTGATTTTTCTGATTTCAGATGAATTTCCGGATTAATCTGTTTCTGCTCTAATTCTCAATCAGCTTTCAACCAAACAAACTCCAGTGAATGATATCTCTTCAAGACAGCCATATTTCACGTCCACAAACATCTCCTGATTAAATCCTTGAGCTTTGATTTGGAGAGAATAAAGCCCTGATTTTAGGAATATACTGATGGAAATGATCCTCTGTAATCAGACTTCAGACCCTTTCTTCTGAACCAAGAGATTTTCTCAATAAGAGCTCTTTATGTCACTTTTATCGAATAGTAACTGTGATATGGATGAATGTAATGGATGAATGGCCTATATGAGATATGCACATGAATGTAATGTGAAGGCCAAATGGGGGGATAAATAAGTGGGCAAATTTTGGGGTGCAACAGCTGCCCCTATTCAATCTTCTTAGACCTGAATGTATAAACGATACAAGTTCTGGACATGAGAGGTGTAAGTGGATTGAATACCCGAAAGTACCATCAAAATTTGCATTCTGCGGTAAATCAAAGAGTGTTGAATGTTATCAAAGGATACCAGCCGAAGGTGGACCTTAAACAGGTTGCTAACCTCAGTTAGACTTCGAAAAGAGACACAGCCGAAGGGTGACTCGATAAAGGATGAAACCGGCCGAAGGGGAATCCGATCCTAGCTTGCTAACCTTAGTTAGACTTCAAAAAGAGACACAGCCGAAGGGTGACTCGATAAAGGATGTAACCAGCCGAAGGGGAAACCGATCCTTGTTTGCTAACCTCAGTTAGACTTCCAAAAGAGACACAGCCGAAGGGTGACTCGATAAAGGATGTAACCAGCCGAAGGGGAAACCGATCCTTGTTTGCTAACCTCAGTTAGACTTCCAAAAGAGACACAGCCGAAGGGTGACTCGATAAAGGATGTAACCAGCCGAAGGGGAAACCGATCCTTGTTTGCTAACCTCAGTTAGGCTTCAACGAGAGACACAGCCGAAGGGTGACTCGAGATCTAAAAGTGTATGCCAATAATCATTGGACTTTTGCCGATAACAATCGAACTTGAAAGGAAAGGACCAATAACAATCAGACCTAACCGGAGGATGCCTGTAACCACAGGACTTTAAGGAGAAGGCTAGTAACCACTAGACTCGACCAAGGGGTGCCTGTAACCACAGGACTTTTGCTGGTAACAACCAGACTTTGAAGGAAAGGACCAATAACAATCAGACCTAACCGAAGGATGCCTGTAACCACAGGACTTGAAGGAAAAGGCTAGTAACCACTAGAACTGACCGAAGGATGCCTATAACAATAGGACTTTAGAGGAGCAGACCAGTAACAACTAGAACTGACCAAAGGATGCCTATAACAATAGGACTTTAAAGGAGCAGACTAGTAACAACTAGAACTGACCAAAGGATGCCTATAACAATAGGACTTTTACTGGTAACAACCAGATTCTGGAGGACAGGGCTAATAACAATTAGACCTAATCGAAAGATGCCTGTAACAACAGGACTTTAAAGGAACAGACTAGTAACAACTAGAACTGACCAAAGGATGCCTATAACAATAGGACTTTTACTGGTAACAACCAGATTCTGGAGGACAGGACCAATAACAATTAGACCTAATCGAAAGATGCCTGTAACAACAGGACTTTAAAGGAACAGACTAGTAACAACTAGAACTGACCAAAGGACGCCTATAACAATAGGACTTGAAAGGGATGCCAATAATCATTGGACTTCACCGAAGACCGGCGGTGGCTAGACTCTATCGGGGATGTTATTAAACACTGGGTTTGCAAGGAAACATTGATGCTCGCGAAGCATAAGAACTACATGGATCCCACAGGCTGAAAGGCGGGGTGTAATTCTACAAGAATGACAACCGTTCGAATTGCCACACACCAAGTATGGATCATCCAAATGATTGAACTTGACAAACGGGAAATAACCACAGATAATGATCTTGACGGAAAAAGACATCGTATCCAATCCACACGGGAGAGAGAAAGTGAGACTTCTTCTGGGGATATATTATTTTGTGCCTTTGGAGCACATACAAACTTGGCTTATGCATTGATGCATGTTTGATTTTTCCATGGCGTAATGCTCCATATTCATGGAAATGCTACGCAGTTTTGTAGATACAAGGTGAATGCAATGATTACTATATGCAGAGATAACGAGGGCCCTTTAGAGAATATTCCGTTGACTTGTCGATCGAGCTTCGGCTCTGACCTCGGGAGAGGTAAACATCAGGGAGAACCCCCTTAGTGTTAAGAACTCTGTGGGGGTGCCAATAGACATTGGACTTTGACTTGCAAGATGTACTTCTTCGTTGACTTGAAGAATGACTTCTGACTTCTCACCATGTGCTACGACTTGGAGAATTATCAACTTGAGGAGATTCCTTCATTTTAACATGTTGGGAATGGGAGATCCTGATGAGGGAACCTTGTTGGGAGGATTGGAACAACTCCGAGGAGAAATAAACTCTTATTTGGAGAGAGAAAGAATTCTCAGGAGAAATAAACTCCTATGCTCGGGGAGAGACTTTTCTAGGAGAAATAAACTCCTATGCTTGAGGATTGGAATCAACTCTCAGGAGAAATAAACTCCTATGCTTGGGGAGAGAGTAACTTGTTGGGGAAGAGCATTATGATACTTCTCCATTGTGTGATGGTCAACTGCACTTTACACGTGAATGACAGTTCTTCAATACAAACCAAAAAGGTCATGCCCCAGGCCGCCTGACTCATGAAGATATCTGATTTACAAAGATATTTACCTCGAAAGGATCCTTACACCACAATTACTTGAGATAATTCTGCCCCAGCATATTCAAGCGCTTGAAATAGTTCCTCATGATCAATGGATCCTCGAAGAGATTTGTCAAATCTCGACATAATTTCCCCAAATTGAGTGAGCTTGAGAGATTCCTCGACGTTGCTACTTCAGATTGACTGAACTCAAGAGAGAGATTCCTCGACTTGGTTAACCCTGATTGGTCGAATTTGAGATGTCAAACCTTGATTTGCTTGCCCCAGATAGGCTGAACTCACGAGAGAGATTCCTCGTCGTGACTGCCCCTGATTATGTACATCCCATTAGAATCCTCGAGTTTTACTTCCCTTAAGATCCCACAAATCGTGGAAGTAACTTTACCACACTCAATGGAGTCTTCAAAACCTCCAGGGTAATCAATCAAAGAGAGTATCCACTTCCCATGCTCAATAGAGTATTCATGCTTCTCCCCTCTGGGTAACCAATCAAAGAAGGTATCAACCGATTATGCTCAATGGAGTATTCAAGCAACATGCCCCTTGATATATTAGTCTCTGGAATGATTTCTTTTTACTCTACGGAGTTTTCAAGTCCTTTTACTTTGACATGATCAAGATCTTTATGGATTCTCATCATGGAAGCTTCCTTGATGTTTAAGCAAATGTTTTGTATGCAAAAGAATGTTAATTCTAAGAATGATAATTCTAATACAAAGCCTATGCTAGTCTTGAAGTTTAAAACTTTTTATGCAATGAGGTGGCCGCCTCTTGTGAATGAAATGCAAAGCGGGCATACAATACCAACATGGACACATGTTACGCTTCATTGGGAGTCAGCTAAACGCTATCTTTTCGGAGTGTGTTTTCAAAATAAACTCTACTTCAATTAGGACTTTTAAGGGTTGTAACTTGGCCAGGTTCACGGTTTTCAGAAACAAAGGATTTTTAAGGCTCAAAATTATTTGGTGCCCACCCCCTTCGTGATGTTCTCCACTCCTAAGTTCAATTAACTTAACATGAGTGCTCATCCCTCACAAGGAATTTTGAAATGGTTGAGGAATCAATGAGGTTTTTCAGACATGGCAGTCGCTCACCTTTTATTCTTCTGATTCATTATCACACGACTTTGTTCTTTCTTTATTTTCACTATCATTTTTATTTTTATTGCTATATTCTTTCTTTTTATTTTTTCATCATTTTTTCTTTGCTTTCTTTTTTCTTTATTTTTTTTTTGAACAAGTCGTGTGACCTCACATTGTCTTTGATTCGTTGGACGTGATTGCGACTGCCTCATTCCATGATTGATGAAGAATTACCATTGTGGTATCGTCATCTTTTGACCTCTTGGTAGGTGAAGGATAACCATTACGGTTTTGACTCTCCTCAACCTTTTGAAGGATAGCCATTGTTGTATCCTCAGATGCATATCATTTGTGAGTTTTGAACACTTGATCAAGTTAAATGAACACTACCCTGCCCCAGGGTTAAAATTAAGGGTTTTTTCTGAACAGAAAAGAAACTCCTACTTCAAGGCTCAAAGGGGTTGACGAGAGTCTATCTCCCTTATATCTCCGGTGTTTGGGGATTGAAACAATGCCTGTACATCATCAGCAGGATTTTATTCAAAAACACACAATTAGGGATTTTGCATTTTTTTTTATTGTCATCATTCTCCCTCCGCTCTTTGCCTAAGCAAGTGATTAGTAAAGTTGGTATCGTAATGCCAAAAACATTTTTTTTTGAGTGAAAACGAATGGATTACTTCAAGACAAACATAAACAATGTATTATGATTTTCATTCGAAAATTAACAAGTTTTTACATGCTAGCAATGCTTAAACAAACAATGGAATGTTACCAATGAGAATGCAATAAAGACTAAAGGAATGCCCTTGTTGAGGAGACTTGACTCCGTATGGACTTATTGCTCTTGAATGCTCTTTTGCAGTTTTGATACCCCATTGAGACTTCAATTTGTGTATAAACCTCCTGGAGTGAATGTGGTTGTTCTGAAATCAATGAGGACTTGAATTTCGCCTTTGAATGTCCTACCACCTTCAATTGAATGGCTAGGTGCCCCAGCATGGTAACCACTTAGCATTATCATATATTCCTTCCACACACTTTAGATTACCTCCTAGAAGAAAATTCCAACAAAGGCGTACAAGAGTGGTGCAATTTGCCTTACTTTAGGGATTCGAGCAATGCAGATGATGCAATACTCAAGATAGACAATGTCTTGCTTATCCCTCGGTCGGGAGCCCCAAGCATAGATACTAGAACAGTAATCACCATCATGACTGAAGAAACTAGTATAATCATCAAACTCAAGAGAGCTATATGTGGTAAGGAAGACCCATAACACAAATCTTAACCAACTGAGATTCTAACCAGCAGGGAAGTAATTGGGCACAAGGCACTTGCATTACAACGTTCTGTTTCCCATATTATTTCTGTCTCTGTTGACAAGCAAAGGCTTCTAAGAAGGAAATTCCGTGAGGAGGAAGCCCATGATATAAAGAAGAACCTTGAGAATGAGGAATGTCTTCGTAGAACACTCTTGATTACCACACGACAAAGGATTCCGACGAAATTGCACAAGAACTTGTAGTGCTTTAGGGATTCGAGCAGTGCAAATAATGCAATACTCAAGATAGACAAGGTCTTGCTTATCCCTCGGTCGGGAGCCCCAAGCAACTTCCACATATGTACGAGAGATGAATACCACTTTTACTTGCATGTCCAAACTATCCAGAGAGAAAATAAATGACCTTTGCAGCTATTGACATCAAGCACTAGGCACAATCCAACGATGTCTATATCAATGGAGTCACAATCTTCTATGGCTTTCAACCTTGTCTTCAAGAGGTGGAGTCCTTTTGTTATTTTCAATACTCGGAAACCTGAAGACTTCAATGATGTGAACTCTCCTTACCAAGAATAGGAATCTCAACATCAAACAATTTTGATTCACAATACAATCTCATGAGTGAGATTAACATTTGCATCTAGCCTTTGAAGAACCTCTCTCAACTCTTCTTGTCTAAGAGAAAAGGCTTGAATAACCTCCATACATTGATTCATGTTAATCTCCATTTATGTCCTCATCTCATTCAAAAACCTCACGGAGTTATTCCAATACCAACTTTCGAGCACATAGCGGTGAGAAGTCAGATTTTGTTGTTGAAGTCAGAATTTGAATGGAAAGGGCCCTCATAAGCTTCTGAGAGAACTATGAAATGAATGATAGGATGAATGCATGTTTCATTTCTAAGGGATCCTAAAGTCTTTTCATCAACTTTTGTTTCTCTTTTATTCTCTTTTTTTTTTTGTTGTATATAGTATCTTTTCTTTTTTTTTCTTTTCCATCTTTTATTTTTTTCTACTTTTTTTTCATCTCTTTTTTTTGGAAATAGACTTTAGAATCCCCCACAAATGAAGTGGATAAAGTAATGATGTTATGTAATGCAAAAGCATGGGATCAAGGTCCATAAAATCTGAGTAACCACTATACAATCCTCTGAATAACTGATATAGGTCAGATGTCATGAGATCAAAGGTCTGGCGCCTTTTTGAACACCAGGAGAACCAATAGTCACCAACAGGACAGAATAGTCACCAACGGTACCTGTCATGAATATCCCACCCCACTCACAGGTGAATCTAGGTCAAGGTAGGTCAAAAGGTCTCCAGCGTTAGCAACTCTCCTGAAACACCATCATTGTTGCAAATACATGCCAACAACGGTATCCCATTCGAGTCTCGGCTGGTCGTGGGTCTCATGATCGCAATCAACAGAACCTGACATTCTGTTGGCGTCATGACTATCCACTCTATCCTAGGTATCCTATGTGTCAACTCTGGCCTGGGTATTGGGCCTTTTACCTCATATAACATCCCACCCAACCTGCAAAACAAAGCAGGAAAATATGTGGTCCCCACGCGGACCCATAATATAGTCCAGATGCATGATATGCAAGCGAAGAATAAACATGATGTGCAAGCATATATACAACATGTAAACATATAAGCAAACAAACAAAGAAACACCCAATAAACAAACAAACAAAGGCAAGGATCGACTCGCTAAAAACGGACCAGCACAGGTCTAGCAACGTCCCCAGCAGAGTCGCCAGCTGTCGCTACCGCGAAAAATGGATCAGAGTCGCCACTAATATATTTATCCCATAAGGGAAAGGAATACCAGATAACCTAACTCAGAACAAGAACAAGGTCTTTCGACCAGAGAATAGGGTACGGGAGTCGGTTACGCAAGGGGAAGGTGCTAGCACCCCTCACGCCCATCGTACTCGATGGTATCCACCTATGTTTGTTTCTATCTAAAGGGTGTCTATCTATGTCTAAACCTAAATGCGAATGCATGCAAAAGAAATACGGGAAAAAGAAGGAATTATTTACAAGTGTGCTCGCTTAGGCCCCGCGACCCAATGCCTACGTATCCCTTTAAAGGAATCAGAGCGACCGTAGTTCGGCTCCATAGTTTCCATTTGTTTTGTGTTTTTTAATTGAACAGAGGTTAAGGTCACAATCCACGATGCTCGACCTTTGGAGACTTATACGCCTAATTTTGGAAAGGACTTAACTTGTTCTTAAGCGCCTAACAAGGCAAAAGAATGAACTTGGGTTTGTGTTTTTTATGTAACTACATGATGAACAAAACCCAATACAAGGTTTCGCACCACTTCGTCACTTTGTTTTAATTCGAGCCTTTATTAAGTGTTTTAAATGTTTTTGGTTGGGTATTTTTTAAGGGGAATTACTTTGCGATTAGAATCACATAAAATGCATAATGATCGAGAAGCAGATTAGGGAATGAATCCCACTCACTTCTATCCCATTATATAATGTTCAAGAAACAGATTAGGGAATGAATCCCACTCATTTCTATCCCATTAATTAATGTTTGAGAAACAGATTAGGGAATGAATCCCACTCATTTCTCTCCCATTAAGTAGTGACCGAGAAACAGATTAGGGAATAAATCCCACTCATTTCTATGCCACTAAGTGATTGAGAAACAGATTAGGGAATGAATCCCACTCATTTCTCTACCACTTTCTTAATGTGATTCGCCTCTTTATTTATTAATGTTTTAAAGTTGAAAAGAAAAAAAGAATGAACAAAAGGGAAATAACCTATTCTCTAATCTAAGTTATTCTAATCTAAGTCTAATGGCCCTAAGGTCAAGGATAAGGGATCTCTACCTATGTTATCATGCATAGACTACAACCTAAGTTGTTCTATGTGACTAATCTTAATGAAGATTGAAGTCACCACCCTAAGGGAACATGGTAAGCATATAGCAAGAGATAAGAAAAAGCAACAAGCAAGGTAGGTGACTTAATGAAGTCCCTAACCAAGTCTACTCCTAAGAGAGACTACCCACAATGAATCCCAAGAGAAAACAATCCACAAAAGGTGGAGGAAGAACAAACAATCGTCGCCTCTTAAACTAACAACAATCAAAGTGTGAAAGAAGAGGAAAAGCATGAAAATGGGAGAAGAAAGCCCTAGGGCAGTAGCAAACCAAAGGAAATAGGTGTCCTAAATCAAACACAAAAGCATCATGGCATCACACGAAAATATTCACAAGAAGTTACCAAAGTATCGCTTGAATCGTTACTTAACAATTAGTGAACAAACATCAATTAACCGAAACAAAAAGCAAATGAAAACATGAACAAAGCTTAAAGTCAGTAGCAATTAGTTCATTTATAGGTCCAAGGCCTTATACCAATCTATGTTAGTCAATTAACTTGAAACAAACAAAGTTCTAACAAAACTATACAAAACTAGGTCAAAACTAGTTAATAGAATTCAAATTAGGAGTGAAGTTAGAAGGATGTATTTACATGGTAGAAGTCAGTAGCTAATGACCTCTAATAGGCGTCTAAACAATCATGGAATCAAGTCACAAAGTTTCACACAAAATTATAGGTCATTCGGACAAGTTATGGTGCGATCGTTAACCAAAGGTGAGTTATTTACAAGTGAAAAAGAAAAATCAAGTAAAATAAGAAAACATGACTTGAAAAATTCAACTCCAGGTCTTAGGACCTCTAAACATCCCTGCTTATATGTACAAAAAGAAACTAAGTCAATTGCATAAATGCAAAGCAAATTATAGGTCAAATTCACATGGTTATCCGTTTAGGAACGCACACAAATCGGGTATAGAAAATCTAATGAAAACCTAACCAAAACATAGAATTAAACTTTTATTTTTTTCACACAATATGGTATATGAGTCTACTGATATCACACAAAAAATGGCAATTAAATTCTACTCCTAAGGTATTAAACAAAATTAATTTGCAAAACCGATCAAACTTAAAAAACACAATGAACACACTAAAGGAAATGATTTATTAAAAATAGGAAAACAATTTCTAAAAATCTAGAAAAAATACTACAATTATTTACACACATAGAAGTATCTAAAACATATTTTTATTTATTTTATTTGAGTTAGAACTGGTCAACCAATCAGAAATAAAGGGAAGAACAAAATGAAATCAATAATTAAATTCTGCCTAAGCTGGGGTACAAAAGCAAAGAGGAAACAAACTGGCCTTTAGTTCATGGCGTGTTGGGCCAGTATCAGGGAGGTGGAGAAATCAAATGCATTGGGCCCAATCTCTAACGTGGCCCAGATTTGTTTTATTATTCCACTTTTCATTTCACTTTTATACTGCATGGTTTTTATGTACACATGGTCTTTATGCTAAACGTGACATGATACTCATATCAATGGGGCAAGTTTTATTCAAGTCATATAGGACAAGAAAAACACAGAGGCCAATCACATACCTACACCTCAACACCCAATGATTGAAATAAATACAAAAAGGAATAAAAGCTGGGACAACGGACCAACCACTCATCGCCACGTAAGCAAACAGAATGAAAACAAAAAGGAAACAGACGCCGGTGCCGGAGAGACCTCCGATCGTCTTCTCCGGCGGCTCCCGCGGTGGAGGTTCATAAGAATTTTCAGAAACGCAAAAAGTTGACGCCTTTCTCCTCGGAATTTCACACTGATTACAGATCCGGCATCAGATTTTATTAATCTTATCTCTATCATGCAAATCAAAGGCATTTCTAAAACCCTAACATTTGCTATCTTCACCCAAAATCAACAAAGTGCATACCAATTCAATCATTGTCAAGCGTAGACTTCAAATACATGGATTAAACGTTCAAACCAGCATCATTTCGCACAAACAGAAATCACAACTTCAAGATCCAAAACTTTTACATAGAATGCAACACGTACGACGAAAACATGGTGGTTCTAATTGTCCTAACCCAAGTCCCTGATGATGGGAGCTCCAGACTTATACATGCTTCTAATGCAAAGGAAAAAGAGAGCTTACTTGTTTGATCTTGAATCAAAGATAGGAGCAAGAGAGTATTATTAACCCGAGCTTGTGATGATGATGGTGATGATGAAAAGCTTCATAGAATCACTGCATTGGATGAGAAATAAACTCAGTATCACACACGTTGAAGAAGGATTCTGGTCTTGCTCAAAACATCCATGGATGATGATTGTGATTATGGATCTTGAGGTGTATGATCTTGATGATGAAAGTCTATGAAAGATGCTCTGGATTGTTGAATAATAAGGTGGAAAGCTATGATTGATGGTGGAAGTTGTTGAAGATGAGAGTTGAAAGAGTGAAGGTTTTTTATGGTTTGGTGAATATGAGAGAGAAGAGAGCCACGGGTGAGAGTTGATAGTTTGGAAACTGAGAAATAAATTATGGAATGTCCCCCATTTGTGAATGTGAACTTTTGTTTTATATTTGAGTGTATTGTTGTATGGTGTGAAGTGATGTATCATCAAGATGGGAAAAGAGTATATTGGTTTTTTTGCTGCCGTCACTTTTATTTCCACCAAAACTTAAAGATTCCATCTTGCATGCTTTTGTAGTAACTTTTCCCTTTGCCTTTCATGTATGCAGAACTTTGTATGGGTATTAGGAGTGATACCATGATGCACCCTATTGTTGTAGCTCATTCAAAGATGCAGCCTTACATCTCGTTTTGACATGTCACTCCAATGCGACAAATTTCCGGTTTATGGCATCAACTCCATATGCCTACAACCCCCTCTTCACATTGCTATCTCATTTGAGATTGGAGTTATGATGAAATGAATATAGAGGAGAACAAGATTGAGGTTGGGAGTGTTCCAAGATGCTCACTGTAAGTATTAGAGAAATGGCTTTGAAGTTATCAACTCGTAACCGCACTCACGCTGTAGCTTTTCTTCATGCAAATGCCTTGTGCTCTTTGTGTAGGGAAAGAGAACAATATGGTGGTGTCATAAGAGTGGGAAGAAAATGTGTAATGTATTATTTCTCTTGAACGTGTTGTTACAATTGTAGTAATAGCTCTCTTTTCTTTCATGTGGTAGGATAGTGTATGATGTGGTGTAGCATTTTCATGCGCATGCCGTAGCGGAACTGTGCCTAGCTAGCCAATCCCAAAGTTTTTGAGTAGAGGTCTTTGTGTACATGTAGTCTTGTGCATGAACTACCAAATTACTTGAACTTTGTATTATTGTGAAGAAGGTGTGGAGCAAACAAACATTGATGTTGGGTGTTTATTGAGATGAAGACCATGACTATGTTAAAACCATTTTGAAACTTGTATGCTGGAAGTTGGTGTAGTGTTGCAGCACATGTCACGTGCGCCTTGCCTGATGATACCAGCCAGATGCCATTTCAAGTGACTCACTTTAGAGCATTGTAACTTGCTAACCATTTAACCAAATTCCATGAACTTGGTATCCATTAAAAGAGGGCGTGGAGGAGAATATCTTAATGTCTGGTTTGGATTTATAACATGCTTTCAATCCTAAAAAATGAGCCCCCAATTTGGTACACCACCTGTTCGACATAATGCTTGCGTTATGTCCAGAAAAATGCCCATCAACTTGACTTGCATCAATGATGATTTACCAACTTATCTCACTCATAACTCTTGATCCGTGCCTCTAATAGAAAATCTCCCAACTACAAAGTTGTTCATCCCCATGAGATGAACACAATTTGTGTTGAAAGTTTTCTGAAATATCACTTCCTTGCACTTGTAATTAGGACGTGAAGTGAGCTGCTCAACCATTCACTAACCTTACCAAAATTATTCTAAGTGTAGAAACTTTCCTTTTTTGGATATTCCCATTTCAACTAACTTTCCCAAAATGGTAAATTCAATGATTTCTTGATTTTATTTTGTTTCTTTGACTTTCCTTTGACCGATCTTCCACTATCAGTCAATATTTGACAGTTGACTTTGCATTTGACCAAAAAGTCAATATTTTCTGATTTTTCTGATTTCAGATGAATTTCCGGATTAATCTGTTTCTGCTCTAATTCTCAATCAGCTTTCAACCAAACAAACTCCAGTGAATGATATCTCTTCAAGACAGCCATATTTCACGTCCACAAACATCTCCTGATTAAATCCTTGAGCTTTGATTTGGAGAGAATAAAGCCCTGATTTTAGGAATATACTGATGGAAATGATCCTCTGTAATCAGACTTCAGACCCTTTCTTCTGAACCAAGAGATTTTCTCAATAAGAGCTCTTTATGTCACTTTTATCGAATAGTAACTGTGATATGGATGAATGTAATGGATGAATGGCCTATATGAGATATGCACATGAATGTAATGTGAAGGCCAAATGGGGGGATAAATAAGTGGGCAAATTTTGGGGTGCAACACATAGTAGTGTTGTAAGTTGAATGATTGGGAGATCATACATGAAACAGTACTAATTACATGCTTAATTATACCTGTCAGACAAACACACGTGAACAAATGCAACACCCAAGGGCCACCTAGACTGAGGAGACGCCCGTCTCCCCTTTGTGGGACCACCCCCTACGTGTCTAGGACTGGAGACGTCCGTCTCCATGCACGCTTGAGCTGCAGACTGACCACCTGAGACGCTCGTCTCCCAAGGGGTGGCAGCTGCTTTGATTCTGCCTTGACCACACAGATTGACCAAGATTCCTCATTTTGAATTTTGAATTTCAAATTCATCATTCAATTTCTTCCCTCTCTCCATTTATTTCTTTCATTTAACCATCATAAACTCTACATTCATCCCACCTTTACCACCATAGCTCACACCATTTCTCATTCTTCTACTTTTTCAAACTTCACCACTACCATAACTCACACTTAATTCTATCTTTATTCCACCATTTACAAACCTCGCTATAAATTCATACCACCACCATTTCTCTTCTCCACACCCTTAAACCATTCTTTATCATTCTATTCTCCACATATTTCTTTCTCTCAAATACACCATGCCTCCACGTTCTATCATCCGAAGTGTGCGCCCTGAGAGACCACCTCCCGACCTATCACAAATTATTTTCCGAGAGGATGACGATAATGCTCAACGAACAAAATATCTAGCTTTCTACGAACGTTCAGTTGTACCTACATGATATGTGGACACTGAATGTCTAGAAACTTTGGGTTTAACAGGTGGTGTAAACCGTTTACTCACAAAATCCCACCTACTCCGCCTCTGTACTGAATTCGCCCCTACTTTTGAGCCGCTCGTCTTAGAGTTCTTAAGCTCTTTCAAATACAACACTCCTTCTGATCTACCACTCTTAACTGGTAACATCCAATTTCAGATGTTTAATCGTGAATACAATTTAGATCAAGAAGAAGTTGCCACTTACTTGCGATTTTCTCATGACCAAGATGCTCGTCGCAATATTTTCGAAGAAATAAATGGCCGATCTTGGGAGCAACTTTCTTTTGAACTATGGTTTAATCTAACTGGAGAGCATGCTACCGGTTGGAGGAGTCTTCTAGCTTCTCACATTCAAAACCCCGCTATACGTTATTTTCAATGTATTTTGGGACATACAATTTTTACACGATCCAATAACCACAAGGTGAACCAGAATGAGTTATTCTTCTTGTTCTGTGCGCTTAATAATATACGCATCAATGCCGCACCATTTATGCTCCAACACATCCAAGGATGCGTCAACGCTCCCGCTACAAACCCATTCTGCTTTGGCGGTATTGTTACCACATTAGCATCTGCCTTAGGCCTCACTAGTGATCTCCTCTCACTTGCACATTACATGATGCCTGCTTACTACCTCGACCTCACTTACTCCCGTGACTCTCACATGGTGTCACCACGACCTGATGGTCGCTACACTCTGGTAGTCAATAAAATTCTGATTCCAAATGTCATTCTACCGTGCCTCGAGCAAATCAACATTCGTTACATTCAGCGTTGGAGACTTATTTTTGAAGATCCTCAAGGAAACCAACCTGAACAACATAATGAGCCGGTGGAAGAAATGGAACATGAGTTCAACCAAGCGAATAATGATTTCGACGCTCCACAACCCAATGCACATCAACCTCCTCCCAATAATCCTCCGCCAATTACTCTCGACGCCATGTATGCTGCAATACTACGCCAAGACCAACTTTTTCAAACTATGCAGACAAATCTTGTTCTAACATTGTGTTGGTTTGAGTTGTAATAATTGTTGTTGTTGATGGTTGCTATAATTGTTGTTACAATTGGTTGCTAAAGTTGTTGTTATAAGTGTTGTTGCTAGTTGTTACTATAACTGTTGTTTGAAAGTGGTGATAATTGCATGATCTGATCTAATATATTAATTATCATACTTTTGTTTATATTTTTTGATATCTCACCTCTTCTGCTTATGTTTCCCCTACCATGGAAAACAGACAGGTACTCAAGATAGCGGTGGAAGTTTGAAGTAATTTTATGAAGTCTTTAGTTCCTATTAGTCGAGTTGGTGTTATGCTCTGATACGTAGCACTCGGGATGAGATCATAATTGTATTTGTTGTTTTGTTGTTGTGTTATTATTATAGCTGTTGAATATCCAAGTTGAATAATAAGAAGTAATTTACTGTTGTTTAAGTTGTTTTAAGTTGAATAAAAGTTGATGAATAATTATAAGTTGAAGTTTGATCTAAGTTGAATAAACATGTGTATGAAATATAACTTTAAAATTATAGATGTCGAATGATATGTATCAAAGATAAAGGAAATACGGGTTGTTTGTGGTTTTAAGTTGAAATGTAATGCCTCATGTTTCATGTTTAAAATTTTTCCGCACTTTGATTTTAATATAAATATTGGGTAGATTAGGGTGTTACATATTCTTTCCTCTCTCTCATCCTTATTTTATACTTATGTTCTTTCATTTCATTGAAGATAATGTATGTCTTAAGTGTGGGGGAGGGAATCATTTACTTGTTTTCTTGTTTTCCATTTACGTATTTGTTCCATTTTCTTATTTGTTTTCTTATATAAATTTTTTTTTAAAATGCATGTTATGTCTTTGGTTTTTGGGTTATAATTGTGAGTAATGTTTATGTTCTATCGATTAAAGAATTGTGGTGTGATGTGAGTGACTTGTTGTGTATTCTTGGTATGATATGTAGGACTAAAATCTAAATTGTACATCATTTGTGGTAGATCACTTACCCTTGTGAGATTTTGAGCCTAATATTGGATAACACATAAAAAATCCATTTCTTTATTTCTTGTGTGATTTAAATCATGTTTGTTAGTCTCTAGAACTTGATCCGACTCTTTTTGAAATTGTTTGTTTACTTGTGCACACTGATATGATAAAGGAAATTTATTTTTGTTTTAATTTTAGCCACTTAGCCAAAAAGACAACCTTGAATATCATCATCCATTGTTTGAAAAATCCTTGAGTTTATTATCCCATCTTTGGTTTAAAATTCATTACAAGCCGAAAAAGTGAAAAACAATGTTATCTTCTATTCAAAAGGTTGAAAGAGTCTTGTTTGGAGTTGTATCGGATTGACGCATTCTGATATGATTTGAAAAGATAAGATAAAGAGCTATAAGTTTTGTGTTGAATCCAAAAGCTGATTCAGAGTGCAAAAGACTCGAATAAATCATTTTAGTTTCAAACTTAAGAAAATAATTAGTTTTGGGCCGGTTTTTATGTTTTCCGACCCGATTAGGATTAAAACAAGAATTCCTTGTCTCCTTTACCCTAAGACAACTGCAGTATTATTCACCCATTCCATTCACTATTCATGAAGTTATTCTTGGCTTGGTACGGATCTATGGAGAACTAATACTCCCAGAGTTGATCTGATGTATTCAGGTTCCAAAACTTTGAGATTATTATAATTGTGCAATTTTAATTTTGATTTCCTTTCAAGTTCTTCCTATTAAATCGTTTGCTTTATTCTAGTGTAATCGTTTGCTTTATTCGATTGATATATGTTCCCTAATTTTAATTGCTTATTAACTCAGCTTATTTGTTAATTCATGTTATCTCTAACCGAATGCTTAATTCGACACATAAGAACATAATTCACATAGTATTGTTAAGCTTGTTTGATTGGTACTGTAATCAAATAGGATAGAGAATCGGTTTAGGGAATTATAGCTATAATAATCGATGATAACTCAAAGTCAATCGGCCTATAACAACTAACTGCTTGTTTGATTGTTTGAGGCTGGTGATGACTCTGATAAAGTGGAGCGCCGTCTCTCCCAGGAGGTGATTAAGTTGAAGGAGGCCTTGATGGTCTGGACTGAGAAGTTTGATGAAGTAAATTGGCAGCTTGCTAATCTTTCTCAAGAGGTCGAGAAAATCAGAAAGTTAGGGGAAGGAGTTGAGAAGCTGAAGAAGGACAACGAGGGACTGCATAAAGACAACGAAAAGCTCAGCTCAAAATCCTTTGCACCGGTGACGAAGCTTTTGATAGAGAAAAGGCGCAGGCTCTGGTTTTGCAACCTGACCTTAACGTTGATGAAATGGATTTCTTTAAGGTTATCAGAAAGGTTCAATTGGTAGAACCGGAGTCTGACACTTCTGAGGCCAAAGGAGTGCCCGAGAAGGGGTCGCCGGTTGGACATATCAGTGATGATCCTCGGAACCAGCCCGACCAGTGATATTCATGTTTTATCATTATTATATTTCCCTGTTTTTTGTTTGTAATATTTTGAAGCCTCTGGTGGCATGCACAATGGTCTCGACCATCGCAGTCTTTTAATTTATGTTTTTATGATTTCTCTAGTTTAACTGCTTCGTCTTTTCATAGTTCACGTTTCATCAGAGTAGTCAATATCCGTTTTCACAAATCGGCTTGGCACTGGGTTTTCGTGTCTTCGACAAACCCTAGGTATTAAATGCTTTCGAGATTACCTATGTTTGCGCTTTTTTCCAAATTTCTTATATAAGGAGAGGCCACGAAGCTTTTTCCTCTAAGATATTTCTCGTCCTTCAACCATGGACAAGACTAAAGGCAGAAAATCCTCAGAAGTTTCAAGGCCACGTGACACGGAAAGGAAAATAGGGGTTGCTGCGAAGCCCGTTAATGAGTCGAAGTATTCTTCCGAGGATACTTCTCATTCTAATAAGAGTGAGGTCATGAAGGCTAGATCGCAACCTTCAAAGGCCAAAGAGGTAACTATGGAACATGATTCTGATTCTGAAGATTAGGACGCAGATTGGCTTGAATACCTCAGTTCGGAAGGCCATAAATTCCATGAATAAAATGATGTTTATTTTTGTATATGCATTTTGTATTGTTATTGTCCATCATGAATAAATAATTTGCATTCCCTTTATTGCTTTATGACGATTTATGCAGCTTTCTGATCATGAAATCAGATGGAAGCTTTACGTGATGTAAGCCACGAGCGTTTTTACTTGCTGTAACAACTTAAATGTCTTTGGGTTCCTTTTGTATGGATTTTTTTATGTATTATGTTATCTTTCTCGAACAGGAAGTTCGTGTGTCCTGACGAGATACTTCAGATCTTATACCTCATGCTATGCGCGATCGTGCAGTACACGATTGCCAGGTTTGCTCAGAATTCTTGACCGACTTGGTAAATATGGGGGGCCACGATGGCGCTATTTTAATTGGTGAAAAGGTCTGTGATGGCCTAGTCGTCTTGCTCAACGCAACCGCGATGGCGGAATTTAACTATTGCAAAAAGGTCCACGATGGCCTAGTCATCTTGATCAAAGCAGTCGCGATGGCGTAATTTGACTATTGGAAAAAGGTTCGCGATGGCCTAGCCGTCTTGATCAAAGCGATCGTGATGACACAATTTGACTATTGCAAAAAGGTCCTCTATAGCCTAGTCGTCTTTATCAAAGCAGTCGCGATGACATAATTTAACTATTGCAAAAAGGTCCGCGATGGCCTAGTCGTCTTGATCAAAGCTGTTGCGATGGTGCAATTTGACTATTGCGACAAGGTCCGCGATGGCCTTGTCGATTTTTCGCTTCGGTTAATTCTTCACCGTCCCATCTCTCTGCTGGTGTTCGTTATTCAACTTCTTTAACAAGACTCATTGTTGTTGTTAAATAAGAGGTCGGAGGTACCTCATTAAAAACCTTAATAGGAAAAAAGAGTATCCCTTCCGAACTCTACTTATTACAAGCTTTTGTCTGAATTCCTTATCATGAAACAGTAGTAACTTATTTGATATCCAGATCCTAAAAACGAACTAAATTGTCAGTTTTTGCCTGTTGAGGGGACATGCTTATTCTTCTGAGGAAGACCGGTGGATCTCTCCTTCCACCACTCTTTGTATCGTCAACACCCTCGCCTTTCCCATAGTTCATCGGCACCCCCTAAGGCGTGTCGGAGAGTGATTCCCTTGAATATCCTTCTCGGGGTTTCTTACCTCCTTCTGCGTATGACCTCCTTCTCGATGCTCTCGGCTGGGTCGGGCTCTTCTTGCCTGCAAGTGACGAAAAGGCATCGCTTACATAAGATGATAACTTACCATGCTGAATCAGGGTTTTTATCTCTTTTTTGAGTTGTATGCAGTCCTTAGTATGATGGCCTCACACACGGTGAAATGAGCACCACGGTTCCTTCCCATTGGTTGTTGCCATTTTGCGAGCCCGAGTGGGTCTGATTATAAGGCCCAAATGATCCACCTCTCGTAGGATGTCTGATCTTTTTTAATTGAGGGGGGTGAATGGTCGTTCTCTTTTTTCCTCGGTGTGTCCGACCTCGTTCCTACGTATCCTGTCATTGTGTGAAAGGTTGTTTCTCTCTCCAAGGTGCATTTCCGTTCGGTTTGGGGAATCCTCAGGATGTCGGGGTAGTACTTCTCTTTGCTGCTTTCTCCCTCTAGAATGCTATAACAGAAGAGGTATATTGGTTCCTTTGTGGCAACATCTGGTATTTTAACCATGGCCCTTCTAAGCCCTCATCCTCAGTGTTATCCTAGGGGATCCCGGTGTTATGAATAGCCCTTTCATTGAAACTAGCCCGGTATTCCCGAGCATGTCCGATAAGCCCTGAGCGATTTTTCGACGGGATGCTCGTAGGTGCTTCCCGATGCTGGCGTATAGGGAAGGATTGACTCGTTTTCCAAACTAGGTCGGGATATCCTGAGACAGAAGCTCTTGGGAGCCCCATGTACCAGTCCAGCGCCTTAACTTTGAAAGTCCCCAGCATCGAGACACATTTAAGGGTATTCGTAGCCCCAAGTGTATTGGCCTGATCGTTCATGGCTCGAATATGTTGCCCGGGATCTGTCATGCCGTCGAAAACAGGAAAGGGAGGGAGTTTAAAGTCTTCTAGGATCCCTTCCGCCCACACGGTGTCTGATATAAGTTGGAAATAAGGTGATTTGTGCGTTAACCCACTCTCCTTTGGCATTTGTGACTGCAGGAATTGCACAAAGCCTTGTAGTGACCCGTTCTACTATTTTAGAGCTTCTGCCATGGCTAGCAAGTGAGCGTTGCTAGATAAGGCACTTCATCCATGGTGGATGTCTGGTTTTTTCGTTGTTGAAGGTATGTGAAATGGTGTGTGGCTTGAGAAAGTTTTACCTAGGCCCCGCGATGGGCGCCAAATATTCATGTAGAACACTTTTGATCACCTCCCAGAAGAAGATTCCAGCGAGGCCACACATAAATTTGTAGCGTTTAGCTTTAGGAATTTGAGCAATACAAATAGTGCAAGCTCAAGATAGAATGTGTCTTGCCTATCCCTCGGGCGGGAGCCCTTTTTAAAGCTGCTTGAGCAGTAATCACTCCCATAAATGGAGGGACCTTGGATTCCCTCCATAATGAGCAAGCTACAACAACCTCCGTCGCCTGGTCATTAAGGAGTTGTAACTTCCTTAACGGCGGACTCCCTTTATGTGTGGGTAACGGTTACGAGCGACTTGGATAGAATGGCTCTGAATTCTGTTCGTGACAACGCCGCCGACCTGAATAATCTATCTCAACCGGCTGGAGACTTTAACCGGGCTGAAAATCCACTCCGGGCTGTAAGTCCTTACCGAGCTGGTATAATTCGAGACTGATCATATCCCTATACTCTGGTACCGGCTTACCTGATCGATCTAAATATTTTAAATATGTACAATTTAATAATCATAATTATATAATATTTATTTAACATTTATACCGCGACCCGTATGAAGCGCACAAATATTTTACTAGAGAAATATCGACTGTTGTTAACAAAATAAATCGATATCAAGAAAAAAAATAGAGGTTACAAATCTATTTAGCATACATTGGCTAGTGATCCATATGAAAGAGTACACACTAATTTAGCTTGTTGTGACATAATCTCTAGCTATACAAGTCAATGAGTCATTGAAAAAAAAATACAATTCTGAAGCTGCCCTCACAAGTTCATAGGAGTAAAATTTAAACATATTATGAATTATGCACACAATTCTAATTATTAGTTTACTTATTTTCCCCATTTTTAACATGTTATGAAAAGCCACCTAAAAAATAATGCAATCGAAAACTCAAAACAATTATGAAAAGCAATTGCTCATAAAAAAAATGACAGTCTTTCTTTATTCAACTCAAAGAATGTGAAAGATAATGCACACAAAAAGACATCCAAAAAATTTATAAAAAAAATTTAAAATATAAACTAGTAATGAAAGTGGGTTTGTTTATTTATCCTTCATTAACTCATCACGAGCTGTGAGAACCAGAAAATATCAACAAGGGCCAGGTAGCAGTTAGGAGGGTACTGGACCCCACTCTCTACTCCCACAGTTCATGTCACACACCGCTCTCTTCTCCTTCAATCAAAAACCGCCACGTGTACATTGAGTTTCACAAAGCAACCGACACATCTTAGTTTACCATAACCAAAGGTGAAAACAAAACCACCATTAATTATACATCTAAACTAATCATAATGACCAAATAAACAACACAACAAAACTCTCACACCATTTAACAATCATTCATCTCTCTCTGCTCTCTCACAAACACATTACACAACACAAACACAACACACAAAACATAAACAACAGAGGTAGCGTTTGTATTCGGTTATATCATCTGTTCTTGTCTGAGAAGAACAAAACATGAAAATGGCCATGGATTGCGGCATCTATGGCGTCATCAAGCTCCGCATGTTCTTCTTCACTTTCCTCATTCTCTTTCTCTCCACCTTCACCTCCACCCTCTCCGTCTCGTCATCTTCAACGGTTCAGATAAACTCAAACTCAATCTTGGTGGCTCTACTCGACTCACATTACACCGAACTCGCTGAACTCGTTGAAAAAGCCATGCTTCTTCAAACTCTAGAAGACACTGTCGGCAACAACAACATCACCATTTTCGCTCCCAAAAACGAAGCTCTCGAACGAGATCTCGACCCTAACTTCAAAACCTTCCTCCTCGAACCACGAAATCTCAAGTCTCTTCAAACTCTCCTCATGTCACACATCATTCCAACCCGAATCAACGGATCCATCCCCGGGTCGACCCGACACACAACACTCTCCCTTCAACACCACCTCACTATCCAACCAAACCAAACCTCCCAACAATGGACAGTTAACGGCGCGAGAATTCTCCATCTAAACGCCGTGACTAGACCCGACGGCGTCATCCACGGAATCGAACGTCTCATTATCCCACGCTCCGTACAAGACGACTTCAACCGTCGCAGAAGTCTCGTCTCCATCGCCGCTATTAAACCGGAAGGAGCACCGGAAGTTGATCCGAGAACTCACCGCTTGAAAAAACCAGCCCCGCCGCAAAACCCTGGCTCACCGCCGGCTCTTCCAATTTACGACGCATTGGCTCCCGGACCGTCACTAGCACCGGCGCCAGCACCAGGTATAAAAATTAAATTGTACTAGTAATTAATAATTAATTTGTAACTAACTTTTATTTTTGGTAAAATGGAAATTTTATTGATAACAAGAAAATTGATTGTGGAAATTAATGTGTAACTAACTTTCAGGACCTGGTGGACCCCACCACCATTTCAACGGCGAGGCACAGGTGAAAGATTTCATCCAAACGCTGATTCATTACGGCGGTTACAACGAGATGGCGGATATTCTCGTAAACCTAACGTCGTTAGCGACGGAGATGAGTCGGTTAGTTTCAGAGGGTTATGTTTTAACGGTTCTAGCTCCGAATGACGAAGCTATGGCTAAGTTAACAACGGACCAGTTGAGTGAACCGGGTTCACCCGAACAAATCATGTATTATCATTTAATTCCTGAGTATCAGACTGAAGAGAGTATGTATAATGCTGTTAGAAGATTCGGGAAGGTTCGTTATGATACACTTCGATTGCCTCATAAGGTTGATGCTCAGGAAGCGGATGGGTCGGTGAAATTCGGGCACGGTGACGGGTCGGCGTATTTGTTCGACCCGGATATTTATACTGATGGGAGGATTTCTGTGCAAGGGATTGATGGGGTTTTGTTTCCTCATCAAGAGGAAGAGGAGGTTGTTGATAAGGATGTGGCCCGAACCCGGTTGGGTCAACCCGCTAAAGTTGTGGTTAAGCAAAGAAGAGGTGCGTTGCTTTGGTTTCTTTCTTCTCTTTCGCTTTTGCTTTATTTTTTGTTTGGGTGTGTTTTAAGTCAAGAAGAATATAGGGAAAAAATATTCTAAAAGGTGATTACGATGGGTTGATTAATTTGGTTGGATTGAAATTTTCTTTGTGCTTTACTTTATGTGTTTTGCTTTTGGTTATGATTCTTGTTACTATGTGGTTGTAGCTTAGATGTAGGAATCATTTTGATGAGAAGAAGTGTCTAGACTAGTTGTGGTTGGTTTTGCAAAAACAAAAAATTATTAGTTCAATTAATTAATTTAGATATAAAGTTAGTCGGATATAGAATTATTTATGTTTTTTTTTTTATAGACGAAGTGGTAATAATCACTAGAAAGTCACACATATGTGAGTACACTGGTGTTGGCGTCTTATTGTCTTCTTCTAGTTGAGTTAGGATTTGCAGACGGACTTATTTATGTTTGAGTACATGAAAGTGAGTAGAGCAATAATTTGAGGCTGAAAATTATGTTTAGAGGAAAAGAAACTCTTAAAAAACTTCAATCTTAGGTTAGAATATACTTTGCATACAAAAGTACTTCTACTCAAGAACACTTTAAACATATCAAAATCAATTTTGTTGTTGTTTAGAATCACCTTTGTTTATGAGGTAAAAATGATTTTAATCATATGCTAAGTAACTAAGTTTTATTTTAGGTGATTTCTTTAGGTCTTTGGATTATGTGATTTAAGTTATGCAATTGAGTTGTTGAGGTGTAAGTATTTTTTTTTTGTTAAATTGTTTTCTTCTGATTTAAGAATGTTAGGTTAGATTGTTAGGAAACATAGACAATTGAAGTAGCAAATAGGATACTTAAGGTTTAAGAAACTAGTCTAATCTAAACCTTGAAAAGTAAAGGTCTTAACTTTTTTCTTACTAAAATGTATAATGTGGTTTTCCTACATATGTCACTATAAAAGATTAAGGTGATCATTATTGCAAGGTAACTGCATAAGCTTTAAGAATTTTTAATCAAATATCAAATTAAACAAGACAGTGCCACAACACTAGTAATTAATATTTTAGTGGTTATAATATGGTTAAGTAGATATCACTACATTGTTTCTCTTTATGCTAAAGTTTGAATGAAATGGCAGGAAAATTGCTTGAAACAGCTTGCTGGATGCTTGGAACCTTTGGACAACATTCTAGGTTCACCTCTTGTCAATAAACAGAAAAGTGAGATTATAGCTTCATTTCTTGTTATTTCTGATAAATAGATAATTGATGTTTACATATTAACTTGAGCAAATTATTAAACCATGAAATTTTATGGCAATATTTTTGCCTACTAGCTTAAAAAAATTGACATTAAGTTGACTTTTCAATTAATTTACATACTTTCTATTAAAATTTATTCATGTACTGATAGATCATATCTTGATTGCAGATGCACATGAAATTCCAAAGATGTAAAAAGTCAACGGAATATGAATGAAGGCCAGATTTACTTGAATGGATAATAGCAGCTGCTGCTATATATTGGTTTGGTTTAGCCAACTTTTTTTTTTCTCTTCTCCCTCTTGATTTTCTTGATGTAAGCACAAAAGTTTCTATATAGTGCATATATGAATAATATATATGTAATTAGGTTCAATTAGTACTGGTTGTGGGGTGAAAAGGTTTTGTGAAATAATAAAAAAGGCCAGAATCCGTGCCTTGTTCGGTAAGTAATTTTACTCGAAAAAAATGGAAATACGGTAATAAAATTATTCTTTATTGTAATATTCATGTATCTCTCTTTTTCACACATGTCTTTGTATGTTTTTATAAATCGGGTGTTCTCTGCGTGCAATTATCAATAATTCTTGCATGTCTGAGTTTTGAGTTTAGAGGATTGGTAGTTAAAATATAGACTTCATATGTTGATGTACTACCAATAACAAGTTGTGTGAAAAAAAAAATCACAATTTTATAAGAAAGTAAGTGTCAATGAGGGAATTTCTATTTTAGAATATCTTTGAAACTTGGATGTAAGGACACTAACTAATTGCCCTTTGCAAATATGACTCCCCAAGTAAAACTGTTTCTTTTTAATACAAGTGGAGAAAGTTAGGGGTAAAGAGATGGCATTTCCCAACTTGTCTTTTTTGGGAATAATTATTTTGGTTATAAATATATAAGTTGTTAGAGTTGGTGTAGGCTGTAGCCAAGTCTAAAAGAAAGTTAAGACTTGTATTTAATTTCTGTAGTTGATTTGAGGAATTTGCTGGTAGATAATTTACAAGTATTTATGTAGTGTAAATGTTGTTTGAATCGTAAGGTCTGAAATTCAACTCACTTAAATCTACTTGTATTAAAACAAAACAAAAATATTGACCCGTCTTGACGATAATATTTATTGTGTTAGACAATTTTACACATTAAAACTTGATAAATGAGGGGGAAATGATGATTTTATTTAAAGAGGAGAATACTAATTTGAAAGTGCATTTTCATAAATACAAACTATGTTAATCCAAACCGGACCGGTCCAGCCGGTTCAACCGGTTGGATTGGGAACTAGAACCCTAACTGATTTGTTTAAACTTGAAAATCAGCGTGCAGAAGAATTGATACTTAAATCGAAAAATCGATCAAAAATTAATTAAAAAATGAATAATTGGTGGTTTAGGCGATTTTTTGGGTCGGACCGGATTTGGCTTTCGATTTATAAATATAGAATAAAAATTTTTGTTTTGATCAATACATTATTTAATTTTCTTTTTTCTTCTCTAATCACTCTAGTGCATATTATTGTAAAAAAAAATCAAAGTAAAAACTATTTTAAATTTTTTTATTATTCTTAATGAATGAAAGTAGATTTTATATAATAATGCACAATAGATAAATATGATAAAATACATTTCAATGCATAAAATTATTATTATTATTATTATTATTATTATTATTATTATGAAAGTTTTGAGCCTACCTATCTAATCTATTAAAAATATAAAGGTTATAAAAATATATAAAAGACTATAGAATTTTTTTTTAAAAAAAACTCTTAAGAATTAATTATATAAAAATTATCAATACATTTTTTATTATTTAAAAAATATAATTATTTTTATGCATTATTATTCTTATATATATCAAAAAATATTTATTTATATATAACCGGTTCAACCTAGGGTTAACCCCGATCAAACTTTAATCTCACATTTATCTTTTAAAAGTGTTGTACTTAATATTAAATGGAAAATATAATTAAAAATAAATAATCAAAATTGTATTAGAAAAATGTTGTAATTTTTAATTTTTTTTTGCAAATATAATAAATTTTGTAAAATATTTTATTGTAAATGTAATAAACATTTTTAAATTTTTTTTAAAGAATTGGGAATGAATATGAGAATGCCTTGTACTTCTAGCAGAAAATTCAATGTAATAAATAAGTTTAGATACACGAAATAAATGAGGTCATAAATAAGTTTAGATACACGAAATAAATGAGGTCAGAATAAGAGTTTGATAGAGAGAGTATAAACTTCTCACCACCAAGCTACATGAAGCACAACATGAAGCACAACATGAAGCACAACAAAGCCGGCTCATCAATGCTTAACAAACTTGAAAATGCATAAAACATTAACAAATTAGGGATGCAATCAAGTTCACTTTGGATCAGTCGGTTCTACACAACGACGGGTGGAAGCACTTGGATCAGTTTGAAAGCATGATAGGAAGAGGTAAATTGCTGTCAAAGAAACTGTCGGTAATCTGGTTTGCGTGCGTATGGAGCATTTGGAAATCAAGGAATGGAAAAGTCTTCCGAAACGCCGAAATTAGCATTGAGAAAATAGTAGAAGAGGCAAAAATCTCTTCTTGGAAATGGCTCAGAATAAAAGCAAATCAGATTTCGGATGATATTGGTGCGTGGTGCTTGAACCCTGCTGCGTGCCTCGGAATCGTTACCGAATAATCGCATCTCAGGCGCTTTGCAACAGTGACAGGAAGGAAGCTGGATTATCCTTTTGTTGATGTGTAGAGGTTTGGCGCGATTGTACCGACGCGAAGTAGTCGCCTGTCGATTCAAGTCTGCTATTTGCAACAGCCAGTGGTCATTGGAGTGGCAGCATTTGATGTTTGGTGTATTCTAATTTTGTGCTGTTTTGGAGGTTAACTTCATCTTAGGGTCGTTGGCTTAATTGTTTCTGGTATCAACATTTTATAGAATATTTGAGGCTGCATTTTATTTTTCTGGTTTTTGAGGTGTCTTTGCTTCTATAATTTTGATGCTAGGTGTGAGCTTTTACTGGTTTCTGCTCTAGTGCTTTGCAGCAGCTTATAATGTTTGGTCTGGGACTATTATAAATTTGTAATATGCACTTCTTGTGCTTCTTTATTTGATATATTTGGCTTATTCAAAAAAAAAAAGTTCACTTTGGATCAGTTTTTTATTTTTATTTTTTAAAAAATCGAATCGATATCTCTATCGATTTGGATTTTAATATTTTTTTAAAATAGAATCCAGTCAAGATAATTGGCTTGGTTCATTTTATTTTGGTTAGGTTGATTGATTTATAATTTTTTAACATTATATTTATCGGTTCACTATAGTATTTTTCGATGTATTTTATGTTATAATTTTTAAAATAATACATCTCAGATAATTTATTTTATTTTCTATTTTTTAAAACAAATTACAGGTTATTCTTTACCCATATGAAATAGTGACATGTTTTTCATTGTATCAAGAAATAATTTCACTATCAAATATAAAAGTTGATACTTAGTATTAGATGGTTGGGAAGGGATTTGAAAGTTTAACAAATAGAACACAACAAAACACACACCAATTAACATGTTTCACACCTCAAATACTCATCAAAACTATTTTGTAACAAGATTAGAAAGAATTTTGTTGAAGAAGAAGAAACAAAAAAAATAAAATAAAAATGTCCGAAGATGCATCTCTGTAAATACTATTTATTCAAAAAAAAAACATGTTGATAGTCTAGAGATGCATCTCTGGGCGCCTTTCTTTCATCAAAACGCGTCAGAACCCTTCCCTCTTCCTCCTACTTCATTTTCTCAACAAAAAAACCACTTTACATCTCCCTCTCACAACCATTGCATTGAAGCATCAATGAAGTTATTTCTCCATATTTTCATCATCTCATAACATCGAAACAACTCCTCTCATCAATCAATTTCATTTTGGTAAGTTTTTTAAATTTTATTTCCTTTTGTGTTTTGGTTTTTAAGTGAATTTTTTAGGATACATTAAAAGTTTTAGGCACTATATGTAGTAGTGTAAACGAACTTTATAATTTGGAACAACATGCAATGAGGTTTTTTGCGATTGTTAGAGCAGAAAATGGGTCTGTCATGGGAGAGCAAAATCAGATGTATGTCTGGAAATGTCCAGATTTGCTCTGAACAATTTTTGGAGACGCATCTCTAGATTGAGCTCAGTCAAAAAATTGGGACATTTAGTGGATTTTGTGAATTTCTCCGAACATGTTGTTTATACATGTCTCTGTTTATAACGCACGTACAATGGCAGACAACAACAAAGGTCGGATTAGGGTTGGGTGTGTATTGTAACAACCTATTTTTATTAGATTTTATTTAATTAGGATTATTTGATAATTGCTTGTGTGTTTTATTTAATTATTGACTGAGTAATAATTATTTAATCATGTGCTAATGTGTTATTTAGCTAATTAATAAATGGTAGAGTTATAATAGAATTAGCTATTGGACTTAGTTGAATTAGAAAGGAAATAATGGATGAGTTAGGCCCAATGAGATAATGAGAGTTAGAGTAGAATCTTATGACTTAACTTAATTACAAGAGAAAAAGGGAGAAAAGATAGAAAGAAGAAAAAGAAGCTGGAGAAGAGCAAAAGAGGGGATTTGTAGATTTTCTTGAAGAGGGTGGATTGAAGCTAGAGGTAAGGGTTAGAATACAAGTTAATATAGATTATATGATTGAGTAATGTTTGTTCTGTATGTATTCTCTTCATCTTTGCAATTCCATGAAAATGTGTAAACCCTAACTTTTGTGCTAATTTTTATGGATTCACATGATTAAACATGATTTTGATGAGTGTTATGGATTAATAATGATTAATACTTGTTGTAATCGTTGTTTATTTATGACTGGAAGTGATTTTGAGTGGTGGGTGTGTGATTTCGCAGTGCTGTGTTTTCTGGGTGTTTTTCTACAAAATCGCATGTCCGCTAATCGGACCTAACCCGCTAAGCTGATACTGTTTGTTTTTCAAAAAATAAAGGAAGCTCGCTAAGCGGACCCAGCCCGCTAAGCGGAGCCTCTTTTGTGATTCTCTTTTGGAAGGGACCGCTTGAAGTAGGGTTATTGAATTTTAATTGCATAAGCGTGCTTGACGGTTGCTGAGCTTGTTCCATTTGAATTTTAAATCTTCCCGCTCACAGTTTCGACTCTGCCAACGCTGCTGTCGAAAAGCACTTATGAAGATTACAAAAATCTTTTCAATCACAACCTTCGATAGAAACAAATCTTCCCCTTCAAGGAAAAGATTCAAAGTAGCTTCACAAAAGCCATTTCTTCTTCATAACACAACACTTCAAAGCATTATGATCTTTTGGTCGAAATCTCCAGCTAACAGCGGGTAAGAAAAGGCGAGTTGCCTTTATGTCATCCAAACCAAAGAGGAAATAAAAAGTTTTGGATTTAGTACATTTTGATGTGTGTGGTTCGATGAAGACAGTGTCACTTGGTGGTCCATATTACTTTGTGACTTTCATTGATGATTATTCTCAGAAAACATGGGCTTATACCTTGAAGACGAAAGATCAAGTGTTAGATACTTTCAATTTGTTTCAAGCACCGGTTGAAAGAGAAACGAGGAAAAATCTCAAGTGTATTCGAATCGATAACGATGGAGAGTATGTTGGACCTTTCAACAAGTATTATCAAGATCAAGGTATATGTCATCAAAAGTCTCCTCCAAAGACACCACAATTGAATAGGCTAGTCGAAAGAATGAATAAAACTTAGGTGGAAAGTGAAGGCTCTCTGATTGTTGGCATACATTTTGCTAAAACACTTTAAGGAAGATCATGTTGGAAGAGATGCTATATGACTTAGCATTCAGACTTCAACATGTTGAAGAAGATGTCATGACATCCTGGCATGACATCCTGGCTGCAGAAAGTTGATCTGGCAATTGGTCAGGCGTTATTATTTGCTACAAGAATCTTTAAATCAGCTCAGAATATTCGAAGAAACCAATCAAGCTGATATTTTTGCCAAGTTGGATTCAATCAAGAAGATCTCCACGGTGTCTTTGATTGGAGACATTATAGAAAAGATTGGATTGAAGTCCTAATTTCTTAGATAACAAGTAGTAGACTTTTGGCAGCCTCACTACTGCGTTTTTGAAGCCCAGTCCAGAATATAATTATCTATATATAGAAGGGTTGTAACCTAGTTTAAGTGTGGAACTGATATTGTTTATTTTAGGGTTTAGGAATCCTTATTTTTGTGTGTTCCACTGTGTACATTCACAAACCTTTAGGTGTTGAATGTTGTTTGATCTCCGAAGTTCTTAAGCATGGAGAGTATTTGCATCCTCATAAGTTTTTAAGCATCGAGGAGTAGTTTGTTTATTTTTATTTGATTTTTATTTTGTCGCGGGATTGTGACTGGAAGGGATTTGAGGAGGGCCTCATACCTAGGTGGGGCTTAGGTAGAAATCATAGGAAGGGTAATGATTAAGTGAGAAGGGTAAACTGGGATTATTTAACTTCAAATTGATACTATCAGATATTGATTTCATCCTGTAATACGGTGAACTGACTTTATAATCGAAAATGTTGCGGATAGCAAGAGTCGCCACCGACTTTTATTTTATCCAATAAGAAAGGCTAAAAGAACAGAAAAAGACCTTTTGAAAAGATTTTGAGTTCGGGGGGTAAGTTATACAAAGGGAAGGTGTAAGGCACCCTTTGCATCCATGGTTATCCATGGGCTCTTAATTGCTTAGCTCACTTTGTTTTCAAAATGTTTGAATTGTTTGAAAATGAGGTGTGAAAAGTAAAAAACTTTGAGGAAGAACTTTAGCTTGTAAATAAGCGTAGTCTTTTGAAAAGTATTTGAAAATTAGTGGAAAAAGAATTTGAATTTGAATTTGAAATAGAGCAAGCAATTAATAGCAACTACCCTAAGTTTGAAAAATCGTTCTTTTAGCTTTTCGGGCGAAAGGATCTATCCATACAATGAGAGGGTAGGAAGTCTTTCAATTGGATGTTGAAGGGGCATCGAGTTATCATTCGCCATAAGACTGTCCCTTGCCATAAAGAGGGCAGGTAGTCTAAGGGAAGGATATAATAGTCATTTAAGGCATCATGCGAGGATACCTTAGCAATTGGGACAATCATCTTTATAAGGCAGCTTCAAGGGAGTTTCAATAACTTTGAAGGCGACAGGCAACATTGCTTTAGGTATCCTCGGAATCGAGGGACTTGACTATTTAGTACACTTAGAGGCAACAGGCAACAATATAAGGCAACAGGCAGCATAAGAAGGGTTACCCTAAAGGTGTGTGGGTGCAACAATCACGTGATTAAGTTCGATTATTTATCTTGTAATTAGTTATCCTAATTATGTTCAAGGCTTGCACTCCCTAAGATTACTAACCACGCAGTTAAAATGGCAGAAATTAAAGGCAGAAAATAAATGCCCTACGCTATTACAATAAACACCTGCGGGGATGGGGGAAATTAAAAGACAACAGAAAACCCTTATAGGGTCACAGAAATAAAAGGGAAAAATTAATTTCCACATCTTCTTTGCCTTGATCTTCTCTGAATCTTTGATTGACTCTGATCATCTGAGAAAATAATAGAAAATAAATAGCAGTGAGTGTAGGAGAGATTCATCGACATTTGAAAATAAATCCTAACTTATATTACAAGGCAAAATAAAAATTAAAATAATATTTAAACAAAAAAGGAGCCAGAAACTTAGCTTTTTGATTGAAGGCGCGTAATCGGAGAATCTTGATTAATCCTGAAAATTTGAACAAAGAAAGAAAAAGGTTAGTGCATTGACTGATCTAAACCCTAATTGATTACAAACCCTAAAAGTTTACAAACCCTAAAAGTTTACAAACCCTAAAAGGTTTGATAAGAAAACTTATTGTGACCTACAAGGTTTGTAAGGCTAAAAGATGCATTAGTGGATAACACCTACCAATCCTAAGGCTTATAAATAAATCGAGGTTAACCAACCAAAAAAATTCAATTGATTAAAAACACATGCAAATATAATAATTTTTATGGTTTAAAAACAATTAATAAAATTATGGAAAAATCAAATTTTCGATTAAAATAAATAAAATAAATAATCACATAAAAAATATTAATTTTATTAAACATTAAAAGGGATTTAGAAAAATATTAAAAAGAAAAGAGGAAAACAAAAACAAAAGCTATGTAATTAGAAATTAATAAAATCAAAAGTGACTTAGCTCTGGATCTTGTGTTGCTGGTCTATGACGGGTGTATGGTGAGGCAGCGTCTCCAGGACCCTTGGATCTGGCCTCGTATTGCATCCAATGGCTAAGAGATGGAGGCGCACCATGGGCATGCACGGAGCGGCTGTACAGAACCTGTGGATAACACTCACCAAAAGAAAACCAATAAAATTGTGTTGGCAGCGGGGATCGAACCCCCATTTTCAAGGTTTCAGTGCCTTCGCCTTTGCCAGTTGGACAAGATTCGTTAGCTGTTAGTGAATCAGCTTTGAAACAATATATACATAAAACAAGGAACAAAAAAAAGAAGTCAAACGGTCCACGCTGGGACCCCCTATGTCACGCATCAACCAATCGTGAGTGGAAAGAGAAGCGCCCAAGGTTGACTGGCCAATAGCATTTCTCTCCTTGCGCCAGCATGTCATTCTTCCAAGGATCAACCCTAGCCACCGCCGGAACAGTGTTTCCGGTCATCTTCCTCACTTGGGAGTGTTCCCGAAACACCTGAAAACAACGAAAAAAACCAAAACAACCGCCCAGATCGATTATGTGCATCATTGCGAGTTCAATGGGCTGAATCTCATGCTCCAAAACCATCTCTATCATGGAATCCGAACCTTTGAGCTTTTCTAACCCTAACATGGCAAATCTTCGTCCGGCCATCAAAAATTACGAATGAATGGTCAAATAGAATCTAAAACACCATATGAACGCATTAATGATATTAATCTTAATCAAAACAAGCTGTAACTACAAAAACGAAAAAGAACAAGGTTTGAGAAGTATGAACATATATGTGGTTACATGATGAGCATGGAGGCTGCACAGGGGATGATTCTTACCGTCTCTTACCTTAAGAACAAGATTAGACGATTAAAAAGCTCTGAAAGGATCTCCAAGTAAAAATTCGAAAATTCCAAGTTTGTATGCAACTTTGTACTTTGAAACCCTTGTTATGCCACCTCTTTTCCCGTCCCCTATTATGCTGCTAACGTTGAGTATATATAGTGGACCAATTTAGGTTAAAACATGGGCTTGAATATTGAGTTTTTATGGAAAAGAAATTTGATTCAAAATTATATATTTTTCTTTCTATTTTTGGACCAATATTCCTCCAATCAAGCCTTGCACGAATTTTGGAATCACTTATAAGATATTTGGATCAATTAGTATGATTGAAAAATAAATCTCATGACTTAAATCAATTATTTCAAATTTTATTTGATTTATTTAATATTTAAATGAATAAAATCCATATAAATAAAAATAAATGTTAAAAAAAATAGAATAATTGGCTCAAGAGTATTTATTTATCCCATGGACACGTTTGAGATTCAGAAGTTAGGCCCAAGGGTTCAAAACATCAAAATTCATCACTTTTCCTTTTGTGCATTTTCTCGAAATCGCCTAACTTGCGCGAGTCATAACTCCCTCAATTTTCATCAGATGGAGATGATCTAGGACTTTCTGGAAATCCCAAGATGCCCTCTAAAACCCACTATGGAACATATTTTTCATTTGGAGATTTTATCTTGATGATATAGCTCCTGACAAAAAGCAGCTTTTTGCGCGCTTCTAGAAGGACCTGTAATGTTTTGACTTATATCTCTTATGGTGAATTTCCTGATCTTGGGAAAGCATGAGAGTGATATGATCAGTCAAAGTTGGGTTGACTTTCTCCTATAAAACCCTAATTTAGAAACTTCAGGTTTTGTTGATTTCTGAGCTTTCCTTGATGAATCATGATCAATCCTTGATCAAATGATGAATGATACTTCATAATGAGGATGTTGACAAAAAATCAGAAGTTTTGACTGTGGTTTGACCATAGTTTGACTTTTAGGTCAAATAGTCGATTATTGATCGTTTGGGCCATTGAGTGAGCAATCTTTTGAATCCGAGTTTAAAACTTGGCATGAGGATCCTTTGAAGCATGTGAGAAGCTATGAAATCCATTTAGGGTGTCAGAACCTGATTTCTTCCATAGAAGAACAAAACCCTAGTTTGAGGGTAGTTGATTAGGAGAGAGACTGCATGCTTTCTTCTTGTATTTCTTTGGGCTTTTGAAAGTCAGATGGACTGAAATATGAATAAATATGTTGGGCAAATTTTGGGGTATGACAGCTGCCCCTGTTCAATCTTCTTAAACCTGGAGATGTAGATTGGCCTGTGTGCCTGTCGGAGTCTGAAGGTAGAAGAGGATTGAACACTAGAATACCCACAAAATTTGCCCTTGCTGAGATAGGGACTTTTTGTAGGAGATGGGCTTAAAGATGCCATCTGTTCCGGATGAATACGACAGTCCGAATAAGTCGTACGTTAGACTATATCCGAGCTTGAAGTATTGAGAGACGTTTGTCGGAGATGGGCTTGAAGATGCCATCAGATGTTTGAAGGATTGTTTGTCTAAAGCAGATGCTTCTTAGACTGGATCATATGCATTGATTGTATCTGAAGAAGAGATGAAGTAATGTCTTACAGAAGACTACCTGGAGAGGTTCTTGAATAAATAGATCATTGACTGATGTGAGAGAGATTAGGCTTTAAACAAAGCTCGGGAAGAAGTGTCTTGTAGAAGATTAACTGAGAGACTCCTTGAAGGGGCAGTAGATGTCTTAGAAAATATTGGATAAATATTTAAAGGAAGATTACCTAAAGAGGTTGAGATATGTCTTAAACAAGACTAACCTAGAAAGGATCCTAGAAAGGATATGATATGTCTTAAACAAGACTACCTAGAAAGGTTCCTAGAAAGGATATGATACGTCTTAAACAAGACAACCTAGAAAGGCTCCTAGAAAGGATATGATGCGTCTTAAACAAGACTACCTAGAACGGCTCCTAGAAAGGATATGAATCATCTTAGAAAAGATTACCTAAAGAGGTTCCTAGAAAGGATAAGAAACGTCTAGAAAGGATAAGAAACGTCTTAGAAAAGACTACCTAGAAAGGTTCCTAGAAAGGATAAGAAACGTCTTAGAGAAGACTACCTAGAAAGGATGAGAAGTTCTTTGAATGTTTCTGAATTATCTTTGAAGAAATACCAGGAATGAAGTATCAGAATTGTATTTGTCTTGAATGAGCATTGAGATCGAATCGTTGATACGATTGTATTTGCACCATACTTGGATGATAATATTCTTTTGATTATGAAGTGACCTGAAAAGGAAAGATTAGTTTTATGCAATGTCATGATGCATGTATTGATATTCTCGAAATAAACGAGAGTACTGTATGCTATGCATGTATTTATGAATGATGCAGGGATGGACTATATAGTCGAAGCATATTGATAACTCTTGTATAGCAACTGCTGATTAAGAAAATAAATCCCTGTATGCCGTTGGAGATAATGAAAAGAGGATTCATATCTTTCGTTCGATGATATCCAGCTCGGGATTTATGATTTCTGCTTGGGGATGAGATTTACTTGAGTGATTTGATCCTGATGTATCCCGGGGACAAGAGAGAATAAGCATAATATTCGACCCGATTTGATTTTCAATTTTCCATTGCCCCTTGTCTTTGAGTACTTGTTGTTTCAAAAACACTTGCGAGAGTATACTCGCCCCTGGAATCAGTAGCTTGGTATGCTTGATACTTGAATTTGGAATTAGAACTTCAAAGAAGAGACAGATACTGACATCATCTGATGCTAGTAGCTAAATAGAATTTGTTGAGATTTGTGACTGATATGACATAGTGATGGACTAATTTCTCTGGGTTTTTTTTCAGTGCCTCTGAGAGATTCTACGAATCGTTATGTCTCTTGTATAAACAAGCTTTTAGCTGATCGAGTCATGCATGCGAGACGTCTCTGCAATCTTTATTTGTCTAGAGGACTTTTAGTCATTAATTATGCCCCATGCAGATTCCTCCTGATGCCAAACATTTGAAATTACGTAGACAAAATTGTTTTATAATGACACTCATTAAAATGCAATGCATATGTCTGTCTTGGAGTTTTAAAAACAATTTTAGTAAAACAAAATATGTAAGACAGTGATATTTGTAAAAACATGATATCAACTCAGGATTTTTGGTAAACTTTAAGGAGTCAGGATACCCTTTTTGTGACAGTACGCTTTCGAACTAACCATGCTTCAGTTAGGACTTTCAAGGGTTGTAACGTGGCTTGGTTCACGGTTTAAGAAACAAAGGATAAAGGCTCAAAGTTTATTTGTTCCCATCCCCATCTTCGTGATGTTCTTCGATCCTATGCCCAGTTAACTTTGCATTTAAGTTCTAGCAGAATTTTGAAGTCGTAATATTGAAATTTGATGATGGTTAGAGCACCAGAACTTTTATTTGGACAGACAGTCATCCTTTCTGGTAATACTTTCTTTCTGTCGAGGATTTGTAGTGACCTCCTTTGAAATGTTTTCTTCTGTCGAGGATTTTTAGCAACCTCCTTTTTGACTTCGTTATCCCTAACTTTTGCCTGAACTGTTTATTTTGAGATTACAGTCAGCGGGATGTTTTTGATTTTTGATAAGTCTCCTTCATAGGTTTTGACTTAACATCTTTTCTCTTCTTTTTTCTTTTATGGATATTGACTGCCTGACTTGAGAATTATGGGAATCCATCATCAGTTGTGTAAAGCACTTGGTGTAATTGAGTTAACTGAGTAACTACCCTGCCCCAGGTTACGATTAAGGGTTTTAAATTGCACAAGAAAGAAACTTCGACTCCTTAGGCTCAAAGGGGTTGACGAGGGATTAACATCCTTATATCTCCGCTGTTTAGGAATTGAAACAATGCCTGTACATCGTCAACATAGTCCGTTCAAAAGCATACTGTATGAGGTTACGGTATCGTTTTCGTCATCCTCCCTCAAAAGGCTTACAACTTTAGCGAGAATTGAATATCATAAAGAAAACCAAATAAAAACAAAGTTTAATATAGAAATAGGAAGAGAAATAATTCAAGACAAACGTATGCAATGCATTAATGATTATGATAAAATAAATAGAGTCTGACATAAGACGAATGTTTAAACAAACAAGAAAGAAATTGCGAATGTGAGTAAATTAATGATCTAAAGTAGCCATCCTTTAGACTTTGTATGGCTCCTCTGGTTGGCCAAATTCGACGACCCCTTCTTCAATCAAGTCTTGAATTTTATGTTTCAATGGCCCACAATCTTCTGTATCATGACCAGGACTATTTGAATGGTAAGCACATCTTGCATGATGCTTGTACCCAGGGACGGGATTAGCAGGAGCTGAGTATGGAGGCAGTAGAGTTATCAGACTCCGATCGAGTAAGTGTTGCAAAGCTTGAGCCAATGGCATGTGTAGTGGGGTAAATGACCTTTTGGGTTTGGATTTCCAAGTACGTTGGCCACCTTGTTGCTTACGTCGATCTGTCTTTTGTTGTTGTTGTTGCGTTGGTGCCTGACTAGGGACCAAGACTGCCCCAACAATGTTGGAGTCATTCCTCCCATTGTATGGCTTTTTAACAGTACCAGAAGAAGTAGCCACTTGAATTTTTCCGCTTCGGATACCACTTTCAACACGTTCTCCAGTCAGTATGAGGTCGGTGAAACCAGACGAGGAGCTTCCAAGTAAATGGCTGTAGAAAGGACCAGTCAGTGTATTCATGAACATATCGACCAATTCTCTGTCAGTCAAGGAGGGTTTGACTCTTCCAGCTAGATCTCTCCATTTTTGAGCATACTCCTTGAAACTTTCCTCGGGTCCCATAGACATGCTTTGTAGTTGCATGCGAGTTGGTGCGAGGTCAGCATTGTATTGGTGTTGCTGGTAGAAAGCAACAACCAAATCTTCCCAAGTACGGATGTTGGTACTTTCCAGTTGATAGTACCATTCGAGTTGAGTTCCCGATAAACTCTCTTGGAAGAAATGGATCCAGAGCCTCTTATCAGCAGTGTGGGGCTGAATCTTTCTTACATAAGACCTCAAGTGCATCTTGGGACAAGAGACTCCATCATACTTAGCAAAGGCGGGAGTTTTGAATTTCGGAGGAATAACTACCCCAGGAACGAGTCCTAGTTCTTCAAAATCCAGCCCAGGTACCTTCTGAATTTCCACGCTTCTCAGGCGCTCTTCTAGTAGTCTATACTTCTCATCAGCATAATCCTCGTCTTGAGGATACTCATCTTCTTCTTCTTCTTCCTGGCCATCAGAACCTACCTGGCTTCCCTGATTGTTCTTGACACTAAGATCATCTCCTTCCTCTTCCTCTTCCTCATCTTTAGGAATTCCAGTTTCTGCAGCCTTCTTGGGACGACCCCTGAATCTTCTTCCCAGGTTGATCACTCCTTTGGGCTTCTTGGTCTTTTTCTCCTTCTTAGTCAGAAGGGTTTTCAGCTCGTCTTGCCCCTTGGATAAGTTCAGGATCAGATCTTGAAACTGGGCATTCTGAGCTTGAAGGTCTTTGACTGATTGTTCGAGATTCATGATGCTGAAATAAACAGCAAGGAGATAAGAAACCTGTGGTGGAAACCTGTGATGCAATGTTATGAATGCAGATGCAATATTTTCAAGGATCTCTAGGAATTTAGTTAACAACATTAGAAAATGGTTTGGTCGCGTCTTTGTCTGAAGAATTCTGATTTTTGGATGTTCTTCTATGGGAATCAAGCTCACCATATCCAGTGGGTCATAGCCTCTGATTCGGGGACTTCTGAATTTGAAGATACATGGCTAGAAGAAAATAAATCCTCTTGCCCCTTGATAGGTACAGCGTCTCTGAATTGGAAGGTATGTGGCGAGGGGAAAGTGAATCCTCTTGCCCCTTGACAAGAGTTCAGTCCTTGATAAGAGCACCTGCAATTGTGCGCCCTAAATTCCTAAGATCCTTGAAAGGGTTAGTTAAACCATGTTATGATTATGATGTCATGATGTCATGAATGTTATGCGAATGCAGTTCATTAGGCACAGCGTGAGATAATAAGGGCAAACAAGTCCTTTAACAAAACCTGCAAGGAAACAAAGGTTAGTAGCAAACACAAACAAGTCACACCAGTGCCCTTAGGTTTAAAGGCTTGCATGAAGTTCGTAGGTAAGTACCCTCCCACTGAAGTTTAGTTGGTTTAACCTGTCCTATATAAAGATCGGGTTCTAGGGAGCTCATATCATTGACCTTTCTCGAAGGCGCTTATCTCAGTTCGGCAATCGAATCACCAACCGAGAAGGTCCTGAAAGTCCAGTCCATATGAGTGTAGCATCGAGTATCAACCAACTTCGGTCGGAACCAAAGCCAGCTATCTCGCTACTTTCTAATAGGCCAAAGTCAAGTTCAGCTAAGGTTCTAGGGCAAATTAGTGCTTAATGACACCACGCAGCAGCCAAGTGTTTCCTCAAGTCGGATCCCAAGGAACACCAGGACAAACAAATGTGTCACACTAACGATGGCCACCAGATCAACCACATCAGTATACGCTGTGCAGTCTCCTTGGTCTCATGCCATTTACCTAAGGTTCTCAGATCCGGGTTAGGATCTTTCACACAAGTAAATACCCAAAACAGCCTTTGAAATATAAAGCAGACAAATCAAACAATTAAAGTGAATCCTAAACTCTAAGGTAACCCCTCTTTTAATCGAAATTATCCCCAGCAGAGTCGCCAGTTCTGTAATACGGTGAACTGACTTTATAATCGAAAAATGTTGCGGATAGCAAGAGTCGCCACCGACTTTTATTTTATCCAATAAGAAAGGCTAAAAGAACAGAAAAAGACCTTTTGAAAAGATTTTGAGTTCGGGGGGTAAGTTATACAAAGGGAAGGTGTAAGGCACCCTTTGCATCCATGGTTATCCATGGGCTCTTAATTGCTTAGCTCACTTTGTTTTCAAAATGTTTGAATTGTTTGAAAATGAGGTGTGAAAAGTAAAAAACTTTGAAGAAGAACTTTAGCTTGTAAATAAGCGTAGTCTTTTGAAAAGTATTTGAAAATTAGTGGAAAAAGAATTTGAATTTGAATTTGAAATAGAGCAAGCAATTAATAGCAACTACCCTAAGTTTGAAAAATCGTTCTTTTAGCTTTTCGGGCGAAAGGATCTATCCATACAATGAGAGGGTAGGAAGTCTTTCAATTGGATGTTGAAGGGGCATCGAGTTATCATTCGCCATAAGACTGTCCCTTGCCATAAAGAGGGCAGGTAGTCTAAGGGAAGGATATAATAGTCATTTAAGGCATCATGCGAGGATACCTTAGCAATTGGGACAATCATCTTTATAAGGCAGCTTCAAGGGAATTTCAATAACTTTGAAGGCGACAGGCAACATTGCTTTAGGTATCCTCGGAATCGAGGGACTTGACTATTTATTACACTTAGAGGCAACAGGCAACAATATAAGGCAACAGGCAGCATAAGAAGGGTTACCCTAAAGGTGTGTGGGTGCAACAATCACGTGATTAAGTTCGATTATTTATCTTGTAATTAGTTATCCTAATTATGTTCAAGGCTTGCACTCCCTAAGATTACTAACCACGCAGTTAAAATGGCAGAAATTAAAGGCAGAAAATAAATGCCCTACGCTATTACAATAAACACCTGCGGGGATGGGGGAAATTAAAAGACAACAGAAAACCCTTATAGGGTCACAGAAATAAAAGGGAAAAATTAATTTCCACATCTTCTTTGCCTTGATCTTCTCTGAATCTTTGATTGACTCTGATCATCTGAGAAAATAATAGAAAATAAATAGCAGTGAGTGTAGGAGAGATTCATCGATATTTGAAAATAAATCCTAACTTATATTACAAGGCAAAATAAAAATTAAAATAATATTTAAACAAAAAAGGAGCCAGAAACTTAGCTTTTTGATTGAAGGCGCGTAATCGGAGAATCTTGATTAATCCTGAAAATTTGAACAAAGAAAGAAAAAGGTTAGTGCATTGACTGATCTAAACCCTAATTGATTACAAACCCTAAAAGTTTACAAACCCTAAAAGTTTACAAACCCTAAAAGATTTGTTAAGAAAACTTATTGTGACCTACAAGGTTTGTAAGGCTAAAAGATGCATTAGTGGATAACACCTACCAATCCTAAGGCTTATAAATAAATAGAGGTTAACCAACCAAAAAAATTCAATTGATTAAAAACACATGCAAATATAATAATTTTTATGGTTTAAAAACAATTAATAAAATTATGGAAAAATCAAATTTTCGATTAAAATAAATAAAATAAATAATCACATAAAAAATATTAATTTTATTAAACATTAAAAGGGATTTAGAAAAATATTAAAAAGAAAAGAGGAAAACAAAAACAAAAGCTATGTAATTAGAAATTAATAAAATCAAAAGTGACTTAGCTCTGGATCTTGTGTTGCTGGTCTATGACGGGTGTATGGTGAGGCAGCGTCTCCAGGACCCTTGGATCTGGCCTCGTATTGCATCCAATGGCTAAGAGATGGAGGCGCACCATGGGCATGCACGGAGCGGCTGTACAGAACCTGTGGATAACACTCACCAAAAGAAAACCAATAAAATTGTGTTGTCAGCGGGGATCGAACCCCCATTTTCAAGGTTTCAGTGCCTTCGCCTTTGCCAGTTGGACAAGATTCGTTAGCTGTTAGTGAATCAGCTTTGAAACAATATATACATAAAACAAGGAACAAAAAAAAGAAGTCAAACGGTCCACGCTGGGACCCCCTATGTCACGCATCAACCAATCGTGAGTGGAAAGAGAAGCACCCAAGGTTGACTGGCCAATAGCATTTCTCTCCTTGCGCCAGCATGTCATTCTTCCAAGGATCAACCCTAGCCACCGCCGGAACAGTGTTTCCGGTCATCTTCCTCACTTGGGAGTGTTCCCGAAACACCTGAAAACAACGAAAAAACCAAAACAACCGCCCAGATCGATTATGTGCATCATTGCGAGTTCAATGGGCTGAATCCCATGCTCCAAAACCATCTCTATCATGGAATCCGAACCTTTGAGCTTTTCTAACCCTAACATGGCAAATCTTCGTCCGGCCATCAAAAATTACGAATGAATGGTCAAATAGAATCTAAAACACCATATGAACGCATTAATGATATTAATCTTAATCAAAACAAGCTGTAACTACAAAAACGAAAAAGAACAAGGTTTGAGAAGTATGAACATATATGTGGTTACATGATGAGCATGGAGGCTGCACAGGGGATGATTCTTACCGTCTCTTACCTTAAGAACAAGATTAGACGATTAAAAAGCTCTGAAAGGATCTCCAAGTAAAAATTCGAAAATTCCAAGTTTGTATGCAACTTTGTACTTTGAAACCCTTGTTATGCCACCTCTTTTCCCGTCCCCTATTATGCTGCTAACGTTGAGTATATATAGTGGACCAATTTAGGTTAAAACATGGGCTTGAATATTGAGTTTTTATGGAAAAGAAATTTGATTCAAAATTATATATTTTTCTTTCTATTTTTGGACCAATATTCCTCCAATCAAGCCTTGCACGAATTTTGGAATCACTTATAAGATATTTGGATCAATTAGTATGATTGAAAAATAAATCTCATGACTTAAATCAATTATTTCAAATTTTATTTGATTTATTTAATATTTAAATGAATAAAATCCATATAAATAAAAATAAATGTTAAAAAAAATAGAATAATTGGCTCAAGAGTATTTATTTATCCCATGGACACGTTTGAGATTCAGAAGTTAGGCCCAAGGGTTCAAAACATCAAAATTCATCACTTTTCCTTTTGTGCATTTTCTCGAAATCGCCTAACTTGCGCGAGTCATAACTCCCTCAATTTTCATCAGATGGAGATGATCTAGGACTTTCTGGAAATCCCAAGATGCCCTCTAAAACCCACTTTGGAACATATTTTTCATTTGGAGATTTTATCTTGATGATATAGCTTCTGACAAAAAGCAGCTTTTTGCGCGCTTCTAGAAGGACCTGTAATGTTTTGACTTATATCTCTTATGGTGAATTTCCTGATCTTGGGAAAGCATGAGAGTGATATGATCAGTCAAAGTTGGGTTGACTTTCTCCTATAAAACCCTAATTTAGAAACTTCAGGTTTTGTTGATTTCTGAGCTTTCCTTGATGAATCATGATCAATCCTTGATCAAATGATGAATGATACTTCATAATGAGGATGTTGACAAAAAATCAGAAGTTTTGACTGTGGTTTGACCATAGTTTGACTTTTAGGTCAAATAGTCGATTATTGATCGTTTGGGCCATTGAGTGAGCAATCTTTTGAATCCGAGTTTAAAACTTGGCATGAGGATCCTTTGAAGCATGTGAGAAGCTATGAAATCCATTTAGGGTGTCAGAACCTGATTTCTTCCATAGAAGAACAAAACCCTAGTTTGAGGGTAGTTGATTAGGAGAGAGACTGCATGCTTTCTTCTTGTATTTCTTTGGGCTTTTGAAAGTCAGATGGACTGAAATATGAATAAATATGTTGGGCAAATTTTGGGGTATGACAGCTGCCCCTGTTCAATCTTCTTAAACCTGGAGATGTAGATTGGCCTGTGTGCCTGTCGGAGTCTGAAGGTAGAAGAGGATTGAACACTAGAATACCCACAAAATTTGCCCTTGCTGAGATAGGGACTTTTTGTAGGAGATGGGCTTAAAGATGCCATCTGTTCCGGATGAATACGACAGTCCGAATAAGTCGTACGTTAGACTATATCCGAGCTTGAAGTATTGAGAGACGTTTGTCGGAGATGGGCTTGAAGATGCCATCAGATGTTTGAAGGATTGTTTGTCTAAAGCAGATGCTTCTCAGACTGGATCATATGCATTGATTGTATCTGAAGAAGAGATGAAGTAATGTCTTACAGAAGACTACCTGGAGAGGTTCTTGAATAAATAGATCATTGACTGATGTGAGAGAGATTAGGCTTTAAACAAAGCTCGGGAAGAAGTGTCTTGTAGAAGATTAACTGAGAGACTCCTTGAAGGGGCAGTAGATGTCTTAGAAAATATTGGATAAATATTTAAAGGAAGATTACCTAAAGAGGTTGAGATATGTCTTAAACAAGACTAACCTAGAAAGGATCCTAGAAAGGATATGATATGTCTTAAACAAGACTACCTAGAAAGGTTCCTAGAAAGGATATGATACGTCTTAAACAAGACAACCTAGAAAGGCTCCTAGAAAGGATATGATGCGTCTTAAACAAGACTACCTAGAAAGGCTCCTAGAAAGGATATGAATCATCTTAGAAAAGATTACCTAAAGAGGTTCCTAGAAAGGATAAGAAACGTCTAGAAAGGATAAGAAACGTCTTAGAAAAGACTACCTAGAAAGGTTCCTAGAAAGGATAAGAAACGTCTTAGAGAAGACTACCTAGAAAGGATGAGAAGTTCTTTGAATGTTTCTGAATTATCTTTGAAGAAATACCAGGAATGAAGTATCAGAATTGTATTTGTCTTGAATGAGCATTGAGATCGAATCGTTGATACGATTGTATTTGCACCATACTTGGATGATAATATTCTTTTGATTATGAAGTGACCTGAAAAGGAAAGATTAGTTTTATGCAATGTCATGATGCATGTATTGATATTCTCGAAATAAACGAGAGTACTGTATGTTATGCATGTATTTATGAATGATGCAGGGATGGACTATATAGTCGAAGCATATTGATAACTCTTGTATAGCAACTGCTGATTAAGAAAATAAATCCCTGTATGCCGTTGGAGATAATGAAAAGAGGATTCATATCTTTCGTTCGATGATATCCAGCTCGGGATTTATGATTTCTGCTTGAGGATGAGATTGACTTGAGTGATTTGATCCTGATGTATCCCGGGGACAAGAGAGAATAAGCATAATATTCGACCCGATTTGATTTTCAATTTTCCATTGCCCCTTGTCTTTGAGTACTTGTTGTTTCAAAAACACTTGCGAGAGTATACTCGCCCCTGGAATCAGTAGCTTGGTATGCTTGATACTTGAATTTGGAATTAGAACTTCAAAGAAGAGACAGATACTGACATCATCTGATGCTAGTAGCTAAATAGAATTTGTTGAGATTTGTGACTGATATGACATAGTGATGGACTAATTTCTCTGGGTTTTTTTTCAGTGCCTCTGAGAGATTCTACGAATCGTTATGTCTCTTGTATAAACAAGCTTTTAGCTGATCGAGTCATGCATGCGAGACGTCTCTGCAATCTTTATTTGTCTAGAGGACTTTTAGTCATTAATTATGCCCCATGCAGATTCCTCCTGATGCCAAACATTTGAAATTACGTAGACAAAATTGTTTTATAATGACACTCATTAAAATGCAATGCATATGTCTGTCTTGGAGTTTTAAAAACAATTTTAGTAAAACAAAATATGTAAGACAGTGATATTTGTAAAAACATGATATCAACTCAGGATTTTTGGTAAACTTTAAGGAGTCAGGATACCCTTTTTGTGACAGTACGCTTTCGAACTAACCATGCTTCAGTTAGGACTTTCAAGGGTTGTAACGTGGCTTGGTTCACGGTTTAAGAAACAAAGGATAAAGGCTCAAAGTTTATTTGTTCCCATCCCCATCTTCGTGATGTTCTTCGATCCTATGCCCAGTTAACTTTGCATTTAAGTTCTAGCAGAATTTTGAAGTCGTAATATTGAAATTTGATGATGGTTAGAGCACCAGAACTTTTATTTGGACAGACAGTCATCCTTTCTGGTAATACTTTCTTTCTGTCGAGGATTTGTAGTGACCTCCTTTGAAATGTTTTCTTCTGTCGAGGATTTTTAGCAACCTCCTTTTTGACTTCGTTATCCCTAACTTTTGCCTGAACTGTTTATTTTGAGATTACAGTCAGCGGGATGTTTTTGATTTTTGATAAGTCTCCTTCATAGGTTTTGACTTAACATCTTTTCTCTTCTTTTTTCTTTTATGGATATTGACTGCCTGACTTGAGAATTATGGGAATCCATCATCAGTTGTGTAAAGCACTTGGTGTAATTGAGTTAACTGAGTAACTACCCTGCCCCAGGTTACGATTAAGGGTTTTAAATTGCACAAGAAAGAAACTTCGACTCCTTAGGCTCAAAGGGGTTGACGAGGGATTAACATCCTTATATCTCCGCTGTTTAGGAATTGAAACAATGCCTGTACATCGTCAACATAGTCCGTTCAAAAGCATACTGTATGAGGTTACGGTATCGTTTTCGTCATCCTCCCTCAAAAGGCTTACAACTTTAGCGAGAATTGAATATCATAAAGAAAACCAAATAAAAACAAAGTTTAATATAGAAATAGGAAGAGAAATAATTCAAGACAAACGTATGCAATGCATTAATGATTATGATAAAATAAATAGAGTCTGACATAAGACGAATGTTTAAACAAACAAGAAAGAAATTGCGAATGTGAGTAAATTAATGATCTAAAGTAGCCATCCTTTAGACTTTGTATGGCTCCTCTGGTTGGCCAAATTCGACGACCCCTTCTTCAATCAAGTCTTGAATTTTATGTTTCAATGGCCCACAATCTTCTGTATCATGACCAGGACTATTTGAATGGTAAGCACATCTTGCATGATGCTTGTACCCAGGGACGGGATTAGCAGGAGCTGAGTATGGAGGCAGTAGAGTTATCAGACTCCGATCGAGTAAGTGTTGCAAAGCTTGAGCCAATGGCATGTGTAGTGGGGTAAATGACCTTTTGGGTTTGGATTTCCAAGTACGTTGGCCACCTTGTTGCTTACGTCGATCTGTCTTTTGTTGTTGTTGTTGCGTTGGTGCCTGACTAGGGACCAAGACTGCCCCAACAATGTTGGAGTCATTCCTCCCATTGTATGGCTTTTTAACAGTACCAGAAGAAGTAGCCACTTGAATTTTTCCGCTTCGGATACCACTTTCAACACGTTCTCCAGTCAGTATGAGGTCGGTGAAACCAGACGAGGAGCTTCCAAGTAAATGGCTGTAGAAAGGACCAGTCAGTGTATTCATGAACATATCGACCAATTCTCTGTCAGTCAAGGAGGGTTTGACTCTTCCAGCTAGATCTCTCCATTTTTGAGCATACTCCTTGAAACTTTCCTCGGGTCCCATAGACATGCTTTGTAGTTGCATGCGAGTTGGTGCGAGGTCAGCATTGTATTGGTATTGCTGGTAGAAAGCAACAACCAAATCTTCCCAAGTACGGATGTTGGTACTTTCCAGTTGATAGTACCATTCGAGTTGAGTTCCCGATAAACTCTCTTGGAAGAAATGGATCCAGAGCCTCTTATCAGCAGTGTGGGGCTGAATCTTTCTTAAAAAAAATAGAATAATTGGCTCAAGAGTATTTATTTATCCCATGGACACGTTTGAGATTCAGAAGTTAGGCCCAAGGGTTCAAAACATCAAAATTCATCACTTTTCCTTTTGTGCATTTTCTCGAAATCGCCTAACTTGCGCGAGTCATAACTCCCTCAATTTTCATCAGATGGAGATGATCTAGGACTTTCTGGAAATCCCAAGATGCCCTCTAAAACCCACTTTGGAACATATTTTTCATTTGGAGATTTTATCTTGATGATATAGCTCCTGACAAAAAGCAGCTTTTTGCGCGCTTCTAGAAGGACCTGTAATGTTTTGACTTATATCTCTTATGGTGAATTTCCTGATCTTGGGAAAGCATGAGAGTGATATGATCAGTCAAAGTTGGGTTAACTTTCTCCTATAAAACCCTAATTTAGAAACTTCAGGTTTTGTTGATTTCTGAGCTTTCCTTGATGAATCATGATCAATCCTTGATCAAATGATGAATGATACTTCATAATGAGGATGTTGACAAAAAATCAGAAGTTTTGACTGTGGTTTGACCATAGTTTGACTTTTAGGTCAAATAGTCGATTATTGATCGTTTGGGCCATTGAGTGAGCAATCTTTTGAATCCGAGTTTAAAACTTGGCATGAGGATCCTTTGAAGCATGTGAGAAGCTATGAAATCCATTTAGGGTGTCAGAACCTGATTTCTTCCATAGAAGAACAAAACCCTAGTTTGAGGGTAGTTGATTAGGAGAGAGACTGCATGCTTTCTTCTTGTATTTCTTTGGGCTTTTGAAAGTCAGATGGACTGAAATATGAATAAATATGTTGGGCAAATTTTGGGGTATGACACATCCTGGCATGGTAGCCCCCAGAGTAGGAAGGATTCTTCCGAACTGGGTAAACATATTGTTGTGTTATTTACTTTCTGCACAATTACTACTGATGTGATTATACTTGTTCATAACTTAGATATCGTGTCGTGACATCTCATTCGACATCTCATATCTGACACCAAAATTTCAGAAAGGTTGAGATGTTTACTTTCTCAATCAAAGTTTTCGAAATACTTTTGGGGAGAAGCATTAAGCATAGTTGTACATCTTTTAAACCTCACTCCATATGTTTCATTGAAGTTTGATGTTCCAAATCATGTTTAGAGTGGTAAATATGTTTCCTACGACCATCTTCAGGTGTTTGGGTGCATGGCTTATGTGCACATTCTAAAGGATGAGAGATGAAAGTTGAATGAGAAGTCGAAGAAATGTGTGTTTTTTGGGTATGGACTTGATGAGTTTGGGTATCGATTCTTTGATCCGGTTCAATGGAAGCTTATTTGTAGTTGTGATGTCGTATTCATGGAGATTATACCATTCAGGACATTGACAAAGTTGAGAATAAAGATATGATTTTTGAAGATGAAGAAATGGCTAATACTGACTCAACTACTATTTCTCTTACCCTTATCACTTTCTAAGATGTTCCTATTGAAAATCAAGGTATAGATTTGAATGTTGATAATGTTTTAAATCCTCATGATATTGTTGATGTAGGTTCTACAGAAGATGCTGTTGAAAATGAGGTTAATCAAGAGGTCGAAAGTGTTGAGAAACTGGTTCCTTCTAATGAATTGAGGCGGTCTACTCATGATAAAAGGTATTATATTCAATAGCCTTTGAACGAGTATGTTTTTCTTACCGATAATGGAGAAGTCGGAAACTTTAAAGAAGGTTTGGAGGATGAGAACAAAAAATAGTGGATGGAAGCCTTGGAATATGAAATGCAATCACTTTGTAAGAATAATACCTTTGAGTTAGTGAAGTTTCCAAAGGGTAAGATATCATTGAAGAATAGATGGGTTTGTCAGATTAAGCAAGATGGGTGTACTTCTCAAAGAAAATACAAGGCTCTCTTTGTGGTAAAAGCTTTTAAACAAGATGAAGGTGTTGAATTTGGCGAGATTTTTGCTCTGGTTTTGAAGATGCAATCTAATTGGGTGGTTCTTGGGCTAGTCGCTAGTGTTGATTTGGAAGTAAATAAAATGGATGTGTAGACGGCTTTCCTTCACGGTTATCTACATGAAGAAATTTACATGGAGCAACCGGATGGATTCCGAGAGAAGGGCAAAGAAGGCTATGTTTGCAAATTGGTAAAAAGTATTTATGGTTTGAAACAAGCACCTCGCCAACGGTATCAAAATTTCAACTCGGTGATGATTGAACATGGGTAGAAGATGACCAATGTTGATCATTGAATGTTTTTCCGAAATTTCTGCGAAAGTGATTTCATTATTCTTTTGCATTATGTGGATGATATGCTAATTTTTGGAAAAAAATATTTCAAGAATAAAAGAGTTGAAGAACACTTTGAGTGAATCGTTTGCTATAAAGGATTTATGAGAGGCTCAAAAAATTCTTGGTATTAAAATTGTTCGATATCGAAATGAGAAGAATTGTACTTGTCACAAGAAATGTATATGGAGAAAGTCCTTCATAGTTTTAGTTTGTTAAATTCTAGTATCAGATATTTGATGTCGAATGAGATGTCACGACACAAATATCTGTTGATAACGATTATGTGAAGATGTTTTTCATGTTGGATGCATTTGTGGTAAAACATACCTGAGTGTTTAATGTCTTGACTGATGTCATGACATGTTTGATATTGTGTTATGCAGGCTGCATATGTGTTAAGCTAATACAGGTTCTGTAGTGAATGTCATGACATCCTTGTGTGACAGCAGGAGCTGTTATATCTTATTAATTGTGTTTCCTGATTTCTCTCAATCTACAATTTAGGAAACCTTTTATTGTGTGCTGAATATTTCGTCCAGAAGATTTCGCTGACAGCACATACTGTAACAACCAGATGGCATGTAAATTAGGTTAACTTGGTTAACCCTAATGTGTTTCTAAAAAAGCCCAAGGCCCAAGAGCTGCATATAAAAAGTCTACAATCCTAATTTGGAACGTAGAGAGAGTAGATTGTTAATTGTGAAGAACCATAGTTTTGTAGTTGTCTCTTGCACTCCAAGCAATTGTCTTTGATGTCACTATAAGCTTTTAAGCACGAGTGTGTGTCTCCTGATTGAAGCTTTTAAGCAGATCAAGGTGTGTTTTTGAAGTGTGTCTTCTCTCTGAATTTGTTTAATGTGTATTTGTAATCACTGCTGTGATTGAGGGGGAGTGAGTGGAGATACTCAGGTCTAGGAATAGATTGGAATTATATTGGATAGGTTTTAAGTGAGGAGTTGTAAACGGGGGAGTTTAACTCCGAATTAATTCTGCTTATATTGGATTCCCTCCCTGGCTTGGTAGCCCCTAGAGTAGGTTGTTTGAACCGAACTGGGTAAACAATTCTGTGTGTTCTTTATTGTTTTTATGAATTTCTATTTTAACATTTTGTGTTGTGTAATTGTGGATGTCATAACATCCAGTAAGATATCCAGCGTGAGTTACTAGAATTTTCAATTGGCATCAGAGCAGGCACCCTGCCTATTTACATTTGGGTGAGATCTAGGGACAACAAAATTCTGGTACTATGGAGAAGGAACTGTTAGTGTTTGGGAATAGACCACCCATCCTAGATGGCTTTAACTATGACTACTGGAAACCTTGTATGGTAGCAAGCATAAAGTCTGTGGACAGCAAGGCCTGGAGAGCTGTGGAAAGCAGATGGAAACATCCTGAGAAGGTTATGGAAGATGGAACCACTGTTCTAATTCCTGAAGCACAATGGAACAAAACTGAAGAAGAGCTAGCTTTGGGCAATTCCAAGGCCCTAAGTGCCTTGTTCAATGGAATTGACAAGAACATATTCAGGCTTGTGCAACACTGTGAACTAGCTAAAGAAGCTTGGGATATTCTCAAAATAGCACATGAAGGCACATCCAAGGTAAAGATATCGAGACTTCAAATGCTTACCACTAAGTTTGAAAATCTCAAGATGAAAGAGGATGAAACCATTTATGAATTCTATATGAATGTCCTTGAGATTTCAAATAACTCAGGAGCCTTAGGAGAAAAAATGTCTGAAGAAAAATTGGTAAGAAAGATCCTCAGATCACTGCCTTAGCGATTTTATATGAAGGTGACTGCCATAGAGGAAGCCCAAGACATCAGCAACATGAAGATGGACGAACTCATTAGTTCTCTACAAACCTTTGAGTTAAGTATCTATGAGTCTGTTGAAAAGAAAAACAAAAGCACAGCCTTTGTTTCCGACACAGAAGATAGTTCAAGAGAAAGTAATGGTGGAAGTAATGAAAATTTATCAGAAGCCATAGCCATGCTTGGAAAACAATTCAACAAATTTATTAAAAGGGTTGATCAGAAGTCCAGATCCAATGTCAAGAACACTTCCAATGACATCAGCAAGACCTATGATCCTTGCAGAAGATTCAAATATGAAGAGAAGTCAAATCAAGGAAAAGGGGTTCAGTGTCATGGATGTGAAGGATATGGACACATTAGAGCTGAATGTCCTACCTATCTCAAAGAGCAAAGAAAAGGTATGTCTGTCACCCGATCTGATGGAGACTCAGATAGTGATGCTAAAGAGGAATGTGTTGCTCTAACAAGTGTGTGTACACTTGAATAAAAATTCGGCAAAAAGGATTCTACCTTTGAAGAACTGGATGCCTCATACAATGATCTAAGAGTCAAGAGTACTGAATTGTGCAGATTAAGGGAGAAGCAAAAGAAAATTATAGAAGAGCTGGAAGTCGAGAAGAAAGAAATTCTAGCAACCATAGCACATCTCAATGGTGAAGTCAGCACACTCAAATTCAAACTAGATCAGATGTCAAGATCAATCAGAATGCTGAACAATGGGACTGACTCCCTGGAAAAGATTCTTGAACTTGGACAGGAAGTAGGGAATATGTCGTGATTAGGATTTATAAAAAAACTAAACCCAATCTAGGATGGAAAAGGTCAGAACCTAAATCTCACCATGTTAATCAGACGTCAGTATCGATGTCACGACATCATGAAATGAGAAACTGGAACCAAACAAAGAAGAAATTTCAGAAATGGAGATGCCACTACTGTGGAAGGTTTGGCCACCTAAAACCGTTCTGCTACAAACTGTTTGGTTACCCCTGTCAAACAGATACGAACAACCTCAAGCAGCATAACCCTATCAAGAAACAAAAATGGGTTACCAAAAGCTCTGCATTGATTGCTCACACCTCCTTGAGGGTGTCAACCAAAGGAGACTGGTATTTTAATAGTGGATGTTCAAAACACATGACAGGAATGAAGAACTTGTTAGAAGAAATCAAGTCGCATTCCACTAGCTATGTGACCTTTGGTGATGGAGCCAGGGGAGAGATTAAAGGGGTAGGAAAGCTAGAACATTCAGGAGTCCCTCAACTAGACAATGTTCTGCTGGTCAAAGGACTAGCTGCAAACTTGATCAGCATCAGTCAACTGTGTGATCAAGGTCTAAGAGTCAGATTCACCAAAGATGAATGTGTTATCACTAATGAAGAAAATGTAGAGGTCATTAAGGGAGTGAGATCAAAAGACAAATGTTACTTGTGGGAACCCAAAACAGCCAGTCATTCATCCATATGTTCCATGGCAAAAGAAGAAAAAGAGGTGAGACTGTGGCATCAAAAACTAGGTCATCTACATCTGAGAGGAATGAAAAAGATCATAAACAAGGAAGCTGTGAGAGGAATTCCAAAACTACAGATTGATGAAGGCAAAGTGTGCGGAGAATGTCAAGCTGGCAAGCAAACTAGGACTCCTCATCCAATGATTAGTCAACTCACTACTTCTAAAACCTTGGAACTGCTGCATATGGATCTAATGGGACCAATGCAAGTGGAAAGTCTTGGAGGAAAAAGGTATGCATATATGGTGGTTGATGATTGCTCCAGATACACATGGATAAGCTTCAATAGAGAAAAATCAGACGTATATGAAGTGTTTATGGAGCTCTGCACTAGACTGCAAAGAGAAAAAGAGAGCATTGTGTAATACGGTGAACTGACTTTATTCGAAATGTGCGGTTAAGCAAGAGTCACCACCGACTTTTATTTTATCCAAATTAAATCAGAAAGGCTAAAAGAACAGGAAAAACCTTTTAAATAAAAACTGAGTTCGAGGGGTAATTATGCAAAGGGAAGGTGTAAGGCGCCCTTTGCATCCATGGTTTTCCATGGGCTCTTAATTGCTTTGCTCGTTTTTTTGAAAAGAAATGTAGAAGAAGTGAATACAGACTTTAGCTCGTAAATGAGCGTAGCCATTTTGAAGGTTTATGAGAAAGAATATGAAAATGTTTTTTAGCCAGAGCAAGGAAATTAGGGGCAATTACCTTAATAATGTAGAAAATCAGTTCTTTTAGCCTTTCAGGGTGAAAGGGTCTATTCATGGCATAAGAGGGCAGGAAGCCTTTCATTTGGAGGTTGAAGGGTCGTCGCAATATCATTCGCCATAAGACTGTCCCTAGCCATAGAGAGGCAGGTAGTCTAAGGGAAGGATCAGAATAGCCTTTTGTTTAGGCAGCCAAAGGACACCTCAGCCTTTCGTAGGCAACTTCCGAGGGACGAGATCATATTGTGTATCGAATGCAGCATCATTAGGGACTTATGATCTTAATCGAGGCAACATGGCTGAGGTATCCTCGTATTCGAGGGACATGGCTATTCTGCAAAAAATCACAAGGCAACAGGCAACAAGACAACAAGAGGGGTTACCAAAAAGTGTGCGTGGGTGCAACAATCACGTGATTAGTTCAGATATTTATCTTATAATTAGATGGCTCTAATTCAGTTCAATGCTTGCACTCCCTAAGATTACTAACCACAGCAGAAAGTATAAAGCAATTTAAGTGCCTTCAAGGCCAATCAATACAGACTAGAAGCAGATACATAAGAATATGGGGAAGGGAATAAGAATCCAGCGGGTTTGACATAAGTAATAATTAGGCAAAAAATAGAAGAGGTAAGAGTTTTTAGGGTTACCGACTATTTGAGCTTTAGCAGTTGGCAAACCCTGAAGTTGGAAAAGGAAAAATAAACACGAAGGGGTGAGTGCATGGCTAGTTCATTGATCAGAAAGGCAAAAGCAAATTAATTGAAATTAAAAGGCAAAATAATTATTTAAATAAAAAGAGATTAGAACTTAGCTCTTGATTGATAGGGCGCGTAGTCGGACGAACCCAGATGGTAACCCTAAAAAAAACTGCACAAAGAATAAAAGAAAAACCTTAGTGTAATGAATGATCTAACGACAAACCTCGCAAACCCTAACACTAAACCCCTAAGGTTTATTAAGAAAACTTGTTGTGACCTAAATAAGGTTTAAACAGAGTGCGTTAATGGACAAAGTCTACCTCGGATTTGTGAACATAAGATTTAAAAACCTAAAACTAGTTAGTGGTCAAAATTATATTATTGATTAAACCTAAAAATAAGTTAATTAACCTAAATTGAAATTAAAGTTTAAATTAATATAAAACTCAAAATTATTATAAAAATTTAAATTAAAACTATTACTTAAAACTTAAATTAAAACTATTATAATCATTAAAATAGGTTAAAGAAAGTTTTGATAAAAACTATAAAACCAATATTTAAATAAATGAGATAGAATAGAAAACACCAGGATTTTGATTGAGTGTGGCTGATAGAGACGCCCATATGATGCACCCTCCCATCCTGGTACGTTGGATCTGAGAATCCAGTGATCTGATGGCCCTAGGCTGAGGGTGTAGGGGCTGCAAACGCTTGGCATTGTACTGGATCTGCAAATTAATTAGTGGAAAAAAAATAATAGTCGCTGGCCAGGTTCGAACCCAGCCCCTCTAAGGCAAGCATGTTTCTCATTTGCCATTCAGTCTGGATTGATTATTTGTTAATAGCACGCACAAAAAGCAATAAGTAATAAAAGCAATTGAATAATGGGAAATTCAAAATAACATTCAAACCTGGGCCCACTGTTGTTATGCTCGTCCAATCGCGAGGGGAGAGAGGCTTTGAATTTGTTGACTAACCAATAGTGACGGAGAGAGAGTTTGGCCTGATTGACCGGCCAATGGAAGTGTCTGAAATTGCCACGCATGCGCACGACTAGTCCACGCCGCCTGGAACGCCGGAGCCACCGTCTTCTCCGACGGGATCCTCTCCATGTACCTGCAAAATATGCGTGAAACAACAACAAGGAAGATCCTTGTCCACTAATTCAAGCCCTGCGAACCTGATGGTGATATCAGCTTGTCCTAAAAACGCGTGTAACCGGCTGTACGAAGAAGACAGTTCCGAAGCCCTAATCATGGTGGCTCTTGATTTGGGCGGCGAAACTCACAAACAAACATTCCATACATTCGCAAACAGTGATATGAACATGAATATGAGCATGGATACGATGTATAGCGTGGATTATGTGAGTTTGAAAGAAAGAGAATACTTACATCACGGTGCTACTCACCTGGAGCGATCTGACGCGTTGTGAACCTCCAAAAGGGCTGGGGACTTCTTCTGGTACGTTCAGAAAGAGGTATGGACGCCTTGAATCGGTTGAAACCTCCTCAAACTCGAATTCTCACAAGCCCTATCTCTTTAATATTTTTGGCAACGTGAGAGGCGTTTCTTTTAGGCCAGATCTCGTGTCCTCGAGGTTATAAGGGTTATGATTATATATAGAACGAAATTAGGGCAAGTGGTTTTTGAAATAAATCAAGAGATTGGTGAGTTGCAAATATGGAGAAATTTGTATAAATCTTTCTATATTTGTCTCAATTTTCTTTCAACCCTTTTCAATCAACATCTCATGATTTATAAATCAATATTAGCTCAATATTTGATTGGGAATTTTATCAATACCAAATCTCTTATATTTGTCATTGTTTATTTATTAAACTTTGAATAAAAGTGAAATATAATTCAAAATAAAATAAATAATAATGCAAATGATAGAAGGATGGCGTGATGGGCCCTTGGGTATTTTATGAACATATTTAAACTCAAAACTTTGGCCCATTTAGTCAAAAACTCAACAATCTTTCACTTTGCCTTTTTATATTTTTCTCAAAATCGGCCAACTTGTACGAGTCATAACCCATTCAAATTTTGTCATATGAAGATGTTCTAGGACTTTTTAGAAATCTTAAAGAGTCCTCTAACCGGTGTTTTTGGTCTCATGTCAAAATAATTTTCCATGCTCCTTGTGTGTCCTTTTGAAAAAGATGACTTTTTGTTGACTTTTGAAAAGGACCTATAATGTTTTGGTCCATATCTCTCAAACGAAGCATTTTTAGACTTGGCATGTGAGAGACAAAGTTGTAGAGAATCAAATTTACTTCAAAATAAGCTTTGGATGGAAAATTTCGGATGTTCCATGTGAGAGTTATGGCTGGTCAAAGTTCAGTTGACTTTTCCTATACAAACCCTAATTTAGAAACTTTTTGATTTGTTGATTTTTTATCTTTCCCTGATGAAACATGATCAATTCTTGATCAAATGGTGAATGATACTTCAATATGAGGATCTTGACAAAAAAAATCAGGAGTTTTGACTTTACTTTGACCACAGTTGACTTTTAGGTTAACTTAGTTGACTGTTGATTTTCTGAACAATTGAATGACCAATCCTTTGAGCTGAGACTTGATACTTGTCCTAGAGATAATGTGAGATATTTTGATCCATATGGTATGCCTTGGAGCCATTGACTCATTGATTTTCCTTTGAACAAACCAAACCCTAGTTTCAGAGCCTTGCATAGGAGAGTGTGTCTTGGAGCTTTATGTGTTGACTTGAATTTGTATAAGAGAAATAGTATGGGAAAATTTTGGGGTATGACAGCTGCCCCTGTTCAATTATCTTAAACCTAAAGATGTAGAGTGGTTTGTATGCCAGTCGGTATCTAAAGGTGGGAGATGATTGAACACTAGAATACCAAGAAATTTGCCCTAGCTGAAGTAGGGACTTTTGTCGAAGATGGGCTTGAAGATGCCATCCAACTTGATAGACTTGAGAGTCAGAATACGCCGCACGTGAGACCATTTCTGAAGAATAGATTGAGTCATGCGTTGGACTGAGTTTAGTTTGCACCAGCATGTGATGTCTGGAAAACCGTATGTTAGGCTGGAGGATGTTCCGTACGTTAGATCAGATCCGAATTGCATCCGTAGATGTCTGGAAGACCGTGCGTTAGGTCGAAGAATAAATCGTGCGTTAGACTATTCTCAATTGCATCCTCAGATGTCTGGAAAACCGTGCGTTAGGTTGAAGAATAAGTCGTGCGTTAGACTATTCTCAATTGCATCCTCAGATGTCTGGAAAACCGTGCGTTAGGTCGAAGAATAAATCGTGCGTTAGACTATTCTCAATTGCATCCTCAGATGTCTGGAAAACCGTGCGTTAGGTCGAAGAATAAATCGTGCGTTAGACTATTCTCAATTGCATCCTCAGATGTCTGGAAAACCGTGCGTTAGGTCGAAGAATAAATCGTGCGTTAGACTATTCTCAATTGCATCCTCAGATGTCCGGAAAACCGTGCGTTAGGTCGAAGAATAAATCGTGCATTAGACTATTCTCAATTGCATCCTCAGATGTCTGGAAAACTGTGCGTTAGGTCAAAGAATAAATCGTGCGTTAGACTATTCTCAATTGCATCCACAGATGTCTGGAAAACCGGGCGTTAGGTCGAAGAATAAATCGTGCGTTAGACTATTCTCAATTGCATCCGTAGATGTCTAGAAGGCCGTGCGTTAGGCTTTGTTTTGAATAAGATTCGAATCTTTGTAATGTACCTGTCACATATTCACTTGGTAACAATGTCAGTTTTATGCAATGTTTATGATGTATGTAATGAATGATATGGAGTTCTCAAAAATGAATGGGACGCTTTGTATGTTATGCGTGAATTATAACCGCATGCAATGTATGAATATGCATGTGATGTATATGATGTATGGCTATGATTTATGTTACTCGAAGCATCTTGATTGAGAAGATAAATCTCTATGTCATTGTGAGTTTGATGTTTTGATCTTTTCTTGGAGATGCTCAGCTGGGAATTTATGATTCTTGCTTGGGGATGATCAGTAACTTGATGTACCCTGATTGGGGGTGAAAGATGTTAGTAAGCCATGTTGGAAAAGAGCAAAGTGTTGGAGAAACGGTAGTGTTGAAGATGTAAAATCTGTTGGGGAGCCATGTCTTTGTCGAGACGAGAGTATTTGAAGGTATCTTCTTAGTGATTACTCTGTGGGGGTATGATCTTGCGAAATAAGCTTTGTGGGAAGACGTGGATGTCTTGGACGTCGCCCCCAGTATTATAGTACCTACCATTCTTGGATTTAATTAGGACACGCCACTGAATGTTGATCAAGATGTCAAACTGGACTTGCATAGATTTGCCCCAGTTAGTAGGAACTTTGGAAAGATTCTCCTCGCGAGGACTTTATGAGATGTGAACTATGGGCAACATGCACCTAGTAATCATAATCTTAGGACGACGCCCCTGACTGTTTTTGCTTTTGAGAGATTCTCGGAATCTTGACTTGATTGCCCCAGATTGACTGGATAGACTGCGTCATGCTCCCTTGTATACGCCAAATTTGGCTTTTAGCAGCACCCCTACGAAAGCGCTTTTAGGAAAAGCGCTGGCATAGGCTTCGCTAAAGACAAAATTAAAAAACACGCTAAAAAAGCGCTCTAATAGTGGGGGGGTATGAAAGCGCTTTTAAGAAGCGCTCTGGTAGGGGGGGGTTGTGAGAGCGCTTTTCAAAAGCGCTCTGGTAGGTGGGGGGTACGAAAGCGCTTTACAAAAGCGCTCTGGTAGGTGGGGGGAATGTGGGGGGAACGAAAGCGCTTTTCAAAAGCGCTCTGGTAGGGGTGTTTAATGAGAGCGCTTTTTGTCAAAAGCGCTGGTATAGACCAGGCTATGAGAGCGCTTTTCAGAAGCGCTTTAGTAGCCTTTATTACTAAAAATTAAAAACCAAAACACGCGTTACTGTTTCTCATTTCTCTCTTTCGTTTTCTGCAGAACCCTTCCGTCCACCACTGTTCTTCATCCACAAACCCTCACTGCACGCGAAACCCTTCCGTCCACCACCATCGGCAACCACCGTCGGCGTCCCTCCGTCGGCTTCTCCTCCGTCACTCGTTTTATCCACCGCCGGTGAGTTTTAGGTTTAATTTTCAGTGAAAATTTTATTTGGTATCAAAGATTGAACTTCTGCCTGCAACTTGTTTGATGAAATGCCTGAAAGAAATGATTTGAGTTGATAATTGATGAAATGCCACAATCCTTAGTAGGTATTTTTAAATTCTAAGTTGATTTACTTCCGCTTTTCATGATTCAAAAATCCATGGTTTTTTGGCTGTAGTGTTGATAAAATTCTGAAGTTACTGAATACAAAATAGACTTGCCACTGTTTATCACAAAATTTTGGCATTTCATCAAACAATAGTAACATAGTACGGCTAAACTTGCACCATGAGTATCACAAAATTTTGGCATTTCATCAAACAATAGTATCACAAGTGTAGCTTATTAATGTATTAGAATGAGACTTTTCTATTAGAATTGAGTTAACCAAATCTTTGTGCCATCTTCAAATCTTTGTCTCTGGTTTCTACTTTAAAATATATATTATATACTTTTATTTATATATAATAACTCTATGATATATATGTTGTGTGTGTATGAGATTGAGAGTGATGGTATATATATATTGTACAATAAATTGGCTTGTTCAAGGATGCCAAGTACTGTAAAGTATGAGAATGACAGCACATAGAGAAATTAAATAATAAATAATATATAATAATAGTAATAATATATACCTTATGAGAGTTGAATTAATGAGGAAGAGAGAAGGTAAAGAATGAAACAAGAGTGAGTTAATGTATATAGACAAGGATGATTCATAAGGTTTGCTTTTGAGCAAAAAGTTTTATAGCTTCGTGTTAGTAGTGGTGTATTTAATTAACTGCATCGTGTGTCTTGTGTTAGTAGTGTTAGTAGTGGTGTCGAAAAAAAAGAAGGAAAAAGGCTAATTGGAAATAAAGTTGTGACAGTATCAATGGTCGAACGGGATCAAGTGCACTTGTATGTTCTGCACAATGAGATTGAGGTTGAGCCGTTTGTTGAAATGCACAAAGTTGTTCTCCGAGATTTAAATCCAAATAGAAATGAGAACTGGATAGTACGAGAGCACAATCGAAGTTTCATACCGTGGTTTAGAGATCATATTTATTCAAAGTATCGTTCAGATCCTGCTTCAGTAACAGAAAGGTTGAGATGTTTAGCCTATGGTCCATCTGTAATTGTACTTTCTTATAGCGCATACGCAATTAATGGATACACATTTTATACCAAAGAACAGGATGATAAAAGTACTATGCAAAATAGTGGTGTTACCTTGGTAGCTGAAGCTATGCACATATCAAGTGCGAATGACTTAAATCCGAAATTTGCAAATTTGTCATATTTTGGGGTTATCGAGCGCATTTTGGTGTTTGATTACGCGAAGTTTCAGATTCCTGTATTTGGTTGCAAGTGGGTTGAAAATAATAGTGGCGTACGAATGGATAAGTCGGGATTTTTGCAAGTGGATCTCAATAGGGTAGGGTACAAAGATGAGCCTTTCATTCTAGCCTCTCAAGCTAAACAAGTGTTCTATGTCAATGATCCGACAAGTACGAAATGATCTATAGTGCTTTTATCTAACAAAATAGTTGATGAAAAAATTGAAGATCAAGGTGATATTGGTGTTGGCATTGAATCTTGTACAAGAAACGATCAAAATGAGAATGAATCTTGTATTAGAAATGATCATAATGAGGGTATTTGGATCAATCCAACCGTCCGCATTGTTAAGAGACGCGTAGTACACAAACCTACCAAGAAAAGAAAGAGACGTTAGTGATAAAGGTAATAGTATACATAGTCCGACTAATTTGTTTTATTCAATTTGGTGCATATTCTCGTTTTGTACATAACTTTTGAACCATGTATCCGCTTGTTGACTTCTTTACATGTAACTATACTATTTTGACGATTCCGGAGCTGCTCATGCACTTATCTTTACATTTCGGGACTATTTTTTTATCGGTTTTGCTTCTGCCCGTAATCAAAAGTCGGGCTTAGGGTCTGAATTTCGGAAAACCGACTTTGTTTTTGAGTCCGTGGCGACGTTTTACCATAGCCATGTAAATTTCGTTCAATTCCGATAACTTTCTTTTTTACGCTTATTTTGATTTGTACCGATTTCGTTTCCGATTTACTTGTACATGCATGGTTTGACTTCCATTTGACTTGTATAGATTGTTAGCTTATTAATAGTGTACTAATGTGCTTTAGTTTGTTTGATACAGGTTCAATGGCTTCAGATAGAGATGCTCCACCTGAAAACCCACCTGAAAACTTACAAGAAAACTCACAAGAAAGAGTTGCTTCGGATACAAATGCTCCACCTGATACTGAAGCAAAAGAGGTTGCACGAGGCATCACTATTATGAGGAGTATCATACGACATAGAGACCAAGGATTAGTATACCGATTGGAATGGAATTCTGATAAACAACCAATTGGTCCTAATTTTGCAAAGTTGACAAGTTATATTGGTACACTTGTCCGTATGCATATTCCGGTCTCCATAGCTACCTGGAAATCGAAAACGAAAAATTTAGAATTGGAGGAGAAAAAACAAGCGATTTGGGAAGAGCTTCAGGTATATATCATATATGGTTAATTGTTGTTATTATCTTGACGATAAATTGTTTAAATTATTTATACTAACACACTATGCGTACGTTTTTTTGCAGAGGACTTTTGAGATACCAGATGAACGTAAAAGCTACATACTTAGTTTGGCCGGCAAGAGATATAGAGGGTGGAAAAGTTTTTTGACAAACACCTATCTTAAGGATAAAGATGGAAAATTTCTTAAAGATGCACCGGGACGGCCAACAAAGTATGCGACCTTCATTGATGAAGCAGATTGGGCTGAGTTTGTAAAGCAAAGAGATGAAGCTTTTCAGAAAAAGAGTGCCACGAATAGGGAGAGAGCATCCAAACCCGCGTATCCATACAAAAAAGGGCGTTTGGGATATGCACGCTTAGAGGATAAAATTGTAAGTAAATAGAAATTCGATTTAATTAATTGTCTACATGTGCATGTTTTAATTGACGATTTTATCGTTTGTGTCAATGCATAGTTGGAGGAGAGTAAAAGTGAGGAAGCTTCACTTCCTGTACATGTGTTGTGGAAGGAAGCTCGTGTGGGCAAGAATCACGCTGTCGATCCCGATGTTCAGAGAGTTTATACTGAATGTGTAAGTATAATACTGTGTCTTTAATTAAATCAAATGTTTTTTAATATATAAATGACTTTTTATCTCCACTAATAATTATTTAAATGTAAATGAATTACAGGAGACCTTGTCGCAATCGGCATCCACCGGTGAGGAGAGCGTACTTAGTAGAGTACTAGATGCTCCCGAGTATCCCGGTCGGGTGAGGGGTAAGGGTCATGGTGTGACTCCAACCTCTTTTTACAAGAGTCCTAGGAGAAGAAATCCTTCAAATGAAGAAGTGTTGCAAAAGTTGGCGGAATTGCAAGCACAAGTCTCTGAATTGCAAAGAGATAAAGAAGTGTATATGAGAGAAAAGTGCAACACTTCATCGGTGAAAGAAACTAGTGATAAGGCTAGTATCAACTATCAAAGGAAATTTCCCGAGGTAATTATAATTTTTTTTCCTTTTAAATTGTTCTATTTTATTAATGATAATGACTTTATATTTACTTTTGGTTTAGGGCATTTCATCTTGCCAACTATACTTATCGGAACCGAATTATCGACTAGTTGGCAAGGGAAAAGTGCACAACACTTCGGGAGATTTACTTCACCACAGACCGCTCCCGGATGGACACCTGAAAGTATCGGTGGATGTTGTATTAGATCGTGATGCGATTCTACCGGTACCTGACATGGTCTCAGAGACGACATTGCTGCGAGATGCAATAGGATCGTTTGTTGCATGGCCCTCGGAGCTCATTACCATTAGTGATGAGGTAAATTGAAAACGATTATGAATCATTTAGTTTTCGAATGTCAATTCTAAACCGTTTATTAATTATGTTTTACATTTTATTTTTAGACTGCTCCTATAAAACCCGCAATTAAGGGTAAAGGGATTTTACAGGAGGAGGAGTCTGTTGCATCGCTAAAAGAGGTACATTTAAAGTGTTAATATATAATCTGAATCAAAATATGCATGATTTTATATTTTACCTAACTTATATGATTTTTAGGCATCCGCTCGGGAGTCACAACAAGTGACGCAGCAGGTTCGTAGTGTACCACCCAGTGGTCCTCCGAAGCAAGCGGCAAGAAAAGGCGGTGCTTTTGTGCCTCGATACCGGGCGACACTCGCAACAATGGTTGATATGTCCGATATGAAGGATGGTGCTTTACGGGAAATCGATATGGATGAAAGTGTCTTCGGTATTGAGTTCAAGTCACATATTACAATTGATGACTTGCAAGAGATTTTTAACCAAGATCAACTAGGCGTCAGTAATATGCATTCATACATCCGGTAATATTCACTCATCCGATATATTATTTAATTAGTCCCACAATATAATTTATTTACACTTTTCAATGAAAAGAATCTAATGTTTATTATGTTTTTATTTAAGGTTGTTGTATGACAGAGTGTTGCGCGGGACTGCATTGTCTAACAGATTCCGGTTCGTGTCTTCCGCCCATTGCAGCGGAATGGAAATTGTTTCGGATCCGGAATCTGTTAGACAGCGCTTAGTCGATAGATTCATGTCCACCGGCAATACAGAATGTCTGCATCTTTGGGCGTATAATACCCGACCAGTAGGGTTAGTTTCTCATTCTTTATTCATCTAATCTCTGTTTCTTTAGTGTATAGCAATATTTTCATATAACCTATTGTTTTAATTTATAGAGCACACTGGTTGCTGCTTGCTATCAACCCGATAAGGGAAGTCGTGTATTATCTGAATTCGGTAAAGGGTGAATGGACCAATTATCCGGCCATGAAGGAAATCGTTGATTTGTAAGTGGGATCGTTCTAAATATATATTCGTGTATATTTATATATTTACTTATTTGTGGGATTGATCTAAACATATGCTTTTATATATTTGTTAATTAGATCAATACAAGTATTCCGTAGTCAACGGGACGCACAGGTATCCCGGACTAAATCAAACAACATCACCTGGATCGAAGTGCAGGTACATTACTTTTCACAAATTTGCTTATAATATTTATGCTACTTGGTAAAACAAGACAACTTATATAGAATCTTATTTGTTTTTCTATGTAGTGTCCGCTACAGCGTAACAGTTCAGACTGCGGATACTTTGTATTGAGGTTTATGAAAGAAATCATTCAGGCGAATCAATTAGAGATTCCTCCCACGGTATAAAGTTATAACTTAAGATAATTTCATATAATTTATTACATTTACCTAAATATATTATTCATATTATGTTTTTGTTTTATAGTACCTTGACGAATTCCGTGCTGCTGGGTACTCGAAGCTAAAGTTAGAAGAAATCAAAGAGGAATTGTGTCAATTTTATATTAAGCTATTTTTCATGCAGATTTGAACTATAATATTGTTGATTTTGTAATGATGTATATATATAATTTTGTAATGATGTATATATATAATTTTGGATATTATAATGGTATATATTAGTATATATATTGTCTTACTGATGGCTGAAATAATATAGTCGAAAATATATTACAGGTCAAAAATATATTACAGGTCGAAAATATTACAGGTCGAAAACATTACAGGTCGACTGGGAGGATTAAATTATAGGCTGCACATAAAAATACCTCATTTAGCAACTACAGCGCTTCTAAAAAGCGCTCTTAAAGGTCCACATACTAGAGCGCTTCTTAGTAAAAGCGCTGGCAAAGACCAGTAAAAAAGCAAAAAAAATTAAAAAATTACGCAGCATACAAAAGCGCTTTTGGAAAAGCGCTCTGGTAGGCCCCCCTATGAGAGCGCTTTTTCTGGAAAAAGCGCTCTCATAGGGGGGCCTACCAGAGCGCTTTTCCAAAAGCGCTTTTGTATGCTGCGTAATTTTTTAATTTTTTTTGCTTTTTTACTGGTCTTTGCCAGCGCTTTTACTAAGAAGCGCTCTTAAAGGGGGGTCTACCAGAACGCTTTTTCCAGGAAAGCGCTCTTATAGGGGGTCCTACAAGAGCGCTTTTTCACGGAAAGCGCTCTTAAAGGGGGGGTCTACCAGAGCGCTTTTAAAAGCGCTTTCGTAGCCTACGCCAGCGCTGGCTTTGGCAGCGCTTTAAAGCGCTGTTAAAGGCCAAAAAAAGCGCTGTGAAAGCCCTTGTACGGCGTAGTGATGCCATCCAACTTGATAGACTTGAGAGTCAGAATACGCCGCACGTGAGACCATTTCTGAAGAATAGATTGAGTCATGCGTTGGACTGAGTTTAGTTTGCACCAGCATGTGATGTCTGGAAAACCGTATGTTAGGCTGGAGGATGTTCCGTACGTTAGATCAGATCCGAATTGCATCCGTAGATGTCTGGAAGACCGTGCGTTAGGTCGAAGAATAAATCGTGCGTTAGACTATTCTCAATTGCATCCTCAGATGTCTGGAAAACCGTGCGTTAGGTTGAAGAATAAGTCGTGCGTTAGACTATTCTCAATTGCATCCTCAGATGTCTGGAAAACCGTGCGTTAGGTCGAAGAATAAATCGTGCGTTAGACTATTCTCAATTGCATCCTCAGATGTCTGGAAAACCGTGCGTTAGGTCGAAGAATAAATCGTGCGTTAGACTATTCTCAATTGCATCCTCAGATGTCTGGAAAACCGTGCGTTAGGTCGAAGAATAAATCGTGCGTTAGACTATTCTCAATTGCATCCTCAGATGTCCGGAAAACCGTGCGTTAGGTCGAAGAATAAATCGTGCATTAGACTATTCTCAATTGCATCCTCAGATGTCTGGAAAACTGTGCGTTAGGTCAAAGAATAAATCGTGCGTTAGACTATTCTCAATTGCATCCACAGATGTCTGGAAAACCGGGCGTTAGGTCGAAGAATAAATCGTGCGTTAGACTATTCTCAATTGCATCCGTAGATGTCTAGAAGGCCGTGCGTTAGGCTTTGTTTTGAATAAGATTCGAATCTTTGTAATGTACCTGTCACATATTCACTTGGTAACAATGTCAGTTTTATGCAATGTTTATGATGTATGTAATGAATGATATGGAGTTCTCAAAAATGAATGGGACGCTTTGTATGTTATGCGTGAATTATAACCGCATGCAATGTATGAATATGCATGTGATGTATATGATGTATGGCTATGATTTATGTTACTCGAAGCATCTTGATTGAGAAGATAAATCTCTATGTCATTGTGAGTTTGATGTTTTGATCTTTTCTTGGAGATGCTCAGCTGGGAATTTATGATTCTTGCTTGGGGATGATCAGTAACTTGATGTACCCTGATTGGGGGTGAAAGATGTTAGTAAGCCATGTTGGAAAAGAGCAAAGTGTTGGAGAAACGGTAGTGTTGAAGATGTAAAATCTGTTGGGGAGCCATGTCTTTGTCGAGACGAGAGTATTTGAAGGTATCTTCTTAGTGATTACTCTGTGGGGGTATGATCTTGCGAAATAAGCTTTGTGGGAAGACGTGGATGTCTTGGACGTCGCCCCCAGTATTATAGTACCTACCATTCTTGGATTTAATTAGGACACGCCACTGAATGTTGATCAAGATGTCAAACTGGACTTGCATAGATTTGCCCCAGTTAGTAGGAACTTTGGAAAGATTCTCCTCGCGAGGACTTTATGAGATGTGAACTATGGGCAACATGCACCTAGTAATCATAATCTTAGGACGACGCCCCTGACTGTTTTTGCTTTTGAGAGATTCTCGGAATCTTGACTTGATTGCCCCAGATTGACTGGATAGACTGCGTCATGCTCCCTTGTATACGTAGGAGACATTGTTTCTTGGAGTAATATTGTCTGTCGGGATAACTTTCAGCCATTAGTTGTACCCTGTGCAAATTCTTTCTGTTGCTAACATTTGAAATTATGTAGCAGAATTTGTTTAATAATGACTTCATGAGATGCAATGTGTAATACGGTGAACTGACTTTTTGTCGATCGAAATGTCGCGGTAAGCAAGAGTCGCCACCGACTTTTATTTTATCCAAACAAATTCGGAAAGGCAAAAAGAAACAGAAAAAAACCTTTTAAGAAAATCTGAGTTCGGGGGGTAATTTATGCAAAGGGAAGGTGTAAGGCACCCTTTGCATCCATGGTTTTCCATGGGCTCTTAATTGCTTAGCTCACTTATTTGTTTGAAAAGTAGGGTGTGAATAGTAAAAACTTTGAAGAAGAACTTTAGCTTGTAAATAGGCGTAGTCTTTTTGAAAAGTATTTGAGATTTAATAAAAAGAGAGTTTGAATTGGAATTTGAAAATAGAGCAAGCAATTAATAGCAACTACCCTAAGTTTAGAAATTTGTTCTTTTAGCTTTTCGAGGCGAAAGGGTCTATCCATACCATAAGAGGGCAGGAAGTCTTTCAATTGGATGTTTGAAGGGTCATCGAGATATCATTTACCATAAGACTGTCCCTTGCCATAAAGAAGGCAGGTAGTCTAAGGGAAGGATATAATAGTCATTAATCTTTTTAGGCATCATGCGAGGATACCTTAGCAATTGGGACAATTATTCCGTATAAGGCAACTTCGAGGGACAATAACTTTGAAGGCAACACTTGCTTTAGGTATCCTCGGAATCGAGGGACTTTGACTATTTAGTACGTTTAGAGGCAACAAGGCAACAATATAATAAGGCAACAGGCAACAAGAGAGGTTACCCTAAAGGTGTGTGGGTGCAACAATCACGTGGTTCAATTCAATTATTTATCTTATAATTAGTGATCTAGGTTCAGTTAATAATCTTGCACTCCCTATTTTACTAACCACGCAGTAAAAATGGCAGAAATTAAAGGCAAAAAGTAAATTCCTACGCTATTACAATAAACACCTGCGGGGATGGGGAAATTAAAGCGGAAAATAAGAGGGTCAATAATTAGTTTAAAATCTTTATCTTGAGTCTTGATCTCCCTCGAACCCTGAAAATTAAAAGGAAAATAAATAAGGGTGAGTGTGGGAGGAATTCATTAACAGATAAAGTAAACCCTAGTTGAACCTATAAGGCAAATGTAACAATTAGTAGAAATTAAATTTAAGAAAAGAATCGGAACTTAGCTTTTTGATTGACACGGCGCGTAATCGGAGGATTCTGACGATAACCCTGAAAAATGGCATAAGGAAAAGAAAAATTTAGTGTACGAATGATCTACAAACCTTAATTGTATAAACCCTAAAAAGAAAACTTGTTGTGACCCACAAGGTTTATAATGCTTAAAATGCGTTAATGGAAAACACCTACCAGAGGACTCTAAGGTTTATAACAGAATCAATGTTTACACACCTAAAAAACTAATTATTAATTTTCAATTAATTAATTAACAAAAATAATAATTTTTATTGTTTAAAAACAATTATTGATAAAATTGTAAAAAATCGAGTTTCGATAAAATAATTTATCTAAAGATAACTTTATTTAAATAAAAAACAATTTGTAGAAAAGAAATAAATTAGAAAATTTAAGAAAGGAAAACAAGAAGAAAAGAAAAAAGAATTAATGAGACTTAGCTGGGATTCTGTGTGGTTGAGTCTTGAGAGTTTGTGATGGTCCTCCATATCCAGATGCGCTGGATCTCGTCCAACAGTTGGTCCAATGGTAAGTGTGTGAGGGTGTACTGTAGCTTCATGAAGGCGTGGGCATGGGATCTCATCGCAAATATTTGTTAAAAATATATGGTCTGGGTCAGGTTCGAACTCAGGACCATAGGAATGCATTCAATTCTCTTGCCAATTGGTCTGCAAATATTGTTTGTTAATATAATATCTTAATAACAGTAAATACAAAACAATTAAGATAATGGAACAAGTCAAAAGAGAAAGTTAGCTGGGCCCCCCTGCGTTATTATGGACCAATGGGAATGAGAGAGAGAAGCTTTGATTATTTGACCAGCCAATCAGGCGTGGATACGCACGCGGAGAGAGAGAGAGCTTTTGGACCGGCCACTCAAGTCGTTCCACATGTTGCTGACGTCACCGTCTTCTCCACCAAAAAGTTACAGGTATTTTGCTACGAGTTTGCTTGGATCTATGCTTCGATTTAGCTATGGAAAAGCGTAGCTAATACCTGCAATTATAAAAAAACGAAAACACGATCCAAACAAAACTTAGAAGCACCCAGATCCACTAATTGGATGGCTGCGAGTCCAATGGTGCAATTGGTTTGCGCTAATACATCCTGGAATGTGGAATCCGAGAGCTTTCCTCCATGGAACCCTAACCATGGCATCACATAGTCTACACGTGAAAGCTTCAAAGTGAAGGCCCTAATCTTCCTTAGCACATGTCATATACTCAAAAAACTCATCAAAACACATTTATACATAGTGATACATGAAAACGAATTTTAAAGAAACTACCATGAATATGTTGAACATGAAGCATGCATTATAGGCGGCATAAAACGTTTCTAATGTATCAAACTTACCTTATACCACCTTGTGAATATGTTTGAATGACTTAGAGGTTCTTAAATTGCTTGGAGAAAGCACACGAAATCCACACTTTTCTTTGAGATTTTGCTTCTTTGAAAACCCTTATCGGTCTACCAATTTTCGTCCCCTTTCTGTTCGGAATGTCTCACCTATATATAAGGGTTTGAATTAGGTCAATTACTTAGGAAAGAAATCAAGTTATTGATGATTTGGAAAATATAAGAAAATTTGATTGAAAATCTCATGAAATATTGCTATATTTGTTCAATCTTTCTTTTAATCAAATATATGTGATTTGTTTTAGATTTCAAAAATAATATTTGATTTGAAAGACTAAATTTTGCACCAAATTGATATTTATTTTATTTTATTTTGATTTAAATTGAATAAAAATCAAAGATAAATAAAAATAAAATCAAGATCATGCCCCAACAAAATTTCATGGCCTTCAAAGTGTTTCTTGGATTTTTATATGGTTCAAGATAAGGCCCCATGATTTAATTCAATATTTTTGGTTTTTATTTGATTTATTTACTATTTAAATAAAACAATTCAAATAAATAGAAATAAAAATGCCAAAAATATGAGGATGACTTTATAGGCCCTTTTATGGATCCTATGTGTGTTGGGAATCCAAAACTTAGGCCCATTAGTCCAAATATCCAAGATTCTCCACTTTGCCTTTTGTGCACTTTCTTAAAATCGCCCAACTTTAACCGTGTGTATCTCTCTAAATCATAACCCTATGAAGGTATTCTTGAGCATTTTTGGAAGACTCAAAGGGCCCTTTAAACATTCCTTTTGGTTTCATCTTCATTGAAGTTTTCATGTTCGTGTGCACTTCTTTGCGAAAAGATGACTTTTTGTTGACTTTTTAGAAGGACCTATAATGTTTTAGCTCGTATCTCTCAAATGAAGCATTTTTGAACTTGGCATGCGAGAGACAAAGTTGTAGAGAATTCAATTTCCTTCAAAATGAGCTTTGGATGGGAAATTTCTGATGTTCCATGTGAAAGTTATGGCCGGTCAAAGTTCAGTTGACTTTCTTCTAGAAAACCCTCATTTAGAAACTTTAGGTTTTGTTGATTTATGATCTTTTCTGGATGAATCATGATCAAACCTTGATCAAATGATGAATGATACTTCATAATGAGGATGTTGACCAAAGATCAGAAGTTTTGACTGTGGTTTGACCATATTTTGATTTTTAGGTCCACCAGTCGATTATCGATCGTTTGAGCTATTGATTGAGCAATCTGAAGAATCAGAGCTTGAAACTTGTCATGAGGGTATTATGAGACATATGAGAAGTCATGAAGTCCCTTTGAAGTATCAGAATTTTATTTTACTTTGAGGGAAATAAAACCCTAGTTATGGCCTGTTGCTTAGGAGACATGTAAGCGTGTTCAATCCTTGTATAGACTTGAGTGACTTAAGATCATGTGAGTCAGAATATATTGAAATATGATGGGCAAATTTTGGGGTATGACACAATGCATACGTTTGTCTTGAGTTTTTGAAAAATGTTAAAACAGGAGATGTAAAGGCGTGATATTTGTAAAAACATGATATTCGTAACAATGTGATGTTTGTAAAAACGTGATATCAACTTAGCATTTTCGGTAACCTTAAGGAGTCGGGATACCTTTTTTTGTGATAGTATGCTTTCGAACTAACCATGCTTCAATTAGGACTTTCAAGGGTTGTAACATGGCTTGGTTCATGGTTTAAGAAACAAAGGATAAAAGCTCAAAACTTGATTGTACCCACCCCTCTTCGTGATGATCTTCAGTCCTAAGCTCAGTTAATTCAACTTATGCATTCAGGTTCCTAGAGACTTTTGGATTTGCACCTTTAATAATGACGATGGTTCACAAGCAAAGAGAACTTTTGAGATGGCAGTCACTTCTTCCTTTTGGTAGTCACTACATTGTGCTGTTCAGGAATTTATTCACCTCTCTTTTTTTCATCTTTTTGATATCCCTAACTTTTGCCTGAACTGTCTATCTTGAGCTTACAGTCAGCGAGATGCCTTGATTTTTGCCTAAGTCTTCTTTCTTTGATTTCTGACTTAGCAGGCTTTTCTTTGTATATATGTTTTTTCATTTTTTTTGAAAGATATTGACTGCCTTGCTTAATGATTGATGAACCATTATTGGCTTTTGATTGACATCTCCAACACTTCTTTGATGTGTGCGGATGAGCGCTTGTGATTGAAACCTTTGTTGAAAGATGCACTGAATGATTCTCTTAAAATAGAATGCACAACCAAATTAACTGAGAACTACCCTGCCCCAGGTTATATTCAAGGGTTTTAATTAGTACAAGAAAGAAACTTTTACTTCTTAGGCTCAAAGGGGTTGGCGAGGGATTAACATCCTTATATCTCCACTGTTTAGGAATTGAAACAATGCCTGTACATCGTCAGCATAGTCCGTTCAAAAGCATACTGTATGAGGTTGCGGTATCGTTTTTGTCATCCTCCCTTAAAAGGCTTACAGCTTAGCAGGAGTTGAATATCACAAAACATATGCAAAGTAAAGACATAATTTAAAATGAGTGATAGCGAAGTAAATTATTCAAGACAAACATATGCAATGCACTGATGATGATTATTAGAACATATAATGTCTATCATAAGTCAAATGTTTAAACAAACAGAAAAGAAACTTGCAAATGAAAGTAGATCTAATGATCCAAAAGTTCGTCCGTCTAGACGTCAATCACTCTTGTCATGACTAGGCATAGGAGCGGTGATCACCACAGGAGTTTCAGGAGGGTTGAATTTGATTTCTCCGTCATTGATTAGATCTTGAATCTTATTCTTCAATGTCCAACAATTGTTTGTGTAATGTCCAGGAATGTTGGAATGGTACGCGCACCTCGCATTGAGTTTATGGCCAGAGGTGTTAGAATTCTTAGGAGCATCCCTCAGAGTAATCAATCTGATCTTCAACAGATGTTGTAATGTTTGAGCTGACGACATATTGATTTTGGTGAATTGACTCTTAAGTGCATATGGCTTGCGTCGTTGTTGTGGAACTAGTGTAGAGATTCAGAGTATCCGGGGTTCAAGCCTCCGGAATGTGTATCTGATAAGAATGTTTTAGAATGTCTGGGGTTCGAGCTTCCGGAATGTATATCTGATTGGAATGTTTCAGAAGTCTGGGGGTCAAGCTTCCAGAATGTTCATCTGATTGGAACTTTCAGAATGTCCAGGGTTCGAGCTTCCGGAATGTATATCTGATTGGAATGTTTCAGAAGTCTGGGGGTCAAGCTTCCAGAATGTTCATCTGATTGGAACTTTCAGAATGTCCAGGGTTCGAGCTTCCGGAATGTATATCTGATTGGAATGTTTCAGAAGTCTGGGGGTCAAGCTTCCAGAATGTTCATCTGATTAGGATTGATTTGTTGATGGTATTTTTCTGACTAGTCGGTCGACCTGAAAGGAAAAGTTAGTTTTATGTGATGTTATGAATGCAAATGCAATCTTTTCAAGGATCTTTAGGAATTTAGTTAGCAACATTAGAAAATGGTTTGGTCGCGTCTTTGGCTGAGAATTCTGACTTTTGTCTTTGAATGTCTTTCTTTGAGAATCAAGCTCACCATATCTAGTGGGTCATCGCCTCTGATTCGGGATACTTCTGAATTTGAAGGTACATGGTTAGAGGAAAATAAATCCTCTTGCCCCTTGCTAGTTACTGAATCTTCGAATTGGAAGGTATGTGGCCAGAGGAAAATAAATCCTCTTGCCCCTTGATAGGGATTCAATCTTTGGTAAGGGCACCTGAGATTGTGCGCCCTAAATTCCTAAGATCCTTGAAAGGGTTAGCTAAATCATGTTATGCTTATGATGTCATGATGTCATGATGTTATGCGAATGTAGTTTATTAGGCATGGTGTGAGATAGTAAGGACGAACAGGTCCTTTCAACAAAACCTGCGAGGAAATGATGGTTAGTTGCAAACACAAACAAGTCACACAAGTCACACAATTTATGGCTTAAGGCTTGCATGGAGTCCGATCAGGTGTCCTTCCCAAGGGTATTTCTATGGATAAGGAGATTTCAGCAACAGGTTCTATAAGTTATCCAGAATTGTCAGCCCTTCTAAAGCACCCTCGGACATGATGCATTCGCACCATGCAATGATACTTTGAGAAAGGACCTATCTGAATTGTAGCATCAGGTAGCAACTAGTTCTCAGCATTTGTCAAGAGTAGTCCCCCCACTACGTTCCTAAAGGCCAGGATGGGTTAAGGGTAACTAAAGGTCCTTGAGCTCCGGTGCACCCACAGACACATACATAGACCTCCATCATTTGAGAAAGGTGTGCATATGCTATGGAGTCCTAACTCAAGTGTGAACTTCATATTGACTCATCTCCCACATATGTGAAAGAGGTCGCCATGACTATGCCACTCCTAATCTTAAGTGTTCTTGAATCCGGGAATAGGATTCGTCCTTCAGTTAATTCCCAAAACGCTCCTGAAAAATAAAACAGACAAAGCAAACAATAGAAAACATTTAAAGTGAATCCTAAACTTTTAAGGTAACCCCTCTTTTAATCGAATAGCATCCCCAGCAGAGTCGCCAGTTCTGTAATACGGTGAACTGACTTTATTCGAAATGTGCGGTTAAGCAAGAGTCGCCACCGGCTTTTATTTTATCCAAATTAAATCAGAAAGGCTAAAAGAACAGGAAAAACCTTTTAAATAAAAACTGAGTTCGGGGGGTAATTATGCAAAGGGAAGGTGTAAGGCACTCTTTGCATCCATGGTTTTCCATGGGCTCTTAATTGCTTTGCTCGATTTTTGAAAAGAAATGTAGAAGAAGTGAATACGGACTTTAGCTCGTAAATGAGCGTAGCCATTTTGAAGGTTTATGAGAAAGAATATGAAAATGTTTTTTAGCCAGAGCAAGGAAATTAGGGGCAACTACCTTAATAATGTAGAAAATCAGTTCTTTTAGCCTTTCAGGGTGAAAGGGTCTATCCATGCCATAAGAGGGCAGGAAGCCTTTCATTTGGAGGTTGAAGGGTCGTCGCAATATCATTCGCCATAAGACTGTCCCTGGCCATAGAGAGGCAGGTAGTCTAAGGGAAGGATCAGAATAGCCTTTTGTTTAGGCAGCCAAAGGACACCTCAGCCTTTCGTAGGCAACTTCCGAGGGACGAGATCATATTGTGTATCGAAGGTAGCATCATTAGGGAGTTATGATCTTAATCGAGGCAACATGGCTGAGGTATCCTCGTATTCGAGGGACATGGCTATTCTGCAAAAAATCACAAGGCAACAGGCAACAAGGCAACAAGAGGGGTTACCAAAAAGTGTGCGTGGGTGCAACAATCACGTGATTAGTTCAGATATTTATCTTGTAATTAGATGGCTCTAATTCAGTTTAAGGCTTGCACTCCCTAAGATTACTAACCACAGCAGAAAGTATAAAGCAATTTAAGTGCCTTCAAGGCCAATCAATACAGACTAGAAGCAGATACATAAGAATATGGGGAAGGGAATAAGAATCCAGCGGGTTTGACATAAGTAATAATTAGGCAAAAAATAGAAGAGGTAAGAGTTTTTAGGGTTACCAACTATTTGAGCTTTGGCAGTTGGCAAACCCTGAAAGTTGGAAAAGGAAAAATAAACGCGAAGGGGTGAGTGCATGGCTAGTTCATTGATCAGAAAGGCAAAAGCAAATTAATTGAAATTAAAAGGCAAAATAATTATTTAAATAAAAAGAGATTAGAACTTAGCTCTTGATTGATAGGGCGCGTAGTCGGACGAACCCAGATGGTAACCCTAAAAAAAACTGCACAAAGAAAAAAAGAAAAACCTTAGTGTAATGAATGATCTAACGACAAACCTCGCAAACCCTAACACTAAACCCCTAAGGTTTATTAAGAAAACTTGTTGTGACCTAAATAAGGTTTAAACAGAGTGCGTTAATGGACAAAGTCTACCTCGGATTTGTGAACATAAGATTTAAAAACCTAAAACTAGTTAGTGGTCAAAATTATATTATTGATTAAACCTAAAAATAAGTTAATTAACCTAAATTGAAATTAAAGTTTAAATTAATATAAAACTCAAAATTATTATAAAAATTTAAATTAAAACTATTACTTAAAACTTAAATTAAAACTATTATAATCATTAAAATAGGTTAAAGAAAGTTTTGATAAAAACTATAAAACCAATATTTAAATAAATGAGATAGAATAGAAAACACCAGGATTTTGATTGAGTGTGGCTGATAGAGACGCCCATATGATGCACCCTCCCATCCTGGTACGTTGGATCTGAGAATCCAGTGATCTGATGGCCCTAGGCTGAGGGTGTAGGGGCTGCAAACGCTTGGCATTGTACTGGATCTGCAAATTAATTAGTGGAAAAAAAATAATAGTCGCTGGCCAGGTTCGAACCCAGCCCCTCTAAGCCAAGCATGTTTCTCATTTGCCATTCAGTCTGGATTGATTATTTGTTAATAGCACGCACAAAAAGCAATAAGTAATAAAAGCAATTGAATAATGGGAAATTCAAAATAACATTCAAACCTGGGCCCACTGTTGTTATGCTCGTCCAATCGCGAGGGGAGAGAGGCTTTGAATTTGTTGAATAACCAATAGTGATGGAGAGAGAGTTTGGCCTGATTGACCGGCCAATGGAAGTGTCTGAAATTGCCACGCATGCGCACGACTAGTCCACGCCGCCTGGAACGCCGGAGCCACCGTCTTCTCCGACGGGATCCTCTCCATGTACCTGCGAAATATGCATGAAACAACAACAAGGGAGATCCTTGTCCACTAATTCAAGCCCTGCAAACCTGATGGTGATATCAGCTTGTCCTAAAAACGCGTGTAACCGGCTATACGAAGAAGACAGTTCCGAAGCCCTAATCATGGTGGCTCTTGATTTGGGCGGCGAAACTCACAAACAAACATTCCAAACATTCGCAAACAGTGATATGAACATGAATATGAGCATGGATACGATGTATAGCGTGGATTATGTGAGTTTGAAAGAAAGAGAATACTTACATCACGGTGCTACTCACCTGGAGCGATCTGACGCGTCGTGAACCTCCAAAAGGGCTGGGGACTTCTTCTGGTACGTTCAGAAAGAGGTATGGACGCCTTGAATCGGTTGAAACCTCCTCAAACTCGAATTCTCACAAGCCCTATCTCTTTAATATTTTTGGCAATGTGAGAGGCGTTTCTTTTAGGCCAGATCTCGTGTCCTCGAGGTTATAAGGGTTATGATTATATATAGAACGAAATTAGGGCAAGTGGTTTTTGAAATAAATCAAGAGATTGGTGAGTTGTAAATATGGAGAAATTTGTATAAATCTTTCTATATTTGTCTCAATTTTCTTTCAACCCTTTTCAATCAACATCTCATGATTTATAAATCAATATTAGCTCAATATTTGATTGGGAATTTTATCAATACCAAATCTCTTATATTTGTCATTGTTTATTTATTAAACTTTGAATAAAAGTGAAATATAATTCAAAATAAAATAAATAATAATGCAAATGATAGAAGGATGGCGTGATGGGCCCTTGGGTATTTTATGAACATATTTAAACTCAAAACTTTAGCCCATTTAGTCAAAAACTCAACAATCTTTCACTTTGCCTTTTTATATTTTTCTCAAAATCGGCCAACTTGTACGAGTCATAACCCATTCAAATTTTGTCATATGAAGATGTTCTAGGACTTTTTAGAAATCTTAAAGAGTCCTCTAACCGGTGTTTTTGGTCTCATGTCAAAATAATTTTCCATGCTCCTTGTGTGTCCTTTTGAAAAAGATGACTTTTTGTTGACTTTTGAAAGGGACCTATAATGTTTTGGTCCATATCTCTCAAACGAAGCATTTTTAGACTTGGCATGTGAGAGACAAAGTTGTAGAGAATCAAATTTCCTTCAAAATAAGCTTTAGATGGAAAATTTCTGATGTTCCATGTGAGAGTTATGGCTGGTCAAAGTTCAGTTGACTTTTCCTATACAAACCCTAATTTAGAAACTTTTTGATTTGTTGATTTTTGATCTTTCCCTGATGAACCATGATCAATTCTTGATCAAATGGTGAATGATACTTCAATATGAGGATCTTGACAAAAAAATCAGGAGTTTTGACTTTACTTTGACCACAGTTGACTTTTAGGTTAACTTAGTCGACTGTTGATTTTCTGAACAATTGAGTGACCAATCCTTTGAGCTGAGACTTGATACTTGTCATAAAGATAATGTGAGATATTTTGATCCATATGGGATGCCTTGGAGCCATTGACTCATTGATTTTCCTTTGAACAAACCAAACCCTAGTTTCAGAGCCTTGCACAGGAGAGTGTGTCTTGGAGCTTTATGTGTTGACTTGAATTTGTATAAGAGAAATAGTATGGGCAAATTTTGGGGTATGACACACTGTCATCAGAATCAGGAGTGATCATGGAAAGGAATTTGAGAATACCAAATTTGCTGAATTCTGCTCAACTGAAGGGATCAGTCATGAATTTTCTTCTCCTATTACGCCTCAACAAAATGGAGTAGTAGAAAGGAAAAACATGACTATACAAGAATCAGCCAGAGCAATGATTCATGCAAAGAAGCTACCTATGTACTTTTTGGCTGAGGCTATGAACACAGCCTGCTATGTCCATAACAGAGTAACATTGAGAAAAGGAACCTCCTCTACTCTCTATGAACTCTGGAGAGGTGAGAAACCAAGTGTCAAGTATTTCCATGTGTTTGGTAGCAAGTGCTATATCTTGACAGATCGTGACCAAAGAAGAAAAATGGACTCCAAAAGTGATGAAGGTATATTCTTGGGATACTCCACAAACAGCAGAGCCTATAGAGTATTCAACACCAGAACACGAGTGTTGATGGAATCCATCAATGTGATTATTGGTGATCAACATGGAGAATTCGATGTCACAGAGAATGTCGAAACATTCCTTGAAATTCAGGCGGAACAGACAGACCAACCTGAAGTGAGTAATGAGACTCCTTCAGAACCAGAACCTGAGGCAAACAGCAAAGATCCATCTATCAGAATTCAGAAAGATCACCCCAAGGAACTTATCATAGGAGATCTCAACAGTGGAATAATGACCATATCAAGAGGAACCATAGACAACTCCTGCTTTGTGTCTAAAATTGAACCAAAAATGTGAAGGAAGCCTTGACAGATGAATTTTGGATCAATGCCATGCAAGATGAACTTGCACAGTTCAAAAGAAATGAAGTATAGGAACTGGTACCTAGACCAGAAGGAATGAATATCATTAGTACCAAATGGATATACAAGAACAAGTCTGATGAACAAGGGGTCATAACCAGAAACAAAGCCAGGCTAGTAGCTCAAGGATACACTCAAGTAGAGGGAGTAGACTTTGATGAGACTTTTGCACCTGTAGCAAGACTTGAGTCAATCAGACTACTATTAGGAGTAGCCTGCATCCTGAAGTTCAAGTTATATTAGATGGATGTAAAAAGTGCATTTCTAAATGGATATTTGAATGAAGAAGTGTATGTGGAACAACCTAAAGGCTTTGCTGATCCAAATCTGCCTGATCATGTCTACAAACTAAGAAAAGCTCTCTATGGTTTGAAACAAGCTCCTAGAGCTTGGTATGAAAGGTCAACTTAATTTCTGACCTCTAATGGATATAAGAAAGGAGGAATAGACAAAACCCTCTTCGTAAAGAATGCAGATGGGAGAATCATGATTGCACAGATATATGTGGATGACATAGTGTTTGGGGGAATGTCTGATGCAATGGTAAAACACTTTGTCAGTCAAATGCAGACTGAGTTTGAAATGAGTATGGTTGGAGAATTGACTTACTTCCTTGGACTTCAAATCAAGCAAATGGAAGAGTCCACCTTTTTGTCTCAAAGAAAATATGCCAAGATCATAGTGAAAAAGTTTGGAATGGATAATGCGAGTCACAAAAGAACTCCTGAACCAACACATCTAAAGCTATCCAAAGATGAAGGAGGCATAAGTGTTGACCAGAGTTTGTATAGGAGCATGATTGGAAGCTTGCTATATCTAACAGCCAGCATACTAGATATTGCATTTGCAGTTGGAGTATGTGTCAGATATCAAGCAGAGCCAAAGGTAAGTCACTTAAACCAAGTCAAAAGAATCTTCAAATATGTAAATGGAACTTCTGACTATGGCATATTGTACACTAACGGGAGTGACCCTGTTCTGAATGGATATTATGATGCTGACTGGGTTGAAAGTGCTGATGACAGAAAAAGCACATCTGGAGGATGTTTCTTCCTAGGAAACAATCTTATATCATGGTTTAGCGAGAAACAAAATTGTGTCTCATTATCAACTGCTGAAGCAGAGTACATAGCAGCTGGTAGTAGTTATTCTCAACTGGTCTAGATGAAACAAATGTTGATTGAATACAATGTTTCACAGAATGTCATAACTTTGTATTGTGACAATCTCAGTGCTATCAACATCTCCAAAAATCCAATTCAGCATAGCAGAACCAAACATATTGATATCCGACATCACCTTTATTAGAAAACTCGTCGAAGACAAGGTAATTTGCTTAGAACATGTAACCATAGAACTTCAGCTAGCTGACATCTTCACAAAAGCTTTTGATGCTACACAATTTGAAAACTTGCGGAGCAAGTTAGGAATCTGCATCCTTGAAGAATCTTAAATATAAAAATAAAATTAACAAAATAAAAAAAATAAACAAAAATTGGGAGGAGACAGTAGTTTGATTTGGCAACTTTTGTGGCCAAACAGGGGGAGAAGTAGTAATGTCACCCCAAATTTAGAAGCTACAAAAGGCAAAGTCAGCAAAAGCAGTTGAAGCATGGCTCGAGGTAGTTGACAAAAGAGTGAAACATTAAATGCAGCAGTGTACTATTCACGCAAAGCATTAAATGCTACTCAACGGTCACATTTCTCACTGCCTATATAAGAGAAGTTCTGATGCTGAAGCAGTTAATAACTCTCGCTCCAAGTACCATTACGCTGCCAAAACATTGTCACACAAAAACAGCAAAGAAACTTCATCTTCAACCTCACAAATTGTAATATCTTAGTGAGTGTTTAGAACTTAATCTTAAGAAAAAAATCACTTGGTGATTATAGCTTATTAAGAAGCACAGTAAACTCTTGTAATATTTGTTTACTTTTGTAAAAGGAATTTCCTAGAGTGATCAAGCTGTGATCTGTATACTCTAGAAGACTTAGAAGTTGTCTAAGTGGAAAACCATTGTAATTAAGATTGATTAGTGGATTAAATCCTCAGTTGAGGTAAATCACTTTGTCAGGGGTGGACTGGATAGTTTGATTAACAACGAACCAGGATAAAAATAACTGTGTGATTATTTTTTTATCTGCCATTTTTAGAAACAACCCTTATTCAAACCCCCCCCCCCTTTCTAAGTGTTTTTCACTCCTTCAATTGGAATCAGAGCGCCGGCTCTAGGTGCAAACATTAAACCGTGTTTGAGAAAAGATTCAGGAAAAAAAACACGCTATGACAAATCCTACTCCAACACCAACTGTTACTGAACAAAGCAACAATGGTAACTCTAGTTTTAATGGATTCAATAGACCACCAGTCTTTGATGGTGAGAACTTTGAATATTGGAAAGATAGACTTGAAAGTTACTTTCTATGTCAAGATGGTGATTTATGGGATCTAGTGCTGGATGGTTACAAACATCCAGTATCTACTTAAGGAGTCAAGCTCACTAGACAGGCTATGAGTGATGATCAAAAGAAAGAGTGCAAAAATCACCACAAAGCTAGAACTATATTGTTAAATTCCATTTCACATGCTGAGTATGAGAAGATCATAAATAGAGAAACTGCTCATGACATCTTTGAATCTCTGAAGATGACTCATGAAGGAAATGCACAAGTCAAGGAGATAAAAGCTCTGGCTCTAATCCAGAAGTATGAAGCTTTCTGAATGGAAGATGATGAAAACATTGAAGCAATATTTTCCAAATTCCAGACTCTGACTGTTGGATTGAGAGTTCTTGACAAGGGATACACAAAAGGTGATCATGTTAAGAAGATAATCAGAAGTCTACCCAGAAGATGGGGACCAATGGTTACAGCATTCAAGATTGCAAAGAATCTGAATGATGTATCTCTTGAGGATCTTATAAGTGCACTGAGGAGTCATGAGATTGATCTGGATGCAAATGAGCCTCCGAAGAAAGGTAAGTCTATAGCTTTAAAATCTAAAAATAAAAATTGTGCTAACGCTTTTCAGGCAGAATAAGAAGGATCTGACCAGTCAGAGTCGGAAGAAGAAGAAGATGATGATGAATTGTCTCTCTTATCCAGAAGGGTGAATCAACTCTGGAAGAGCAAGCAGAGAAGATTCAAGAACTTCAAGAGACCTGAAAAGGGAGAATCTTCTGAACACAGAAGATCTGGCAAGAAGAATGTAGTATGCTATGAATGCAAAGAACCTGGACACTAGAAGAATGAATGTCTTAAGCTTCAGAGGGAAAATTCCATAAAGAAATTTGAAAAGAAGAAAGGCATGATGGCTGCATGGGATGACTCTGATTCATCTGATCAAGAGTCAGACTCTGAAGATGAGCAAGCCAACATAGCACTCATGGCAACAGTTGATGCTGAAGAAGAATCTACTTCTGATTCAGACTCTGATGAGGTATTTTCTGAACTCACTAGAGAAGATTTAGTTTCCAGTTTATCAGAACTTCTGAAAGTCAAGAGTCAAATTAGTCTCAAATACAAAAAGCTCAAAAAGTTTTTTGCATCTGCAACTAAGAGACTTGAAATAGAAAACTCTGAACTAAAAGAAAAGGTTTTAAAATTAACTAAAGATGTTGAAACATCTTCAAGTTCAGACATGTCTATTCCAAGCACTAACAATATTCTGAAAGAATATGACTTGAGCTTTAAAGTACTTATCTAGAGGTATAGGCAGAAGTCAGTTAGCCTCTATGATTTATGGTGTTAGTGGAAACAAAAGGATAGGTATAGGCTTTGAGGGAGAAATCCCATGTAAACTTGAACTTGTTGATGAAATGATCATTAAATACAAACCGTTGTATGAACAGTTCAAGTATGGTCATTCTCATGATATCAAACACACATCACATTTTAAAAGTTTCCATCTCACACACACAAAGAAACATGTTGTTGCACATTCTGGAAAAATTTATGTAAAATCTAAGTTCAATCAAAACGTGAGAAGGACTAACCCCAAAGGACCCAAAAGAATGTGGGTACCTAAGGATAAGATAATTCCTGTTGCAGATTGTAGCAACCTGCCCTAAAAATTAAAGTTTTAGAGTCGCCACCTATTCTGAAGGGCGAATAGGAAACCCTACACAGTTGAGAGATTTCTGAGTAAGTTATTATAATCAGGTCGAGGGAAGGTGTTAGGCACCCTCAACCCTTTCCTATGGCTTTGAATCTTAGGTAACAGTTTATGGCTAAAAGTTGAGGTTAATAGCTAAAGAAGTGAAAAGGGTAAAAATTGAGATTTTAAGTGAATTGAGATTTTAGGGAGGGGGACTCGCCTTGGTTATCCAAGTGCCTACGTATCTCCTTAGGGAGAATCAGAGTCAACGTAGTTCGGGCACAGGGTTGTACGCCTTTGAATTTGATTTGATATGGTTTTAAGGCTTTTTGAATGGCCTATCGTAATTTTGAAATGCGAAGTTCGAAGGTATTTTGAATTACCTTATCGTAGATTTGAAAATCGCAGTATTGAATGGACGAAAATCCGTAGTATCGTGGTTTAGTATGTTTTGAATGTTTGGGCGTACAACCCTGATTTAATATGGCACCGTTAGATGCGATAACCAATAGATTTGGTCAGTATAGCTAACGGATTAAGGGGCATTGCTGGTTACTCAGATCGATAGATTCGATCATCGCGGGCAGCAAATTAAATGTGTTTTAAATTTTATGTATTTTTATCTCTCGTCTAATGCGACTAATAGATTTAGTCGGGTCGAGAAGAGAATTGATTGGGGATTAATGTCTTGCCAAAAGTGCAATGGGATTGGATAAACTCTAATGCCTGTAACCTTAATAGTTTTTTTTGTGATATTTTATAATAATGATTAATTAAATCAATTAAATCGAATAACCGACATAATCGAATAATCGGGTAAAAATCCAAATGTTAATTGTATTATTAATAATAAAAAAACAAATTATATATACATATAAATTTAATAAGGTGAATTTATGTAATTATATGAATAACATAGAATAAAATAAAAGAATTAGAAAAAGGAACCAGGATTTTATTGGGTGTGGCCAGACAGGCTGAACGTTTATAGTATGCATCCTTCAATCTTGTGCGTCGGATCTATGTTGAGGGAGATCCGAGGGTGATGAGCGGAGGTGCATCGTGTTAAGGCGCGAGTGAGAGGCATGGGATCCGGAAGCATTGCCATTCAAACGAATTAATAAAAATATTGGCAACACCAGGGATCGAGCCTGCGTTCCCTTGGTCACCGGTCCCCTCAATTAACCAAATGTGCTGGAATCGTCCGCTGAAATTGAAACCAAACCTCATTAATATCTATAATTCAAATCAATGAACTTTTTTTTAAAAAAGAAGCTCGCGCCCTCCACCGTCGTCCCTGTCCTCCAACTTTCTGGAAAAAATCCTAAACTTTTACCCACGGTTCTCGTGTGTAGTTACAGCCCTGTCTTTATCAATTTCAACACACAAGCCAAATAAATCCCAAATAAAAACAGCAATCGATTAGAAAACGTCCGCTAAATCTAATAGAACTATCAATTTGGACCAATTTTGCCTCTGATTAGATTTCCCCAAATGGAGAGAACGAAACCCTAACAATGGCCTCCTTCTAAACCTGCATCTAGAACCTAATTAAACTGTCCAGATAGATTGAAAGCATCAAAAGAAACATAAATATGCAATCAAAACTTGTTTACAGCATATGAATCAGTATAATAGAAAAACATAAAAAAAAAGCTGTACACCGAGGACGCTATGCTGCGTTTCCAGGAGGCGTTAATGGATGCTAAGGATCGGGAACGCCTCAGACAAAGCCGAAGAAGCGTTTGAGACGCCTAGAGGGGCTCGAATTGTCTTCAACCTTCTTCTGCCATGGCCATTGATTTTCACGTTTTGGAGCTCTCAAATTCTCCTCCCGCCGCCCAAAAATCCCCCCTTTGCATCTAAAACCTTCTACATATATATGACATCAGTCTAGGTCAACCAATTTGATAAAAATCTTGCTTTTAAATGCAAACTATTTGATTGGAAATCACCATTCAATCTTTCTTTTTTCATCCTCAATCCCCTCTTGCTCGGTTGGCTTTTTCTGTTTGTTTGGTTCTTTTTTCTTTAGCACAATAACAAAAACAATAAACCTAATAATCAGCCTAAAAAACCCCCTTCTAAAATAATAACCTTATTGACAATAATGCTAATACCAATATAATAAAAAAATAATAATAATAATATTATAAATAATAATACTAATAGTATTCTAACCTAAATAATAATTCTATTATTACCCCAAAAATAATCCTAATATATATAATTATTAAAATCTAATTAAAATAATAACCCTAATTAATTAAAACCTAATATTAATCCTAATACTACCTAATAATAATTCTAATAATATTAGTATAAATAATAAAATTTATAATGCTGAAAAATAATAACAATAATCGAAACAAATGTTAATAAAACCCATAATACCCCTAAACACTGATAAAACCTTTGTAACAGTCGGGCCCAACGTTCGGGTCCTAAACATCTGTTACTTACGCCCTTGTGTTAACTCAACCTGATTTATAAGAGAGCGGGTTTGACAATAGAAATGTCAAACCCCATGACTCTTAATTTTGAACCTTGATGGATTAACGGACGTAGATTTGATCGGGCAAATTTTAGGGTATGACAGTTGCCCCTGTTCAATCTTCTTAAACCTGAAGAGTCAGATAGGCACGTCTGCCTATCGTGATCTAAAGGTAGAAGATGATTGAACACTAGAATGCCCTGAAATTTGTATTTGTTGGGAAGAAATTCCGCGGGAGATGGGCTTACAGATGCCACCTAAGGTAAATACCCCTCTTTTTCTTTTCAGAATGTGAAGCAGATGCTTTCGAAAGGAACCACTTGCTTTTATTGTAGTACGGCCTAAAAGGCACCCTGACTTTTATGCGATGTTATGATGCATGCGATGTATGATGCATTGAGCTTCTCAAAATAAATGAGAGCAATGTATGTATATGCATTATGTATGAATGAGGTATGTTAGTTGAATGATGCATGATTGTCATTTAAAGCATGTTAGTAACTCGGAAAAGAAAGATAACACCTTTGATTGTTATTGTTGATGTTTTGGAAAAGATCACTGCCGAGGGACTAACGTGATAAGAAACCCAATTGAAGAATCCTTTGTAAAATCCCGTGTGCTTGGAAAAGCTCCTAGAAAGGATGGAATGCGTCTTAAAGAAGACTGCCTGGAAAGGTTCCTGAAAGGATGGAATATGTCTTAAAGAAGACTGCCTGAAAAGGCTCCTGGAAAGGACTGATAATATTCATTTGATTGTAGAATGACCACTATGTGGTTGAAATGTATTGATAACTCCGTGTAGAAAATCCTGATATGGGAAAATAAATCCCTGCACCAATAGAATCATTTGCTATGATTATAGCAAACTCACCTGCACCAATAGGATCATTTGCTACGGTTATAGCAAACTCACCTGCACCATTAGGATCATTAGGGTTATAGCAAACTCACCTGCACCAATTGGATTATTGGGTTTTGCTGTAACAGTCAGACGGGAACTGACTACCAAACGAGAATTGGATTTTCATGTACCAGTCAGACGGGAACTGACTACCAAACGAGAATTGGATTTTCATGTACCAGTCAGACGGGAACTGACTACCAAACGAGAATTGGATTTAATGTACCAGTCAGACGGGAACTGACTACCAAACGAGAATTGGATTTAATGTAACAGTCAGACGGGAACTGAACTTTGTAAGAATTTGCCAGGACGAGAACTGGACTTTGTAATGATTTGCCAGGACGAGAACTGTGTTAGACACTGGCCTTAGGATCTAGAGGGGGGGTGAATAGATCGTTCACAGTTTTACGGATTTAAACGACTTTTCAGCGGAAGTGATTCTGAATCGACTCGCGTCTATTCCGAACCACTATCGAAACGATTATATATGTGTTTAAAAACCAGTCAAAGACTTGAGTTGAATGATAAGAGTATATGTTGCAGAATCAAAGCGTTTCTCTTATTGAAAATCAGATTAATTTTTTTTGTATGATGGACAATGTTTGCAATGCAGTAAGAGTGATAGAAACAAATATACAAACACTTGGTGATAATGATCAAATTGAAGGTAATTCAATGTGTGGTGGATTGTGATGTTTATGTAAGTACTTAATTCACAATCTTAACACTCGAATCGTTGATCAATTTGCTATTATAACCAAATATGAACAGAATGTAAATGAAAAGGTAAAAGCGACAAGAACACGATATTTGTTTAGGCAGTTCGTCGATCGTCCTCGCTACGACTACGTCTGCCCCCAATTCCAAATTGAAATTGGGTAATCTTTCATTAATGTTGAAAGTAGTATATACAAAGAAGATAACAAAGCGATAAACGATAAACCAATTATGTCGATCCTTTGAATCTTCTTCCCCCTTAATCTTGAGCAAGATCAAGGTTATCCAAGAGCTTCACTTTGATTCCCTTCTGCAGTGTCTTGATTCCTTGAACTCCCCGTTCCTCAATCGTTACACTCAGCCGAATCCTCAATGAACGCCTCTTGATAAAAACCCCCAAGAACCACCCGTCGTGGAGGACAAAACCCGCAGATTTTATTCACCAACGAACCCCACAAACCTTCACCCACTAGGAATCTTCAATTCCGTTCCATGGACGTTATCGAACTCATCACTAACCCGCAACGCAAGAATGATTATGTGTAATTGTGTTGGAGATGATGAAGAATGAAGATGAGAAGCGTTTGTGTATCTTTCAGTCGTTGGTGTTCTGAATAATTAACCCTTGCACAATATATATGATTGCATAACAGTTGGAACCAAGAATAACTGAATTTTGGACTTTCTTGATCAGTTAGGTCGACCTCTTGTAGAGGTTAGGTCGACCTAGCAGTGCTTGCTGAAGTTTGCTCCCAGTTAGGTCGACCTGTTGAAGGAGTAGGTCGACCAGAATCCTCTTCTGATGCGTTCTGGGAACATTTCCTTAGATTAGGTCGACCTAGTTGTTATGTAGGTCGACCTAGCAGCAGTATATGTATTTTTCTTCATTTTAGGTCGACCTGGGTTGACAGTAGGTCGACCTAACTGCTGATTTTCTGCATTTTTCTTGTTCAGCTTGTGTTGAGTCGACCTATATGCATAGTAGATCATCCTGTGCTTTGTTTGGATGCTCATTTGAGTTTGCCATAAATCAAAAACATCTTTGAGTGTAATCTTGTATTCACATACTCCCCCTTTTTGATGATGGCAAACCAATAGTCAAAAGCTTTGGTAGTAAGTGATGAAGACTCAACAAGGCTCCCCCGTACATCCAGCATCTATCTCTCAACCAAGCAATCTCTCAACCAAGCAATCTCTTCACAAAGCTCCCCCGTACACTCAGCATCTATTGCATCTATCTCCCCCTTTGACAACATCAAAAAGAGAAACAAGGAAACAGAGTAGGAGAGTAACAAGAGAAATAAAGAATACCGGTAGTCATAGAGATAGATAACATGTAAATGGTGAAATCATAAGAACTGAACATGTTTTAAAGAAAACCAACAACATACATAGTAGTCCAAGAGATTAATAAAAGAAAACAAAGAGTACTACATCATATAACATTTTTAACAAAAGGCTTAATGATATGAAATGCAATGAAATGATGATATGATAAACAATGCGTCCTAACGCCTGCCCCTTCTTCCTCTTCCTCTTTGAAATGTATGAGGTCGATCTTCTTCAACCTGTTCCAACAGATCCAGCACAGACATGTTGAGAGTGTTGAAGCTTTGGCTTATATTAGCATGGCGATGCAATGCTGTTTCCTCAAACTGATTTTGTCTTAGAGTGGAGTTGGAGGCAAACGTCTCAAAATCGCTTTTGTGATCTTGAACTAAGTTGTACAACGATTGATATTGTTGTTGTTGTTCGTCATAGCGATCTTGTTGGAGCTGTTGCATTGTTTGAAATTGAAGCTGTTGAGTTTCAAAGTTCTGCTGTTGTTGAAGTTGCATAGCCTCAAGCATAGATATTATGTTGGATTGATCAGGAGGAGGTGGAGCTGTGTATCCCCAAGGAATATCCTCTTGTTGTGGCGGAACATATCTCCAATTTGCATCCGTGTCATGAGCTGCATCTTCCATGGTATGATCCTCATCATTTGCTATTTCTTGATCATTTCCTTCTTCTTCATTTTCTGCAGTGTGACCAAATTCTGTAGGATCATCATAGTTGTAGATGATTTTTCCGGTCCCCTTTTGAATGAGATAATAGGTTCTCCTATTTGGATCCCAATGATATCCCATGAGGGTTAAGGTTGTTTGGGAAAAGTCCTGGTTCTGTTTCATTGTGATGTATGATAATCCATCGAGCTTCATGCCGAAATGGTTCATAATAGTTTGTATGATCGAGCCATAGCAAAGAGCAGTAGTCTTCTGCTTTACTTCCTCAAACTTGGCAGTTAAAAAGTGTGGCCAGTGCACACGTGTTCTGTTTTGGATCAAGTACATCAACACAATCTCATTCCTTTCAATTCTGGAAAATCCGCCTGCTCGTGGTCGAATGACTCTTGAGATGACCCAATTTAGAAGCCTAGGATCTCTCTTCAGGTGACCGGCTGTTATTGTTTCATTTGGTTTGTCAAAGACGGAAGGATCTTTGAGGATAGACTTCATGTAGGCCACATGATCATAGATTCCCGGTACGTCCCCGTCTTCTATACGTAATTCATCGCCTACAATGTTGAGACCAAAGATACTAATCCAAGCACGTTTGTCAACGATATGAGATCTTGACCCCATCTTAAACCTAAAATTACAGCCTTCCTCTCTTGTGAACCCTGCATAGAATGCTCTAACAGTGTTTTCACAGTATGGTGTGGCACATTCCAAAAGGGGATGAACATTTTGATGCTCAATAAGACTCACAACTTCAGGAATATGCATATTTTTAGCAACATGTTGATTGAAAATATACTGCTTCACTACCTTCCTTTTCATTTGCCATTTTTCAAAATTATCTCTACAATCAGGGTAAACAAGGGCTACAGCACTTACCGGTTGTGAGGATGATCCAGATGCAACTTCCTTTCCCTTTCTTGATTTTGGAGGCATAGTTGTTGATGATTTTGTGTGAGAAGGATGATTTTGAACAGTTTTGAGTTTGAGGAGTTAGGGTTAGCCGTACCAAATGTGATGAGAATGAGAGGGGATGAAAAGATGGAATGTTTTGAATGAATGGGAGTGGGTCGGGTCGACCTAACAGACCCAAATTTGGAAAACTTAACGCAGTAGGTCGACCTAAAGTGTGGCTGGGTCGACCTAACAGAAGTAACATGAAAACCGACCAATTTAGGTCGACCTAAATTATGAGTAGGTCGACGCAACTGGGCCTTTTCAGTTTCTGAAAAGAAGATTCTTCTGTAGGTCGACTCAAGAACAGAGTAGGTCGACCTAAGTTCCCTTAGATGATGAAAAATGCCTTAGAAATGTTTCTATATGATGTATTTTTGCTTTGTTCTTTGCTTGTATGCCCAAATTATGATATGTTATGAATGAGAATGATGAATACATATATTAAATCGAGATATATGAATAAACATACATGAAGTCACTATAAGCATGTTAATTGATAGCATATTATAGAATCAATGAAATTTTTGGAAGTGAACAATGTGCATGTTACCGCTTTCTCAATATGTAGGTGTTTTGTCATCATTGTGTGGAGTCTTCTTGTTAGTGAGCCATACCCCTAGATTTGATGATGAATTGTTTTGATGGAATGTTTCACAGCTTGATTTGCTTGATTTTTTGCGAAAAACTCATCTAGTATCGATTACTTGATGTTCTCCCGGATGCGGGACATAGTCCCAAACAATATTCTGCTAAGAATAGGTTTAAATTCTCTCTGCAATGCAACTTGCCAATTTTCATATCAAGTAATGCGTCCTATGTGTTTTTCGGGATAACTATATTTGTGATGTATCTCATACATTTGTGATGGCCAGGTCACCTACATTCCTCTGCCAAGTATGGTTCTTCAATCTGTCTTTATAGATGACATACCAAGAGAGGTATGTCTTTCTTTATGTGTCTTGAGCACCAGCTGTCAAGGAACCACCACCTTTCGGCGATGTCAAGACACTTTTCCTGCAAAATTAAATTAGAGTGGAAGGTCCCCAATCTTCATTGGGTCCTGGACAGTGAGTACACAAATTGTTGCACTTAGGCAACCATTGAAATACTCCTTTAGGAACTAAAATTCTCCTAAATTTGCATTTTTCAATGGTATGTCCCTTTTTGCAACAATAATGACAGGTAATATGATGAGAATATGGAGTTTTGCTAGTTGATACTTTTGGTACAAAAGTGTATTTACTATATAAAGGAGTATACGATCTTTTGAACTTGTTTGGATCAACCGCAAAAGTCACTTTTGGTTGTAGAGCCTTGTCTAACTTGGCTTTTAGATCTCTTACTTCTTTTTGCCAAATGTGACATGTCTCACAACCAAACCATGATGTAGGATCTATTTCAACTTTATCCTTTTGAATGTCTAGCATAGATTGTTTTAAAGCTTCCATATCCTTTTCGGTTTTCTCAACTTTTGATTCAAGATAAGAAAATATTTTCTTATTTGAGGCTAAAAGTTTGAAAGCTTTAATTGCATCTCTATGTAATTCTTCAAAAGCAAGTTTTAGTTGAGAATGAGATACTTTATCTACGAGTTCAGGTTTAAGATGACTTACAGCTTTCTTTTTCTTGTGTTGATGAGCCATGAAACATAGGTTTGCTGATTCTTCTTCATCGCTTGATGAGCTTTCACTAGATGAATCACTTTCCCATGCTATGTAAGCTCTTTTAGATTTGTTATGACCTTTGCTTTGGTTCTTCTCCTTTTCTTTCTTAAGGTATGGACAATCCGGTTTGTAGTGACCGGCTTTCCCACAATTGAAGCAAAGACCTTTGATCTTTCCTTTGTTGTCGTCATCTTGTTTGAACATGTTTGATTGCTTTCTATAGTTGATCAAGCCTTTGTCGGAATGTTTTGCTCCATTTTTCTTTAGATATTTGTTGTATCTTCGCACAAACAGTCCCATTTCCTCATCATCGGAGTCTTCGTCATCACTTGTGTCACTATCCTTTGGCTCTCGTTTTGAGGTCTTGGAGCTCGAAGCTTTTAGAGCTATTGACTTCTTCTCTACCTCTTTCTCCATGTTCTTTTCTTTCTTTGTCCTTTTCTCATGCATGTCAAGGCATTTAAGGTGTTGTTCATGTTCCTCTAGTTTACCAAATAGAGTTGTGATGTCTAAAGTGTTTAGATCATTTGCTTCCTTTATTGCTGTAACTTTGGGTTGCCATTCCCTGTTCAAGCATCTTAAGATTTTGTTAGTAGCAACTGCATTGGAAACAGGTCTATCAAGTGAATTTAACCGATTTTTCAGATGAACGAATCTCTTCTGCATGTTTTCGATGGATTCACCATCTTCCATGTGGAAGAGTTCGAACTCTTGAGTTAACGTATTGATCCTAGCTAGTTTGACATCATCCGTTCCCTCGTGGGCAACTTGCAATGTGTCCCACATAGCTTTAGCTGATCTACAATGGGAAACGCGATAGTATTCATCAACTCCTAGAGCTGAGATTAGAATGTTTCTCGCTTTCCAATCGTATGCATATCTCTTTTCATCTTCAGCATCCCAAGTATTTTCTGGTTTTGGAACAACTGCACCAGCTGCATTTGTCATGGTGATCTGAAAGGGACCATTGACAATAGCTGTCCAGATGTTCCTATCAATTGCATTGATGTGGACACACATACAATCCTTCCAATAGCCATAGTTTTCACCGTTGAAAACTGGAGCTCTATTATGAGCCCCTTTAGGTCCGGAAGCCATCTTTCCAATAAGTGTTTCACGTAGCACGGAATAAACCAGAGCTCTTGATGCCACTTGTTAGACGCTGGCCTTAGGATCTAGAGGGGGGGTGAATAGATCGTTCACAGTTTTACGGATTTAAACGACTTTTCAGCGGAAGTGATTCTGAATCGACTCGCGTCTATTCCGAACCACTATCGAAACGATTATATATGTGTTTAAAAACCAGTCAAAGACTTGAGTTGAATGATAAGAGTATATGTTGCAGAATCAAAGCGTTTCTCTTATTGAAAATCAGATTAATTTTTTTTGTATGATGGACAATGTTTGCAATGCAGTAAGAGTGATAGAAACAAATATACAAACACTTGGTGATAATGATCAAATTGAAGGTAATTCAATGTGTGGTGGATTGTGATGTTTATGTAAGTACTTAATTCACAATCTTAACACTCGAATCGTTGATCAATTTGCTATTATAACCAAATATGAACAGAATGTAAATGAAAAGGTAAAAGCGACAAGAACACGATATTTGTTTAGGCAGTTCGTCGATCGTCCTCGCTACGACTACGTCTGCCCCCAATTCCAAATTGAAATTGGGTAATCTTTCATTAATGTTGAAAGTAGTATATACAAAGAAGATAACAAAGCGATAAACGATAAACCAATTATGTCGATCCTTTGAATCTTCTTCCCCCTTAATCTTGAGCAAGATCAAGGTTATCCAAGAGCTTCACTTTGATTCCCTTCTGCAGTGTCTTGATTCCTTGAACTCCCCGTTCCTCAATCGTTACACTCAGCCGAATCCTCAATGAACGCCTCTTGATAAAAACCCCCAAGAACCACCCGTCGTGGAGGACAAAACCCGCAGATTTTATTCACCAACAAACCCCACAAACCTTCACCCACTAGGAATCTTCAATTCCGTTCCATGGACGTTATCAAACTCATCACTAACCCGCAACGCAAGAATGATTATGTGTAATTGTGTTGGAGATGATGAAGAACGAAGATGAGAAGCGTTTGTGTATCTTTCAGTCGTTGGTGTTCTGAATAATTAACCCTTGCACAATATATATGATTGCATAACAGTTGGAACCAAGAATAACTGAATTTTGGACTTTCTTGATCAGTTAGGTCGACCTCTTGTAGAGGTTAGGTCGACCTAGCAGTGCTTGCTGAAGTTTGCTCCCAGTTAGGTCGACCTGTTGAAGGAGTAGGTCGACCAGAATCCTCTTCTGATGCGTTCTGGGAACATTTCCTTAGATTAGGTCGACCTAGTTGTTATGTAGGTCGACCTAGCAGCAGTATATGTATTTTTCTTCATTTTAGGTCGACCTGGGTTGACAGTAGGTCGACCTAACTGCTGATTTTCTGCATTTTTCTTGTTCAGCTTGTGTTGAGTCGACCTATATGCATAGTAGATCATCCTGTGCTTTGTTTGGATGCTCATTTGAGTTTGCCATAAATCAAAAACATCTTTGAGTGTAATCTTGTATTCACAAACTGGACTTTGTAAGGATTTGGATTTGCAAATGAAAATTGGGCTTTTATAGTATATGAATGTACCAGATGATATGCATGGTTTGATGTTGGAGTGAAGCGACATGATAAATGCGTGACAATGATTTATGATGACTTGGATGTTTTGATATATGGGATAATTCTTATGCCCATGCTTATGTTGATTGATGTAATGAGTGGAATGAAATAATCTCTTCTATAAGACTATCTGAAAAAGGTTTCTGGAATGGATGTGAACATTTGTCTTAAAGAAGACTACCTTAAAAAGGTTTTAAGGAAAGAGGAATGTCTTAATGGTGACTACCTGAAAAGGCTGGAAAAATGTCTTAAAAGTCTACCTAAAAAGGTTCTTGGAAAGGATAACGGATGTCTTAGAAAGACTACTTAAGAAGGTTCGTAGAATGTCTTAAAGAAGACTACCTGAAGAGATTCCTGAAAAGGATGCCAAATTGTTTTGAAAAAGACTACCTGAAAAGGTACTTAGAACAAGAATGTCTCGAAGAAGACTACCTCAAAAGGTACTTAGAAAAGGAATGTCTTGAAGAAGACTACCTGAAAAGGTACTTAGAAAAAGAAATGTCTTGAAGAAGACTACCTGAAAAGGTACTTAGAAAAAGAAATGTCTTGAAGAAGACTACCTGAAAAGGTTCTTGGAAATGACGATGATCGTCTTAAAGAAGACTACCTGCAAAGGTTCTTAGCAAAGGATGAGGAATGTCTTAAATAAGACTACCTGGAAAGGCTAAAAAATAATATCCTTAAAAGACTACCTAAAAGGTTTTTGGAAAGACTAATAAATGTCTTAGAAAAGACTATTTAAAATGAAACTGTCTTACAGAAGGCTACCTGAAAAGGTGTGGTGTAATGTATCAACCAATGTATGCAATGCATGACTTATATGTATTTGCATGATGCTTCAATGATAGGTTGTTAACAACCAAAGCGTGTATAGCTTGCTAATGTTGTAAGGTTATTGGATGCTAGCGCGATTTCCCAATACCTATTTATTGAACTTTGTAGTTAGGAGAAAGATTGATTCGAGGTTGTAAAGCATGAAGACGCCTTTTCCTTTTGTTGTGCGCCTTATGGATTTGATATCCAATGCCCCAACGTTTAGTGGAAAAGATGCCTATGATCTCCAAGCCATGAAAGAAGTGCCCCGAGAAATAACCTTGTCGTATGCTTCGACGTTTAGATTAAAGGGTATGCCCTTGATCTCCAGGATATGGAGGACTATCCATAGTGTTCTATCCTTTTGAGTTTGAATTCTTCCCATGTTTGACATGCCCCTGTTTGAGATTGCTTCGCGATGTGACTCAAGTCGATTGAACCTTTTAGATGAATGCCCCTGGTTAATAGGATGTTTGATTGCATGCCCCAGTGATCCTTGAAATTTTGCCCCTGTTTAGGAGAACCCCCTAGATATGGTTCCCCCATTCCAGAGTCTTTATTAGAAGTGATCGCCTTTGATTAACCCATTTCGAGATCTCCTTGATGCTAAGTGTATATTCGTAGATGACATTGTACCCTTTGAGAAGTAACTCCAACGCAATGCATACGCAAGTTTTGAAATCGAAGTCCGTTATGAATTAGGACAAGGTGATTAGAGATGAATGCTTGAAGAAGCATAGTGATTAGAAGTAGTTTTAACAAACCTTAGGAGTCAGTATAACAAAATCCTGCTTTAATATGCTCTCGTAGTTAACCTTGCCTCAATTAGGACTTTTGAATGTTGTAATTTGGCCTGGTTCATGTTTTAACAAACAATGGATATGAGGCTCAAATTTTTATTTATCCCACCCCTTTCTCCTTGATGTTCTCCAAATCCTAAAAATTCGCCTAATCCAATGGATGTGCTTTGTTTGTAAGAGAATCAGTTTTGATTTCGATGTTGAGCAGAAGCCTTAGTAGAGATCCAAGCATTGATGAAAAATGTTGTAGAGATCCAAGCATTGATGTGAAGCTTTGATGATTTTGTAGTCACAAGATTATCCTTGGTATTTAGCTTTTGTTTTTATCCCTTATTTTTGCATGAACCAACTCCTTTGAGTTTGGTCCATCGGGATGCCCTAATTTTTGCCTAAGTCATTTTGTTTTCTTTCATGGAATTTCCATTTTGACTTAGCGGGCGTTTTTCTCCTTTTTTTTATGTTCTTTTTGGTCCTTGGATTTTGAACATTGTGACTGCCATGTTGATTTTGATTTGCAAGCTTCGCCTTTGATACTTCCTCGATCTTGAATGATATAATGAGGAAGAAGATTGTTGTGAATATTATCTCCATTACTTCCTCATTCTTGGATGAATGCGAGGAAGAAGATGTGCTTGAACCTTTGCTTTGCTTGATCCTTATGCTTGAACCTTGCTCGAATCGTTGCTTGGATTGACTGATTCTCTTGACAACCAAAATACACCATTGAATTAATTGAAGTCTACCCTGCCCCTGGTTAAAATCAAGGTTTATTTGAAAAGTAGAAACAAACTCTAACTCCTGACTCGAGGGGGTAACGGGGGATTAACATCCTTATATCTCCACTGTTTGGGAATTGAAGTAATGCATGTACATCGTCGGTTCGGTCTTACCTCAAAAGCATATGTTTAGCTGGACTTAGTTATTTGTATTCGTCACTCTCCCTTAAGTTTGTTAATAGTCCTAAATTTGAATTTGAAAATAGCACAGAAGTGTGCGAATGGAAAGTCATAGTAGTGAGCGAATGAATTGATTTCAAAACCTGCATGGTCATCCCATTAGAATTGCTAATCCGAAGGTACAACTTTTATCTTGAGTAACACTTAGCAATCGTAGGGGTCGAAATTCTGACATGATAAGCACCTATTGATCCTAGGGACAATCTCCTTTGTAAATCCGTCGACCTTGTTTTACCCCTTGGTTGATGAACTTGTAGAAGTGAAGGGTAACCTCGAGTTCTCCTTGGACATGTCAAACCTGTTGGGAATAAATCATTAGCGGTGGGTCTTCTTCGTATCGGAACTTCATGAGTTTCCTTTGACTGAACCTCTTTTGCTTTTCCTAAGGATAATATCACACCATTTGCAACCTCCAGATTTTGTAGATTGATAAAGGAAATTTATGACCCTTTTGCCCCTTGGCGTGGAGTTAACATACGTCGCCTTTCCTCTATCGTAGTTATGCATTTTTGTTCAGGGTATTGCCCCAGTTGTACTAATCCTTTCCCCCAGGTTATCATAGAGCGTCCTCGTAAGTTTGATATGTTCTAAGATGAACCTCTTTATGACTAGATACCCCTTGAGTGTATCTATAAGGGAACTTCTTTGTTGAACTAATCCTTGCTCGACGATATCCTTTGTTGTATTTATGATCCTGTTACGACAAGGCATGGACATGCGTCTGGCATGGCGAAAGACATCCCTTTTTTTCAAACTCATTCCCAATGATTTATCCTCCTTTCTCCATAGTTTATGATCCTTTTATTTTCTTCGGGAAATCGGCTAGTGCGGTAGGTGTGGATAGAAATGCAAATGTAGATGGAAATGTATGACTGCATGAAAATGCGAATGCGTGGGTCTGCGAGAGACTCCTTTTTTTGTACGCTATGACTCCTTATATGCAATGCAGACGTGTGACGTATTATCCTAGGGATAGCCTTAGAGGCGACATTAGACCCTTGTGAAATCCTTGCAAGATAGATGTTATGACACGCCAATGGAAATCCCTTAGGTTGGGGAGTATGCAGAAGGTAGCGGCTGGTGACCGTTCAAGACAGTCACCAAGTCTCATGGCCATCGAGAGGCCGATCAACGTGTACCAATGAAGTTGTCCTTGGTAGGGAGGTTCTCTATGCGGAACACAACCTATATAAGGACGATATCGAATGAAGTGAAATCCCTACAGGCTAGGGATGAAAGATGTATAGATGGAAATCCAAACCCTACAAGTTAGAGGGTGGCGGAAACAAGCATGGAGTGACCGTTCAGGACAGTCACTAGATCTCATAGCCATCGAGAGGCCAATCGAATGCATGCTAATGAAGTTGTCCTTCGGGGAAGGACGCGTCATTGTGAAAACACATGGATGTAAAAGAAAAATCCCTACAGGCTAGGGAGTTCGTAAGAGCAAGCACGGGGTGACCGTTCAAGACAGTCACTGAATTGCATGGCCGTCGAGAGGTCAATCGACATGCTTTAAGGAGTGTTTCCTTCAGTGGAAGGACGCGTCGTTGTGGAAACACATGGACGTAAAAGAACATCCCTACAGGCTAGGGAGTACGTAGGAGTAAGCACTGGGTGACCGTTCAAGATAGTCACCGAATCGCATGGCCATCGAGAGGCCAATTGACGTATGCTAACGAAGATGTCCTTCGAACGAAGGATGCGATTTTAGAAATATAATCCCTACAGGCTAGGGAACGCGTAGATGTAAGCACATGGTGACTATTCAAAATAGTCACTGGATCGCATGGCCATCGAGAGGCCAATTGACGTGCGTAAACGAGGATGTCCTTCGTGGGAAGGACACGGTTTTAGAATATGATCCCTATAGGCTAGGGGACCCATAGATGTAGGCACGAAGTGACCGTTCAAGACAGTCACTTGGTCGCATGGCCATCGAGAGGCCAATTGACGTGTGTAAACGAAGATGTCCTTCGTGGGAAGGACACATAGTTGTAAGAGTGCAAAGGTATATAAGGAAAGTCCCTACAGGCTAGGGAGTGCGTAGATACAGGCGCAGAGTGACTGTGCATGACAGTCACTAAGTCTCATGGCCATCGTGAGGCCAATCAACGTGCGTAAATTGAGGTGTCCTTCGTGGGAAGGACATGGTTTTGGGAATAGGGCCCCTGCAGGCCAGGGAACGTGTAGGAATACCTGCAAAATTAAAGCGCAAGACATTCGCAGTATATAAATTGCACAAATAAGCACATAAGCACATAAGCCCTGGGTTCATAGGTTCGACGTAACGACTTAGGGTGCCTACCCTTCCCATTGGTATGTTCTAGAAGGTCTCATGGGATCGTTCGTAGCCGCCGAGACTTGTTGTCTCTTTGGATTTTAGAACAACTCATTTATCCATGAGGTTCGAGTTTTAGGGGTAGGTTCCCAGAGAGATCAGCCAAATACCAAGTCCTGCCCTCAACAAGGTCAAGCCTCGTATCAGACATTTCCGGATATTCAACCCACTCTGAGTGGAATTATAATAAGACTCGTAGGCGATGTAATTCCCCTCTGGTCTTAAATATAATTCTCACGCTCAGGTTTAACTGCAATTCATATATCCCAAGAATGCGATAAAACAACACATATTCAAATAAATAAACATTTATTTGAATGGCGGTAAATAAAAGGAATTGTGGTAAATAAATGAATAAATTGTAGATGAATAAATAAATAAAAATTTAAAAATTTAATAAAAAAGGAAAACCTAAATCCTAAACCAAACCCTAATTTTGGCAAATTAGCCAAACCCTAAAAAAGTTTTCCAAAAAACCTAAAAAAGTTTGCCAAAAACCTAAACCCTGTCAAAACCTATAGGAGTCTAATAATTCACCATTAAGTGTATCCCCAGCAGAGTCGCCAGCCGTAGCAACCTGCCCTAAAAATTAAAGTTTTAGAGTCGCCACCTATTCTGAAGGGCGAATAGGAAACCCTACACAGTTGAGAGATTTCTGGGTAAGTTATTATAATCAGGTCGAGGGAAGGTGTTAGGCACCCTCAACCCTTTCCTATGGCTTTGAATCTAAGGTAACAGTTTATGGCTAAAAGTTAAGGTTAATAGCTAAAGAAGTGAAAAGGGTAAAAATTGAGATTTTAAGTGAATTGAGATTTTAGGGAGGGGGGCTCGCCTTGGTTATCCAAGTGCCTACGTATCTCCTTAGGGAGAATCAGAGTCAACGTAGTTCGGGCACAGGGTTGTACGCCTTTGAATTTGATTTGATATGGTTTTAAGGCTTTTTGAATGGCCTATCGTAATTTTGAAATGCGAAGTTCGAAGGTATTTTGAATTACCTTATCGTAGATTTGAAAATCGCAGTATTGAATGGAAGAAAATCCGTAGTATCGTGGTTTAGTATGTTTTGAAAGTTTGGGCGTACAACCCTGATTTAATATGGCACCGTTAGATGCGATGACCAATAGATTTGGTCAGTATAGCTAACGGATTAAGGGGCATTGCTGGTTACTCAGATCGATAGATTCGATCATCGCGGGCAGCAAATTAAATGTGTTTTAAATTTTATGTATTTTTATATCTCGTCTAATGCGACTAATAGATTTAGTCGGGTCGAGAAGAGAATTGATTGGGGATTAATGTCTTGCCAAAAGTGCAATGGGATTGGATAAACCCTAATGCCTGTAACCTTAATAGGTTTTTTTTGTGATATTTTATAATAATGATTAATTAAATCAATTAAATCGAATAACCGACATAATCGAATAATCGGGTAAAAATCCAAATTTTAATTGTATTATTAATAATAAAAAAAACAAATTATATATACATATAAATTTAATAAGGTGAATTTATGTAATTATATGAATAACATAGAATAAAATAAAAGAATTAGAAAAAGGAACCAGGATTTTATTGGGTGTGGCCAGGCTGAACGTTTATAGTATGCATCCTTCAATCTTGTGCGTGGGATCTATGTTGAGGGAGATCCGAGGGTGATGAGCGGAGGTGCATCGTGTTAAGGCGCGAGTGAGAGGCATGGGATCCGGAAGCATTGCCATTCAAACGAATTAATAAAAATATTGGCGACACCAGGGATCGAACCTGCGTTCCCTTCGTCACCGGTCCCCTCCATTAACTAACTGTGCTGGTATCGTCCGCTGATATTTGTCATACCCCAAAATTTGCCCATACTATTTCTCCTATTTCAAATTCAAATCAAAACACAAAGTTCCAAGACACACTCTCCTATACAAGGCTTTGAAACTAGGGTTTGGTCTGATCCAAGGAAAATCAGTGAATCAATGGCTCCAAGGCATCTCATATGGCTCAATATATTTCACATCATCTCCATGACAAATATCAAGTCTCATCTCAAAGAATTGGTCACTCAATTGTTCAGGAAGTCAATAGTCGACTAAGTTAACCTAAAAGTCAACTGTGGTCAAAGTAAAGTCAAAACCCCTGATTTTTTGTCAATATATATCCTCATATTAAAGCATCATTCACCATTTGATCAAAAATTGATCACGGTTCATCAAGGAAAGACAAAAAATCAACAAATCAAAAAGTTTCTAAATTAGGGTTTTGTTTAGGAAAAGTCAATTGAACTTTGACCAGCCATAACTCTCATATGGAATATCAGAAATTTTCCATCCAAAGCTAATTTTGAAGGAAATTTGATTCTCTACAAAATTGTGTCTCACATGCCAAGTCTAAAAATGCTTCATTTGAGAGATATGGACTAAAACATTAGAGGTCCTTTTCAAAAGTCAACAAGAAGACACTTTTTTCAAAAGAGTATAAAATGAGCATGGAAAATAATTTTGATATGAGACCAAAGACACTGGTTAGAGGACTCTCTAAGGTTTCTAAAAAGTCTTAGAACACTTCCATACCTCAAAAATTGAGAGAGAAAGGCCTTGTCAAAGTTAGACAATTTTGAGAAGAAAAATGTGAAGGAGAAGGGTTCAAAATGAATTTCTTTGCAAAGAGGCCCAACTTTTTATGGCCCAAACTTGATCCTCAAGTTACCCAAGACTCCATATCTGATTTCCACGAATTATTATTGATTATTTGATTTTATATGAATTTTTATTCATTAAAAAGTCAATTTAATCAAATATTGGGAAGGAAAATAGAAAAGATTTGATTTGATTTATTTTTTAACCATATTCAATCATCAATTAAGGCATTATATGTGAATCAAAACGTGGAGAATAAGATTGGTGAGAAAATATAACAAATTGGCCAAGTTTGGAAATATTGAAAATCAAAATTCAATCAAACTTTAATCTTTGATTCATTGGAGATTTGATGCAGAATTATTTACCCTAATCCATTCCATTATAAGTAGACAATATTCATAGATGCAGAGAGGAGGATTTGGACCGCTGGAAATTGTGCAAGAATTCTAACAAAGTTCCAAAAAGCTTGAAATCGTTTTCTGAGTTTAAGGATAATTCCGAAACTTTTGGACATCCAGCAACGATCATTGCAAGTATAGGAAGGTGTCTCAAGCATTCACGAAGCCGTTAGCATCTGGAATCATCACGAAAAATTCACGGTTTGATTATTTGCAGATGATATAGTGACGGAAAAAGTGTCACTATAGGCTTTAGTGACGAGTGTAAACCGTGGGTATAGGCCTGGGTTTGTTTTCACGTGAAGGAGAAGACACACAGGCGCGCGCGTTTGCAATTTGACTTTCTGCAAAATATTTGTTTTATATATTATGCTTTTCACATGTATTGTTAACAGAATAGAAGAGTGGTACGGTTGGCAAATGGCGCTTGCTGGTTAACGAAGGAACCATGGTTCGATTCCCAGGATCGACCATGTTATTTTTGTGTTTTGTTTCCACGGATCCTATGTATGCAATCAGCGCGAAGCCTGGATACACTATCAAGTCTCAGCCATCAGATCCTTCCATTATCAGATCCAACGTCCTCAAGCTTGCATGCCCACCATGTTCCTTCAAGAGGGTGCCACACCTGAATATTCACGCTAAGTTCCAATTTATTTTATATTTTATTACATAAATTGATTTTTTAATTTGTTTTCTTTTATTCTTTTTATCTGTTTAATAAAATTCTTTCAACTAAATTTCTTTTAATCCTATTGTTTACATAAGAAAACATTCATAACTTTTATTTTATAATTTATTAATTAATTTGTTTTAATTATTAGTAATAATTTTATTTGATTCGAATTTTAAATTAAATTAATTGTTTAATCATTTATTTAATTATAAACGGTTTTATTAATTGATATCAGGTTTAAGTAATTTAATCAAAATTTTGTTTTTTGCCGATTTAATTTATTAGGTTGAAAACCAATAATTAATCAATTTGGTTTTATTTATTTTATTAACCATAGTTAACTTGGGCCCGAATCAGGGTTTACGAGAATTAACTCTACATTGAAAATATTTCTTTTCTGTGCTTTTTAGGGTCGACTTTTCAGACACTTTCCGACTATGCGCCACGCCTTTCACAAAGCTAAGTCTCGATTAAATTTCTTTTATTATTCCTTATATTTAAACACAAATATTATTTCTGTCCTTTTTTTACTCCTTTAAATTATTTGTTTTGCCTTGGTATTTTAGAAGAACCTTCATACACTCACTTCCTTCTTTCTATTCTTTTGTCAATTCTTTAATGGTCAGGGTCAATGCTTCATGCTCAAGGCAAATCTTTGCCCATCAACCTTCATTAATCGAAGCTAAGTATTTTACCCTTTTTATCGTATTTTTACTTTTTATTGATTATGGTTAACAGTATTCGATGTCTGAACTATAATGCACTCACCCTATTTTTGTTTGCCTTTTCCAGGGTTTGTCAAACTGCCAAAGTTACATCGGTAACCCTAAAACCCTATTTGTCTTTATTATTACTTATGTCAAACCCTATTAGGGATCCGCTGGTTTCATTTTCCCCTTCCCCATATTGTTATTATTACTGCTTTATATTAAACTGCGTGGTTAGTAACTATAGGGAGTGCAACCTTTGAATTGAACATAGAATCACTAAATTTACAAGATAATATATTTGAATATAATCACATGATTGGTGCACACACGCACACTTTTGGGGTAACCTCTCTGTTGCCTTGTTGCCTGTTGCCTTGTTGCCTGTTCCTGTTGCCTTGTTGCCTTGTATTTTTTGCAGAATAGCCAGTCCCTCGAATACGAGGAAAGCTCAGCCATGTTGCCTCAATTAAAGGTCATGGTCCCTAATGATGCTGCCTTCGATACACTAACATGATCTCGACCCTCGAAAGTTGCCTACGGAAAAGGCTGAGGTATCTTCTGGTTGCCTACGAAAGGCTATTCTGATCCTTCCTCTTAGACTACATGCCTCTCTATGGCATGGGTCAGTCTTTGAGCGAATGATAACTCGATGACCCTTCTACCTCCAAACGAAAGGCTTCCTGCCCTCTTATGGCAAGGATTGACCCTTTCATTCTAAAAGGCTAAAAAGAGACCTATCATCTGAGTTTAAGGTAATTGCCCCTAATTGCCTTGCCATGCTCTATTTTCTATATTCTTTCTCAAAATTCTTCAAAAACTGGCTACGCTCATTTTACGAGCTAAAGTCCATTTTTTTTCCTTTTTCATCTACATTTTCTGAAAACGAGCAAGCAAAGCAATTAAGAGCCCATGGAAAACCATGGATGCAAAGGGTGCCTTACACCTTCCCTTTGCATAAATTACCCCCCGAACTTAGATTTCTTTAAAAGGTTTTTTTCTGTTTCTTTTAGCCTTTCTGAATTTGTTTGGATAAAATAAAAGTCGGTGGCGACTCTTGCTTACCGCGACATTTCGATCGATAAAAAGTCAGTTCACCGTATTACAGAACTGGCGACTCTGCTGGGGATAATTTTCTTGTAAAAGAGGGGTTACCTTAAAAGTTTAGGAATCACTTAAATGTTTTCTATTGTTTGTTTTGCTTGTTTTAACTTCCAAGGCTGTTGTTTTGGGAATTCTGCTGTGTGAAAGGTCCTACACCCGGATCTAGTGTACCTTAGGTATGTGGCATGAGACCAGGGAGGCTGTACGACATGTATCGTTATGGTTGAACTGGTGGCCACCGTTAGTGCGACGCTTTGGTTTGTCTTGATGGCCCTTGAATATGATCGAGGAGACATTTGGCTACCGCGTGGTGTCATGAGCACTAATTCGCCCTTAGAACCTTAGTCGAACTTGACTTTGGCTTATAAGAAGTAGCGAGATGGCTGGCTTCGGATTCCTGACTGAAGCCGGTTGATACTCGATGCTACACTCATTGAGATTGGACTCAAGGGATGCTTTTGGCTGGCCGATTGAGTGCTATGTTGAGACAATGCCCACGAGAAAGATCAGGGATATGAGCACCATAGAACCTGGTTACTTTTTAGGACAGGTTGAACCAACTAAACGAAAGGAAGAAGGGTATATACCTATGAACTTCATGCAAGCCTACCCTTAAGGCAATTGTGTGACTTGCTTGTGTTTGTTAATTACTTGGCATCATAACATCATAACATCATAACATCATGACATATCATATCCACTAACAAATTTCAAGGACCGAGAAATTTATATTTACACTGTTTTGTAGGACATGGCTTTTTCTACCAGAGATTATGTACGACTCAACTTTGTAGGGATACCTTCTGAGCTTAAGGAGCTCGCCTTGGAAGTCCCTGGAGACTCTAAGTTTGCTGAAAGACATGGTTATCTTCTTCGACTGGTCACCTCTCAATTTGAAGAAGATATGATGAGAGTCTTATGCCAATTCTTTGATCCCGAACATCATTGCTTCACTTTTCCGGATTATCAGTTGGTACCTACTTTGGAGGAGTTATCAAACTTACTTGGTGTACCTATATCTAAGCATCTGCCCTTTACTGGATTGGAAAGCACTCCGAAACTCGAGACTATTGCTGCTGCACTTCACCTAAAGAGATCAGACATCGCCTCCAACTGGGACACCAAGAATGGAGTAGAAGGTCTCTCAGCCAAATTCTTATTTGGAAAAGCTCGACAATTTCTGAAGGCCATGAGCTACCATGCTTTTGAAGATGTTTTGGCTTTATTAATATATAGTTTGGTTTTGTTTCCTAATCCTGATCAATTCATTGATGTGCACGCAATCAAGATTTTTCTGACTCACAACCCCGTGCCTACGCTACTTGGAGATATTCTACATTCCCTTCACTCTCGTGTCATGAAGAAACGAGGGACTCTTATGTGTTGCACACCCTTGCTGGCTAGGTGGTTTATTTCGCACCTTCCACGCTCAGTAGTCAGAAACGATCAAAAGATGCAATGGTCTCGAAGAATCATGTCACTTTCTCACTCAGATATCCGTTGGCATGTTATGTCTCAAGAGTACGTCACTATCATCGATCATTGTGGGAAATTCCCTAATGTGCCTCTCCTTGGCATTAGAGGAGGAATCACCTACAATCCTTCATTAGCTCTACGACAATTTGGTTATGCTCGAAGGGATGGTCCTCATCACTTGCTCATTGAAGGGGTTGTTTTCAACTATGAAGAAGATGTTCGTAATCAACGCCAAGAGTTCATACGCGCTTGGAACAAGGTGTACAGGGTGGATAGCAAAAGTTGGGGGCAAAAGAACTCCCTTCCCTCGGAACCTTATCTTAGATGGGTACGCACTCGCGCTCAACGTTTTGTCATGCCATATCCTTATGTTAGACCTGTGATTGTTGAACCTGAATGTGAAGAAAAGGTTCCTTTGGTTGTTCTCCATCCAGACATGCCCACTGATCTAGAAGAATTACAAAAGTCATGGGTTCAATTGAAAGAAGAAAGGGATACTTTTGAGGCTCAATTCCGCGCCAAAGAGAAACAAGTGTTAGAACTCACAAGACTACTTCAAACAGAACAAAACGTCAACAACTTCATCGGATCAAAGAGGAAGCGTCCATGGGAGGCTTGAAGAAATTCTAGTTTATTTGTTATTATTATTCCTAGTTGTTTACATATTTACTTTTGTAAGCCAAAATTGCAAAGAACCATAAACTAAAGTACAATTTAATTATTATTATTATTATTAACAAAGCTTGTTCTTTCTTTCTTGTTTAAAGTGAATTTAAATTTTAAGGTCCTTGAAAACATTGTATATGCATAATCATATCATTCATAAACATCGCATCACAGGTTTCATAAAATCAAATGCCTCATCTTTGTTGCTGTTTATTTCAGTAAGAAAGATGAATCTCGAACAATCTGTCAAGGATCTCCAAGCTCAAAACACTGAATTCCAAGCTCTGATCCTGACCTTGTCCAAGGGGCAAGACGAGTTGAAAGCCCTTCTGACTAAGAAGGATAAGAAGACCAAGAAGCCCAAAGGGGTGATCAATATGGGGAGAAGATTCAAAGGTCGTCCCAAGAGGGCCGATGAAGCTGAAATCCCTAAAGATGAAGAAGAGGAAGGAGAAAGAGATGATCTCAGTGTCAAGAACAATCAGGGAAGCCATGTAGGTTCTGATGGTGAAGAAGAAGAAGAAGAAGACGAGTATCCCCAAGACCAGGATTACGCTGATGAGAAGTATAGGCTATTGGAAGAGCGTCTGAGAAGTGTGGAAATTCAGAAGGTACCTGGGTTGGATTTTGAAGAATTAGGACTCGTTCCTGGAGTCGTTATTCCGCAGAAATTCAAGACTCCCGCTTTTGCTAAGTATGATGGAATCTCTTGCCCTAAGATGCATCTGAGGTCTTATGTGAGAAAGATTCAACCTCACACTGCTGATAAGAGGCTCTGGATCCATTTCTTTCAAGAAAGTCTATCTGGAACTCAACTCGAATGGTACTATCAATTGGAAAGTGCTAACATCAGTACCTGGGAGGATTTGATGGGTGACTTCTACCAACAATATCGATACAATTCCGACCTCGCACCAACTCGCATGCAACTACAAAGCATGTCCATGGGCTCTAATGAAAGTTTCAAAGAATATGCTCAAAAATGGAGAGATCTAGCTGGAAGAGTCAAACCTTCCTTGACTGATAGAGAGCTGGTAGATATGTTTATGAATACATTAACTGGCCCTTTCTATAGTCATTTGCTGGGGAGTTCGTCATCTGGGTTCACTGAGCTTATACTGACTGGGGAACGTGTCGAGAATGGCATCCGAAGTGGTAAGATTCAAGTAGCTACATCCTCAAGTACTACAAGGAAGCATTTCAATGGGAGGTCAGATTCCTATGCTGTGTATGGGCAGAAAAGCGTAAAACCTGATCAATCTATTGGGGCAGTTCTGAGCTCCACACCGACGCCTCAACAAGGTCGTCAAAACAAACAAGATACACCCAGACGTCAATTCACAAAGATCAACACGTCGCTAGCTCAAGCTTTACAACATCTGCTAAAGGCAAATTTGATCACCCTTAGGGATCCTCCTAAGAATCCTAACACCTCTGCTCCTAGTTACAAGCCCAATGCGAGATGCGCATATCATTCTAATAGTCCTGGACATGACACAGAGAATTGTTGGCCGTTGAAGAACAAGATCCAAGATATGATCGACGCTGGCGAAATTGAGTTCGACACTCCTGCAACTACTAATGTGATCACTGCTCCCATGCCTAATCACAACAAGATTGCTAATACTATGGATGGCTAGAAGGATGAACTTTTTAGATCATTAGATTTACTTTTGTTTGCAAATTTCTATTCTGTTTGTTTAAACATTCGACTTATGATAGACATTATCTGTTTTAATAATTATCATCAGTGCATTGCATCTGTTTGTCTTGAATACATTATTTCGTTATCACTCATTTTAAATTGCGTATTTACTTTGCATACGTTTTGTGTTTATTCAACTCTTGCTAAAGTCGTATACCTTTTGAGGGAGGATGACGAAAACGATACCGCAACCTCATACAATATGCTTTTGAACGGACTATGCTGACGATGTACAGGCATTGTTTCAATTCCTAAATAGTGGAGATATAAGGATGTTAATCCCTTGTCAACCCCTTTGAGCCTAAGAAGTAGAAGTTTCTTTCTTGAAAAATTCAAAACCCTTGATCATAACCTGGGGCATGGTAGTTCTCAGTTAATTTAGCTGTGCATTCTATTTTAAGAGAATCATTCAGTACACCTTTCAACAAAGGTTTCAATCACAAACGTTCAACCACACACATCAAAGAAGTTTTGGAAATGTCAATCAAAAGACAATGACGTTTCAATCAATCATCAAACAAGGCAGTCAACATCTTTCAAAAGGAAAAAAAAATAAAAAAACATACATACAAAGAAAAGCCTGCTAAGTCAAAAATCAAAAAAGAAGACTTAGGCAAAAATCAAGGCATCCCGCTGACTGTAAGCTCAAAATAGACAGTTCAGGCAAAAGTTAGGGATATCAAAAAGATGAAAAAAGAGAAGTCAAATAAATTCCTGAACAACACAATGTTGTGACTACCAAAAGGAAGAAGTGACTGCCATCTCAAAAGTTCTCTTTGCTTATGAACCATCATCGTTATCAAAGGTGCAAATCCAAAAGTCTCTTGGAACCTGAATGCATAAGTTGAATTAACTGAGCTTAGGACTGAAGATCATCACGAAGAGGGGTGGGTACAAATAAACTTTGAGCCTTTATCCTTTGTTTCTTAAACCGCGAACCAAACCACGTTACAACCCTTGAAAGTCCTAATTGAAGCATGGTTAGTTCAAAAGCATATTGTCACCAAAAGGGTATCCTGACTCCTTAAGGTTTACCATAAATGCCGAGTTGATGTCACATTTTCACAAATGGCACATTGTTATAAATATCATGTTCCTACAAATGTCGTGTTTTTACATCTCCTGCTTTAATGTTTTTCAAAAACTCAAGACAAACGTATGCATTGCATCTCATGAATTCATTATTAAACATATTCTGCTACATAATTTCAAATGTTAGCATCAGAAAGAACTTGTAACAGGGTACAACTAATGACTGAAAGTTATCCCGACAGACAATATTACTCCAAAAAGCAATGTCCCCTACGTATACAAGGGGCATGACACATTTTTCCCAATCAATCTGGGGCAATCAAGTCAAGATTCCAAGAATCTCTCAAAAGCCAAACAGTCAGGGGCATCATCCTAAGTTTACGATTACTAGGGGCATGTCACCTACAATATACACTTCATAAAGTCCTCACTAGCTGGGGCAGATCTATGCAAGTCCAGTTCAACATCTTGATCAATACTCAGTGGCGTGTCCTGAATCGAGTAGTAAGTTACTATGATACTGGGGGCAATTTTCAAGACATCCACATCTCCCCACAGAGCCAGGTTCATAAGATCATATCCCCACAAAGTAATCATTAAGAAGATATCTTCAAAAGTTCTCGTCCCGACACAGATGTAGATCCCCAACAGAGTTTACATCTTCAACACTGTCGTTTCTCCAACACTTTGCTCTCCGCCAACATGGTTTATTATGGTCTTTATTCCCAATCGGGGTACATCAAGTCACTGATTATCCCCAAGCAAGAATCATAAATCCCCAGCTGTACTTCTTCAAGACAAAATCAAACGACAAAATCACAATAATACAGAGATTTATTTTCTCAAGATACTCCAAATAGCATAAATCACTTTCATACATCATGTGTCATAGTAAATTCATACATAACATACATACGCCTCATTGCCTATGCATAACACTTTCATTCATAAACATTACAATACATGCATCACAACATTGCATAAAACTAATGTTCCTTTTTCAGCCTACTTCTACAATCAAATAAACATTGTCTTCTAGATATAGTGCAGAGATAATCAAAATGAAGATTTAATTCTGACACTTAATTTTGGGTATCCTCCAAAGATAGTTCAGAGATAATCAAGATAGTTATTTAATTCTGACACTTAATTTTGGGTATCCTCCAAAGATAGTTCAGAGATAATCAAGATAGTTATTTAATTCTGACACTTAATTTTGGGTATCCTCCAAAGATAGTTCAGAGATAATCAAGATAGTTATTTAATTCTGACACTTAATTTTGGGTATCCTCCAAAGATAGTTCAGAGATAATCAAGATAGTTATTTAATTCTGACACTTAATTTTGGGTATCCTCCAAAGATAGTTCAGAGATAATCAAGATAGTTATTTAATTCTGACACTTAATTTTGGGTATCCTCCAAAGATAGTTCAGAGATAATCAAGATAGTTATTTAATTCTGATACTTAATTTTGGGTATCCTCCAAAGATAGTTCAGAGATAATCAAGATAGTTATTTAATTCTGACACTTAATTTTGGGTATCCTCCAAAGATAGTTCAGAGATAAACAAGATAGAGATTTAATTGTGACAATTATTTCGAAAATAGTTCAGAGATAATCAAGACGACGATTTAGTTCTGATACTTAGTTTCGAGCATCCTCCATAAATAGTTCAAAAGACTTAGATCTGATTCAGTTACTACGAATGGTGCTGACATGGTCAATCTCCAATAAATTTTCTCTCAACACCTGGATGGCATCTTCAAGCCCATCTCCGACAAAGGTCCCTACTTCAGCAAGGGCAAATTTCTTGGTATTCTAGTGTTCAATCATCTTCCACCTTCAGATACCGACTGGCACACAAACCACTCTACATCTTTAGGTTTAAGATAATTGAACAGGGGCAGCTGTCATACCCCAAAATTTGCCCATACTATTTCTCCTATTTCAAATTCAAATCAAAACACAAAGTTCCAAGACACACTCTCCTATACAAGGCTTTGAAACTAGGGTTTGGTCTGATCCAAGGAAAATCAGTGAATCAATGGCTCCAAGGCATCTCATATGGCTCAATATATTTCACATCATCTCCATGACAAATATCAAGTCTCATCTCAAAGAATTGGTCACTCAATTGTTCAGGAAGTCAATAGTCGACTAAGTTAACCTAAAAGTCAACTGTGGTCAAAGTAAAGTCAAAACCCCTGATTTTTTGTCAATATATATCCTCATATTAAAGCATCATTCACCATTTGATCAAAAATTGATCACGGTTCATCAAGGAAAGACAAAAAATCAACAAATCAAAAAGTTTCTAAATTAGGGTTTTGTATAGGAAAAGTCAATTGAACTTTGACCAGCCATAACTCTCATATGGAATATCAGAAATTTTCCATCCAAAGCTAATTTTGAAGGAAATTTGATTCTCTACAAAATTGTGTCTCACATGCCAAGTCTAAAAATGCTTCATTTGAGAGATATGGACTAAAACATTAGAGGTCCTTTTCAAAAGTCAACAAGAAGACACTTTTTTCAAAAGAGTATAAAATGAGCATGGAAAATAATTTTGATATGAGACCAAAGACACTGGTTAGAGGACTCTCTAAGGTTTCTAAAAAGTCTTAGAACACTTCCATACCTCAAAAATTGAGAGAGAAAGGCCTTGTCAAAGTTAGACAATTTTGAGAAGAAAAATGTGAAGGAGAAGGGTTCAAAATGAATTTCTTTGCAAAGAGGCCCAACTTTTTATGGCCCAAACTTGATCCTCAAGTTACCCAAGACTCCATATCTGATTTCCACGAATTATTATTGATTATTTGATTTTATATGAATTTTTATTCATTAAAAAGTCAATTTAATCAAATATTGGGAAGGAAAATAGAAAAGATTTGATTTGATTTATTTTTTAACCATATTCAATCATCAATTAAGGCATTATATGTGAATCAAAACGTGGAGAATAAGATTGGTGAGAAAATATAACAAATTGGCCAAGTTTGGAAATATTGAAAATCAAAATTCAATCAAACTTTAATCTTTGATTCATTGGAGATTTGATGCAGAATTATTTACCCTAATCCATTCCATTATAAGTAGACAATATTCATAGATGCAGAGAGGAGGATTTGGACCGCTGGAAATTGTGCAAGAATTCTAACAAAGTTCCAAAAAGCTTGAAATCGTTTTCTGAGTTTAAGGATAATTCCGAAACTTTTGGACATCCAGCAACGATCATTGCAAGTATAGGAAGGTGTCTCAAGCATTCACGAAGCCGTTAGCATCTGGAATCATCACGAAAAATTCACGGTTTGATTATTTGCAGATGATATAGTGACGGAAAAAGTGTCACTATAGGCTTTAGTGACGAGTGTAAACCGTGGGTATAGGCCTGGGTTTGTTTTCACGTGAAGGAGAAGACACACAGGCGCGCGCGTTTGCAATTTGACTTTCTGCAAAATATTTGTTTTATATATTATGCTTTTCACATGTATTGTTAACAGAATAGAAGAGTGGTACGGTTGGCAAATGGCGCTTGCTGGTTAACGAAGGAACCATGGTTCGATTCCCAGGATCGACCATGTTATTTTTGTGTTTTGTTTCCACGGATCCTATGTATGCAATCAGCGCGAAGCCTGGATACACTATCAAGTCTCAGCCATCAGATCCTTCCATTATCAGATCCAACGTCCTCAAGCTTGCATGCCCACCATGTTCCTTCAAGAGGGTGCCACACCTGAATATTCACGCTAAGTTCCAATTTATTTTATATTTTATTACATAAATTGATTTTTTAATTTGTTTTCTTTTATTCTTTTTATCTGTTTAATAAAATTCTTTCAACTAAATTTCTTTTAATCCTATTGTTTACATAAGAAAACATTCATAACTTTTATTTTATAATTTATTAATTAATTTGTTTTAATTATTAGTAATAATTTTATTTGATTCGAATTTTAAATTAAATTAATTGTTTAATCATTTATTTAATTATAAACGGTTTTATTAATTGATATCAGGTTTAAGTAATTTAATCAAAATTTTGTTTTTTGCCGATTTAATTTATTAGGTTGAAAACCAATAATTAATCAATTTGGTTTTATTTATTTTATTAACCATAGTTAACTTGGGCCCGAATCAGGGTTTACGAGAATTAACTCTACATTGAAAATATTTCTTTTCTGTGCTTTTTAGGGTCGACTTTTCAGACACTTTCCGACTATGCGTCACGCCTTTCACAAAGCTAAGTCTCGATTAAATTTCTTTTATTATTCCTTATATTTAAACACAAATATTATTTCTGTCCTTTTTTTACTCCTTTAAATTATTTGTTTTGCCTTGGTATTTTAGAAGAACCTTCATACACTCACTTCCTTCTTTCTATTCTTTTGTCAATTCTTTAATGGTCAGGGTCAATGCTTCATGCTCAAGGCAAATCTTTGCCCATCAACCTTCATTAATCGAAGCTAAGTATTTTACCCTTTTTATCGTATTTTTACTTTTTATTGATTATGGTTAACAGTATTCGATGTCTGAACTATAATGCACTCACCTTATTTTTGTTTGCCTTTTCCAGGGTTTGTCAAACTGCCAAAGTTACATCGGTAACCCTAAAACCCTATTTGTCTTTATTATTACTTATGTCAAACCCTATTAGGGATCCACTGGTTTCATTTTCCCATTCCCCATATTGTTATTATTACTGCTTTATATTAAACTGCGTGGTTAGTAACTATAGGGAGTGCAACCTTTGAATTGAACATAGAATCACTAAATTTACAAGATAATATATTTGAATATAATCACATGATTGGTGCACACACGCACACTTTTGGGGTAACCTCTCTGTTGCCTTGTTGCCTTGTTGCCTGTTCCTGTTGCCTTGTTGCCTTGTATTTTTTGCAGAATAGCCAGTCCCTCGAATACGAGGATACCTCAGCCATGTTGCCTCAATTAAAGGTCATGGTCCCTAATGATGCTGCCTTCGATACACTAACATGACCTCGACCCTCGAAAGTTGCCTACGGAAAAGGCTGAGGTATCTTCTGGTTGCCTACGAAAGGCTATTCTGATCCTTCCTCTTAGACTACATGCCTCTCTATGGCATGGGTCAGTCTTTGAGCGAATGATAACTCGATGACCCTTCTACCTCCAAACGAAAGGCTTCCTGCCCTATTATGGCAAGGATTGACCCTTTCATTCTAAAAGGCTAAAAAGAGACCTATCATCTGAGTTTAAGGTAATTGCCCCTAATTGCCTTGCCATGCTCTATTTTCTATATTCTTTCTCAAAATTCTTCAAAAACTGGCTACGCTCATTTTACGAGCTAAAGTCCATTTTTTTTCCTTTTTCATCTACATTTTCTGAAAACGAGCAAGCAAAGCAATTAAGAGCCCATGGAAAACCATGGATGCAAAGGGTGCCTTACACCTTCCCTTTGCATAAATTACCCCCCGAACTTAGATTTCTTTAAAAGGTTTTTTTCTGTTTCTTTTAGCCTTTCTGAATTTGTTTGGATAAAATAAAAGTCGGTGGCGACTCTTGCTTACCGCGACATTTCGATCGATAAAAAGTCAGTTCACCGTATTACAATATTGAAACCAAACCTCATTAATATCTATAATTCAAATCAATGAATTTTTTTTAAAAAGAAGCTCGCGCCCTCCACCGTCGTCCCTGTCCTCCAACTTTCTAGAAAAAATCCTAAACTTTTACCCACAATTCTCGTGTGTAGTTACAGCCCTGTCTTTATCAATTTCAACACACAAGCCAAATAAATCCCAAATAAAAACAGCAATCGATTAGAAAACGTCCGCTAAATCTAATAGAACTATCAATTTGGACCAATTTTGCCTCTGATTAGATTTCCCCAAATGGAGAGAACGAAACCCTAACAATGGCCTCCTTCTAAACCTGCATCTAGAACCTAATTAAACTATCCAGATAGATTGAAAGCATCAAAAGAAACATAAATATGCAATCAAAACTTGTTTACAGCATATGAATCAGTATAATAGAAAAACATAAAAAAAAAGCTGTACACCGAGGACGCTATGCTGCGTTTCCAGGAGGCGTTAATGGATGCTAAGGATCGGGAACGCCTCAGACAAAGCCGAAGAAGCGTTTGAGACGCCTAGAGGGGCTCGAATTGTCTTCAACCTTCTTCTGCCATGGCCATTGATTTTCACGTTTTTGGAGCTCTCAAATTCTCCTCCCGCCGCCCATAAATCCCCCCTTTGCATCTAAAACCTTCTACATATATATGACATCAGTCTAGGTCAACCAATTTGATAAAAATCTTGCTTTTAAATGCAAAATATTTGATTGGAAATCACCATTCAATCTTTCTTTTTTCATCCTCAATCCCCTCTTGCTCGGTTGGCTTTTTCTGTTTGTTTGGTTCTTTTTTCTTTAGCACAATAACAAAAACAATAAACCTAATAATTGGAAATCACCATTCAATCTTTCTTTTTTCATCCTCAATCCCCTCTTGCTCGGTTGGCTTTTTCTGTTTGTTTGGTTCTTTTTTCTTTAGCACAATAACAAAAACAATAAACCTAATAATCAGCCTAAAAAACCCCCTTCTAAAATAATAACCTTATTGACAATAATACTAATACCAATATAATAATAATAATATTATAAATAATAATACTAATAATATTCTAACCTAAATAATAATTCTATTATTACCCCAAAAATAATCCTAATATATATAATTACTAAAATCTAATTAAAATAATAACCCTAATTAATTAAAACCTAATATTAATCCTAATACCACCTAATAATAATTCTAATAATATTAGTATAAATAATAAAATTTATGATGCTGAAAAATAATAACAATAATCGAAGCAAATGTTAATAAAACCCATAATACCCCTAAACACTGATAAAACCCTTGTAACAGTCGGGTCCAACGTTCGGGTCCTAAACATCTGTTACTTTCGCCCTTGTGTTAACTCAACCTGATTTATAAGAGAGCGGGTTTGACAATAGAAATGTCAAACCCCATGACTCTTAATTTTGAATCTTGATGGATTAACGGACGTAGATTTGATCGGCCAAATTTTAGGGTATGACACAGATCTCCTTCACAGCGCAAAAGACAAACATGTCATGGTACCTGGACTCTGGGTGCTTACGTCACATGACGGGAAGAAGGTCTATGTTCCAAAGTATGGAACTTAAATCTACTGGAGAAGTGAAGTTTGGAGGGAACTAGAAGGGCAAAATCATAGGCTCAGGAACCATATGTACTGGTAATTCTCCCTCTATAACTAATAGTCTTTTAGTAGATGGATTAGCTCATAACTTATTATCCATAAGTCAATTAAGTGACAATGGTTATGACATAATCTTTAATCAAAAGTCTTGTAAAGCTATTAATCAGAAGGATGGCTCAATCCTATTTACAGGCAAGAGAAAGAACAACATTTATAAGATTGATCTTTCAGATCTTAAGAACCAACAGGTTACTTGCCTTCTGTCTGTTAAAGAAGAGCAGTGGGTCTGGCACAGAAGATTGGGTCATGCTAGTTTGAGAAAGATCTCTCAGATTAACAAACTCAATTTGGTCAGAGGACTCCCTAATCTGAAACATAAATGAGATGCTCTTTGTGAAGCATGTCAGAAAGGGAAGTTTTCAAAACCTGCGTTTAAATCTAAAAATGTTGTCTCTTCCTCTAGGCTTTTAGAACTTCTGCACATTGATCTTTTTGGCCCAGTCAAAACAGCATCAATCAAAGGCAAGAAATATGGATTGGTCATTGTAGATGACTACAGCAGATGGACTTGGGTAAAGTTCTTAAAACACAAGGATGAGTCACATTTTGTGTTCTTTGATTTTTGTAATCAGATTCAATCTGAAAAGGAATGTAAAATCATAAAAGTCAGAAGTGATCATGGTGGTGAATTTGAGAACAAATTCTTTGAAATTTATTTCAAAGAAAATGGTATTGCCCATGATTTCTATTGTCCTAGAACTCCACAACAAAATGGAGTTGTAGAACGAAAGAATAGGACTCTCTGTAACACCCTTCTAAAACCCCGCGGCAATTTAAATAAATTCATTCAGAGTACATGAAAACAAGGGTGCCACAATTTAATAATTAATTAAAACATCGTTTAGTTATGTCATGCATTCACTGAGGCAATCATCACCAATTAAAAACATTTCATGTTAACACAGCGGAAATTAAATCATACGGATTAAGCTTAATATCTTTAAAACTTATCCTTCAAAACATCAAAACATAACCAGAGTTATAAAACGTAAACTCTAAACATTGCGTCCCCAGTGTTACAAATATCAGAGCATGACACATGACGCTAACTAAACACACTAACTCATGAGCTAATCTTCACCGAGTCGAACAGCCGCTATCCTCCATCTAAAAATGACAACATGTAAGGTGAGTCTCATCATAATTAACAAATGTTATAAGGTTATAAAGCAATAACACATCATAGTCGCATCATTCACCCAATTGTTTCATAAACAGACATTCAGAAAAGTTTCATCATCACAAACAACCAACACATCATCAATATTTATAACACTGGAAGAACATCCAATCATGTTATAAAAGTATGCATATGAATGAACTGACACTATGCATGTGGTACCAACATCATCAAATGGGAATAACCCATGACCGATCCAACATCATCAAGATACGGCCCTGCCAGCACATATTCCACACAATGGGAATCATGCCCTTTACTGATCCAACACATCATCATGGATACAGCATCAACAATGAATATGAATGAATGCAAACATACATGAACATACTTATACCATCGTCAAGTCTATGAGTAACATCGTCAAATACTCATTTCGTCATAATCATCATCATCATCAAGCATGTTTATATATATATGCATCATTCAATCACAATCACATCATTAATCATCACATAGATTATTTCACAAGGTTCTTTTAGCTCGAAACGGCACACAAAACGGACCCACGGTTCAAAAGTTATGAAATTTACAAAATACTTCATTTTTCAAAAACCATCAGTGGTAATCGGTTACCCAAATGCCAGTAACTGGTTACCCTATTTTATGAAACTCCTTCCCCTGTTTTTTGTATGGGTAATCAGTTACACCCCTTTCAGTAACCGATTACCGACTCCTAGCCAGCAATCTTTGCCATTTTACACTACAGTAATCGGTTACCCTGCTCTCAGTAACCGGTTACTGCGCACCTGCAACCCCAAATCTGCAGAAATACAGAATTCTAAGCATTCCAATTCCCCTCAATTCATACCAGTACGAATTTCAGAAAATATAACACACATACAACACACAATACACCTCATAAAACACATAACAAGCATCAATTGAAGTCATAACAACGCAACCATCATAGATTCCAACAAAATGATCAATTACCACCCAATTGATCCAAATCCCTAAATCTATCATATGACTCAATCGATACAAATTCTACACATATTCTGTACTATCGACTCCTAACCCGATAATAGATGTTAACCAGATAAGTCCCCCTTACCTTAGCCAAATTCTTGAATTGGGTCTTCTTCCTCTTTGGTTCTCCTTCACGTTCTTCAGCTCTCCCTCGTTCAGCTTCTCTTTTCACGTTCTAACTTCCTTTATCTTATTTCCCTTATTTTATGAAAAACATAAATAAATTAGTAATGGGCTCCTTCACATTAACACCCCCACATTACTAATTCCACCATATGGCCCAACAACTTAACATTCTATATTTTTCCACATAATTTCAAAAAATGCTAATTTCCAATAATTAATTTAAAACTTAATTAAATTAATTAAATAAGAATTTTCGGGATGTTACACTCTCCAAGAAATGGCCAGAGCCATGATCAATGAGACTAATATGGCTAAGCATTTATGGGCAGAAGCAATTAACACAGCTTGTTATATTCAGAATAGAATCTTCATTAGGCCTATTCTAAATAAGACTCCTTATGAATTATGGAAGAACAGAAAGCCCAACATTTCATATTTCCATCCATTTGGATGTGTTTGTTATATTCTGAATACTAAAGATCATTTGAACAAGTTTGATTCCAAAGCTCAGAAGTGTTTCCTTCTTGGATATTCAGAACGCTCTAAGGGCTATAGAGTATACAATACTGAAACTCTAATAGTTGAGGAATCAATATCAGATTTGATGATAAGCTTGGCATTGAAAAGCCAAAGCAGTGTAAGAATTTTGCAGATATAGACATCTCTAACTCAGATCATGAAGAACCCAAGAGAAAGGATGTATCAGAAGATCAAGTTGCAACGTCTTTAGAGAATCTAAGAATATCTGAAGAGCCAACACTTAGAAGTGTTAGAACCAGATTTGTTCTGATCAATATTCTTAGTTTTGATGATAACAATGTATATGAATTTTGTATGAGATAATGTGGTACTCTAATACTATGCAATTTCCATTTCAGGAATTATATAAAGAGTATGCACAAAATCAGCGCAAGAAGCACTAACTCAGAAGGTTCAGCATGCGACATCAGAACATGGTCTGGCAAGACATCAGAAGATGATCAAGCAGAATCAGAACATGGTCTATGGAAGCATCAGAAGGACTTGAGATCAGAAGCAGAAGCACTGAAGTTCTCATGGTATCACGCTCAGAAGCACTTCAAGGTCAGAAGACAAGAAGATGCTCTGCACCAAGCTGTTTGACTCTGATGATATTCAAACGTTGTTCACACAAACATCAGATCAGAAGCAAGTACTAGCTGGCAGGCTACGCTGACTGACAAAAGGAACGTTGAAAGCTATTAAAGGCAACGTCAGTAGACACAGTGAAAGCAAGGCTCGAGGTAGTTGACAAAATAGTGAAACATTAAATGCAATGCTGTACGGAATACGCAAAGCATTAAATGCTCCCAACGGTCACCTTCTCAAACGCCTATAAATATGAAGTTTTTATGAGAAGCAAAGTTACGAATTCTGAATACAAGACTATATACAAAAACGTTGATACTCTGTCAAATTCAAAAGCTCTCAAACTTCAGCTTCAGCCTCACTACATTGTTGTTGTAATATCTTAGTGAGATTAAGCTTAAACTTAAAAGAAAATCACAGTTGTGATAATAGCTTTATTAGAAGCATTGTAACTCTTAAAAGAATTTGTTTACATTAAGTTGTAAGAACTAGAGTGATCAGGTTGTTGATCAGAATACTCTAGAAAGTCTTAGAGGGTATCTAAGCAGATTGTTCCTAGAGTGATCAGGTTGTGATCAGTATACTCTAGAAGACTTAGAAGTTGTCTAAGTGGAAAACCATTGTAATCTCGTGTGATTAGTGGATTAAATCCTCAGGTGAGGTAAATCACTCCAAGGGGGTGGACTGGAGTAGTTTAGTTAACAACGAACCAGGAAAAAAATCATTGTGCAAATTGTTTTTATCTTACAAGTTTTAAAGCTACACTTATTCAAACCCCCCCCCCCTTTCTAAGTGTTTTTCTATCCTTCAAGAAGATCCTCTAGAATCAACTCTGCCCATCCAGAAGATGTTATAATTGGAAAGAAAGATGATTACATCAGAACAAGAGCATTCCTAAAGAACAATGCAGAATGTCAATTTGGTCTAATGTCTTTGATTGAGCCAACTTCTGTTGATCAAGCTCTGGAAGATGCTGACTGGATAATTGCTATGCAAGAAGAGTTAAATCAGTTTACAAGAAATGACGTTTGGGATCTGGTTCCAAGACCTAAAGGATTCAATATCATTGGAACAAAGTGGGTCTTCAGAAACAAGCTGAGTGAGAAAGGTGAAGTTATCATAAACAAAGCCAGACTGGTTGCTCAGGGCTATAATCAGCAAGAAGGTATTGACAATACTGAAACCTTTGCACCAGTTGCTAGGTTAGAATCTATTAGATTATTAATTTCTTTTACTGCTCAGAATAACATCACTCTGTATCAAATGGATGTTAAGAGTGCCTTTTTAAATGGTTATTTAGATGAAGAAGTTTATGTTTACCAACCTCCTGGTTTTGTAGACTCTAAGTCTCCAGAACATGTTTTTAAACTAAAGAAATCATTATACAGTTTGAAGCAAGCTCCCAGAGCTTGGTATGAAAGATTAAGTTCATTCCTTCTGGATAATGGTTTCACAAGAGGAAAAGTAGACACAACTCTCTTCTGTAAAACCTATAAAAAGGATAAGTTACTTTGTCAAATTTATGTAGATGATATTATTTTTGGAACATCTAATGCCACACTTGGAAAGGAGTTTGCTAAGTCTATGCAAGCAGAATTTGAGATGAGCATGATGGGAGAACTCAAATATTTCCTAGGCATTCAGATCAATCAAACCTCTGAAGGAACCTATGTTCATCAGACCAAGTATGTCAAAGAACTTCTAAAGAAGTTCAATCTATCTGAAAGCAAAGAAGCAAAAACTCCAATGCATCCAACTTGCGTATTAGGTAAGGATGAGGTAAGCAAGAAGGTAGATCAGAATATCTACAGAGGTATGATAGGATCTCTTCTCTATCTGACTACTTCTAGACCCGATATTTCATTCAGTGTATGCCTGTGTGCTAGATTCCAATCAGATCCTAGAGAATCTCACTTAACTGCTGTTAAGAGAATTCTTAGGTATCTGAAAGGTACTACTAATGTTGGTTTAGTCTACAGAAGATCTGAAGAATACAACTTAGTAGGATATTGTGATGCTGACTACGCTGGAGATAGAGTTGAAAGAAAAAGTACTTCTGGAAGCTGTCAGTTTCTGGGAAGTAACCTGATCTCCTGGTACAGCAAGAAGCAGGTAACAATTGCACTCTCTACAACAGAAGCAGAATATGTAGCTGCTGCTGGATGTAGTACACCGATGCTCTGGATGAAAAGTCAGCTAGAAGACTATCAGATATATGAGAGTAACATTCCTATATTTTGTGATAATACTTCTGCTATTTGTTTTTCTAAGAATCCTATTTTACATTCAAAAGCTAAACATATAGAGATTAAACATCACTTTATTAGGGACTATGTTCATAAGGGTGTTCTTTATTTAAACTTTATAGATACAGACCATCAATGGGCTGACATCTTTACAAAACCCCTTGCTGAAGATAGGTTTAAGTTCATTCTGAAGAACATCAGTATGGATTTATGCCCAGAATGAAGTTGTTGAGATGATCTGATATGTGGATTAGCTTGAAGAATATGCTTTATGATTTATCTATTTTATCCATCAGATGTTCTGATTATGTATGTTCATATGGATACTCTGAATCTGTTATCACTAACGTTTCATGTGTCTAAGTATGATACAGAACTTCTGTTAAAGCAAAACAGATGTCACCAGCTATTCCAGATGATGACCACGTGTTCATTCTGAAGGGACAAGCATGCGTGCAGTTGAGGAGACGCCGCCCTAGGTAACTGTGCAAATCTTTTCAAATCTCACGCTATCTCCACTAACGTCTCTCAACATTAAATGTGATTGATTCATTTTCTGTAACCGTTGCATTCAGAATCTCATTGCATTTCATTTTCAAATATGTGTCTATATAAACTCATTACATATTCATTTTCTCTCTTTTCACTCCCTCATCATCTTCATAGTTTATGCATTTCTGTCTCCTCTTTTGCCTTCATCAAAACCCTAAGTCAAATAAACCCAAAAATCTCAAGTGTTCTTCAATGACTTCGTTTGTTCAACATAATGCTTCGTCTTCTCAACAACAACAACAACAACAAACTGTTTTCTCTCCATTGAAAACTTGTTTGATTCCGTATGCAGATTTAGAAGTTCTCTGTGAACTCATGGTAGATTTTGAAAATCTTCAAGCGCACAACTTCAACATCAAGACGAACATGTTAGTTCAAGGCTGGGAAAACTATTTTGATCGTCTCATTGGACTAGTTTAACCTGATTTAGTAAAGGAATTTTGGACTCATGCTACCGTAACCCCCAATGCTATCATCTCCTTCGTCTTAGGGCAAGAGACTTCAATTTCTGAGAATATCAAAAGGAAGTTATTGAATCTCCAAGGTTTGGGTGGAGTAACTGGCGCTATTCCTGGAAGAACTGATTGCGAAACAGTTTACCCAGAAATCTTTACTTCTGGTAAAGGTTCACCAAACACCAAGGATCTGAAGCCTTCATACAGAGTTTGAGCAAAGATCATTCTGGGAACTATCAACCACAGAAAATCTACTGTCTCTGCAACCTACATAAATCAAGATCAGCAGTTCCTTCTGTATTGCATTGGAAAGGGTATGAGAGTTAACTTACCTCATATTCTGTTCCATCATTTGAGGACTCATGTGAAGGAATCAAGAGAAGCAGAACGATTAAAATTTCCCAAGATAAAGAAGAACACCATTCTTATGGGAAGACTGATATCAGACATTCTGACAGAGAGTGGTCTAATTGATGCTCTGAAAGTAGCTGGCTCAGTTCAAGATCTGACTACTGTTAGTGGGAGTACTTTGACTGCCCATACTCTGAGGAGAATGCAATTAATTGGAAAGGTCTTGTCTCCTCCAACAGTGATCAATGATATTTTGTCCAGAAGAAATCCAGTTGTTGATTTCCAGCTGATCTTTAAGGAATGGCCTGCTACAAAGAAAGCTAAGAAGCAGGAGAAACCTTCAGGTATTACTATCTCTAATTTTGTACCTATTACTAGTACTAAACAAGTATCAACAACTGATCCTCTCTCTCTCTCTCTCTCAAAATACCTATAACATATGAACAACTTAAAAAGTTAATAGATGACATTGATAGTGTAGACACTTCTAGTTTACACTCTGATTCTGACCTTCCCCCTCAGCAAAAACCACCATCCTCTGAAATTCCATCTTCCTCCACCATCCCAAAAGGAAAACGCTCACTTCATTCTGAACCACCTATTCTGAGCCCCCAACCTCTAAATGTTATTTTCCCAACAATTCCATCTGAAAATATCTTCTCCATTAATCAACCTAAACCAACCTCCTCTATTCTTCAACCAATCTCACCAATATCTGACCCTTCATTGCCATCAACATTATGTGACCCAGTTGTTGCAGTCCTAGACTCTAACAACTAAGCAGAATCTTCACCTCCACCATCCTCTTCAAACACCTCTCTTTTGTTTGAAAGACCGTCTGAACCATATCTCACCTCCCACCCAGAAGATCCCATAACCACTCTCAGAACTACCCCACCTTTACCTTCTGTTGATATGCGTTTTGAAATATTAAAACATAAGGTACCAACAGGTTTAGGTTATCTAAAGGTTGCCCATGACTCCAAGCTGGATCATGTGGCTGCTGGAAAGCTCTAGAAGGCTTTCCTTGAAGATGTGCAAACAGGTTTTTTGGATCTCCAGAGTGAATGTCTTGTTGCTGCTCTTGGTCTTGCTGGACTAGCTCTGGAGTATGGTAATGGACAATACTTTCATCCAATCAAGGACTGGAACCCTCTAGAAGAAGCGTCTTTTGTTGATGACATGGAAGTAGATTCTGATGATATGGAAAAGGATAATCCTCTGCCTTTGGTTGTCTGGACTGATAAGCCTCTGGTTCCTTACCCTTATTCAGTTCTGACTGGCGACTTTCAAACGCTGTTTGAATGGTTAAAGGAGAATCCTCTTGAGGAGAATCCTGCTGTAGAGAACCTTGTTGCTGATGGTCAAATGGTTCCAGCATCTGCTGTTCCTACTGTTGTTGAGGAAAATCATGTTGTTCCTTCTGTTGTTCCTTCAACCTCTGCAGTTTTCAAAACTCTGAAGGAACTTCAGCAGAATCAAGCTTCTATGTTCAGTCGTCTGGACAAGCAGGATGACACCAATTATGAATTCAGAACTTGGATGCAAAGATCTGAAGAATCTTCAAAGAAGCAAGCAGAAGACACCGCTGAGATCAAGAATCTTCTGGCAGCCTTAGCCTCTAAGCTTACCCAGTCTTAGTCTGAGTCTTATGTCTTAGTAGTTTTCTTTGTTTCTTGCATCTGTTTTGTTTTTGCATCTGATTGTACTCTTCCCTCTGGATATCAATGAAAATTTCTTTCTTCACTCTGTGTGTCTTTCATCAGAATCTTTTATGCCTTTTGATGTTATGACAAAAAGGGGGAGAAACGTGTTATTTGAATTGATTTATTATATCAGTTGTTGGGCTTAAGTCTCAACATTCCTAACAAATATTGCAAAGTTTTTTTTCTCTAATAGTTTTGCAGGAATGTGATAGTCTGAAAGAGCTCAAAAAGAGGAGAAACGTATCTTGATAAAATCTTCCAAAGATTTGAAGCAAACAAAGCTTAATGCTCTGATACAAGAAATTACAAGATCTGAAGCAAGCTATGCTCTGATACAAGAATTTAAAGCTCTGCAAAGATCTGAAGCAAATCTACTTTGATGCTCTGATAAGCTAAGTGATCTTAAAGAAAAATTCAAAGCTCTGAAGCTGTCCAATGGAAGCTCTAAAAGAAAGCTCTGGATCATATGAAGATTAAACTTCAATGTGAAAGTCTCTTCTGAAATGGAAAATACTCAGGGAAGTCTTTTATTTATATATTCTTCTAGTATTAATTTCAGGGGGAGATTGTTAATCTCAGGGGGAGATATATTCACACACTCTGATTAATATGCTTTTATGCTATATTTGTGTATTGTCTTTTTCATCTGATATTCTGGATACAAATTCATATCAATTCTGTATGTTTTTGTCATCATCAATAAGGGGGAGATTGTTAGAACATGAAATGTTCTGATCAATATTTCTAGTTTTGATGATAACATTATATATGAATTTTGTATAAGACAATGTGGTACTCTAATTATTCACGTTTTCCATTTCAGGAAAAGTCTAAGAGAGTATGCACAAAATCAGCATTCAGAAGCTCTGACCCAGAAGATCTGGATGACTTCGTCAGAACATGGTCTGGAAGACATCAGAAGATGGTCTTGAGAAAATTAGAACGTGATCTGGAAGACATCAGAAGATGGCAATCAGAAGCAAGGCTCTGAAGATCTCATGGTATCACGCTACAAAGCACTTCCGAAGTCTGATGACTGAAGTTGCATCTGCACCAACGCTGAAGACTCTGATATTCAAACGTTATTCTAATAGTCTGAGTCCAGAAGCAAGTACAAGATGAAAAGGCTACAACGTCAAATTTGTCTAACTGACAAAAGGAACGTTAGAAGCTACAAAAGGCAAAGTCAGCAAAAGCAGTTGAAGCATGGCTCGAGGTAGTTGACAAAAGAGTGAAACACTAAATGCAGCAATGTACTATTCAAATAAAGCATTAAATGCTACTCAACGGTCACATTTCTCACTGCCTATATAAGAGAAGTTTTGATGCTGAAGCAGTTAACAACTCTCGCTTCAAGTACCATTACGCTGCCAAAACGTTGTCACACAAAAACAGCAAAGAAACTTCATCTTCAACCTCACAAATTGTAATATCTTAGTGAGTGTTTAGAACTTAATCTTGAGAGAAAAATCACTTGGTGATTATAGCTTATTAAGAAGCACAGTAAACTCTTGTAATATTTGTTTACTTTTGTAAAAGGAATTTCCTAGAGTGATCAAGTTGTGATCTGTATACTCTAGAAGACTTAGAAGTTGTCTAAGTGGAAAACCATTGTAATCAAGATTGATTAGTGGATTAAATCCTCAGTTGAGGTAAATCACTCTGTCAGGGGTGGACTGGAGTAGTTTGATTAACAACGAACCAGGATAAAAATAACTGTGTGATTATTTTTTTATCTGCCATTTTTAGAAACAACCCTTATTCAATCCCCCCTTTCTAAGTGTTTTTCACTCCTTCAACTTACAGCAAACTAACAAATAAGGATTCTTAGAACCCTAAATACAAATATCAGTTCCACCTAAAACTAGGTTTTGGCCAGTCTATTTATAGAATTAGTATTGACTCAATTGGGCCTAAAACCGCAGCAATAAGGATGCAAAAAGTCTGTTGCTTGATCTCCAAGAAAATAGGTTTTCCATCCAATCTTTCCTAAATTGTCTCCATTTATAGAGATTGTGAAAAACAACAAATATCTCTTATTTATCTTTGATTGAGTCGATCTTGAATACACATAAACTAACTGAATATTCCACAATATTCTGTAGCTAACAAATTTGTTGATATATCTTGACATATCAGCTCCAGCAAGCACGCCTCAGTAAACACGATGTCATACATGTGATGTTGTGACATCTTGTTCAACATGTTGAAAACTGAATGATATGGCTTTTTATTCAACATGTTTCAGCTAGATTGGTTTTACCAAAATGCATGCCAATCTTAGAGAAACTACAGTTTGGATAAGGCTAAGGAGGTGAGCATTCCACTTGCTTCTCATTTCAAGCTTAGTCATAAACTATGTCCATCTACGAATGAAGAAAAGTTGAGTATGAAGAATATTTTATACTCGTCGGTTGTTGGTAGTTTGATGTATGTTATGGTTTTTACATGACCCTATATTTCTCATTTCGTCAGAATGGTGAGTCGTTATTTCTCAAATCCTGTAAAAGATCATTGGGAGAACGTGAAGTAGGTAATGAGATATTTGTGTGGCTCGTCAAATTTGAAGCCAACCTTGGGATATAAAAAGTCTATGTTTGTTGGGTATATGGATTCAGATCTAGCCAGAAACTTAGATGATCGAAAAATCTACTTCTGGGTATATGATGACTTTTTTCGATGGAGTCGTGGCTTAGAAATCAAAGTTGCAAAAGTGTGTTGCACTTTCTACTACTGAAGCTAGGTTTATAGATGTCGTAGAAGCGTCAAGAGAGTTGTTATGGTTGAGGAAATTTGCAATGGAACTTAGTGTAAAACAATAAAAGTATGTCTTGTTTTATGATAATCAAAGTGTCATTCACTTATTGAAGAATTCCTCCTTTCACTCGAGGTCGAAGAATATTGATGTTCATTGTCATTGGATTCGTGATGCATTATATTCCATGTTGATGGAGCTTGAGAAGATTCACACTTATGACAGTGGTTTAGGTATGTTGATGAAGTTGTTTCCTAGGGGATAGTTTGAGTTTTGTCGCACGTTATCCGGATTGGTGTTTCCCTCCAACTAGTCGGTCGCTGGAATTTGATGGGCTATCCCTCCTATTTGGATGGCCCAAATGGATGTAAATTAATGGCTCGTGTGTGTGTATTACTTTTTTATTATTTAATAAAGAGGAATATGTTTAATGTGTGAAAAAAAACAATTGAAAAGAAGAGAGAGAAGAGTGAAAAAATACAGCAGCCACACATATTCCCGCAACCTGTTTTCAATTTCAATCAGTCCCATGAAATCGAAGTTTTCTCACAATTCAACCGTTGGATTGTCGTGAAATTTTAGCATAGTGTTCGTCACTTATAGGAGTACATTATGAACAATGGAGATCGGATTCTAAACTTTCTAAGTGTGTCTTCCAATTCCATTGGTGAGGTGCAAATTTCTCAGTATTTTTTAGGTTTGTATGTCTCTCTTGATTCTTTTTGTATTCCAAGATTTATTATAGATCTTGATGATGTTTATGTATGCCTCTAACTTGTGTTAGAGAGAACCTTGCTTGTATCTATTGTTGATTATAATGGAGATATTAAGTGGCCTACGGGTATGTGATTTTTTACTCCTAGTTAATGGAGGTTTTTCCACGCTAAAATTGTGTTGTATTTTTTGTGTGTTTTTGGTTATTGTCGTTACATTTGGTATTTGAGATAGATTGTGTTGTTGAATTATTTTGATGCGTTTGTGATTTCCTCCCAACACATTGTTTGTCAGCACACTTGCACCTCAAAGAAGTTTAAAGTGGCTATCTAATTGAGGATGGTATGCAATGGATTTGTCTAACACCTTGTAGTTGAAACAACTCATTCCAAACTTTGCTGAGAAAAATGGAATCTTTGACACTAGTAAAAGTATTGGGCATATCATGCAACTTGAAAATATTATCAAGAAATTTGTATGCCACATCATGAGTTGTATGAGGATGGGCTAAGGCCATAAAATAGGTATATTCACTCATTCTATCCATAACAACAAATATAACCTATTTCTTAGAGGAATTTGGTAAGCCTTCTATAAAATCAATAAAATCCATATTAATGACATCCCATAAAAGCTAAGGGATAGTCATCAAAGTAATACAGGTGAAGCAGCCAGATCATGTTTAGATCTTTGACATACATTATAGTTTCTAACATAATGTTGAATCTCATTATTTAGGCCCTTCTAAAAGAAAAATTATTTAACACTGGAAGTTGTAACGTCCCTACCTAATTGGCCACGCGAAGGGGAATCATGTAATCAATTAGGTATGTGTTGCACCCCAATTTTTGACCTCTGAGATCCCATCATTTTCTAAGTGTTATGATCATTACTGTTATACCCCAAAATTTGCCTGAATTTTTTTTTAAAAAAAAGGAGAAGTCAACAGACTTCTGTCTAAAAATTTGGAGTTTTATACAATCTTGGATTTTTATTTCATAAATATCCTGATTTTATGAATACTCAATTTTTAGAATTTTTTATACAGTATTTTGGTTCGCTGTTAAATTTATTCTTACATAAACGCCAAATACTGTTTATCACTTCATACACTGTTTATCGTCAGCGCTGACGCAGTTGGTACAGAATTAAAATTTGCAGGCGCGGAGTCCGGGTTTCAGATTATACTGTTACCAGTCAAACCCGCTATCAGCGCAATTCTCCGTGTTTGTACCATCAGTCAAATCAATTTTTCGCACTTCAAATTTCCAAGATTTTGTTCTAGAAGTCTTCTGATAATCACGTGATCAACAGAGACTCAACAGTGCACAAAAATCAGGTACGCCTAACTGTCTCCTACACAAACAGTCCCTAACTAGGGTTTTTGTTTTTTTTCAGGAGAACGAGTTTTTGAGACCTCAAATGGATTTCATGGATCTCCATATGTCTCAAAGTACCACCAGACAAATTTTCAAACTTCGATTCGCTCGGACGCACAGTCAACAGCTCAAACAGTCAACAGACGACCAGTTTGACCAAAAAGTCAACAGACAGTCAAAAATGCAATTTTTTGTCAACATCCATATTTTGTCAAAAGATTCATCATGTGATCAATGGTTGATCATAATTCATCAAGAAAAGTTCAGAAATCAACAAAACTCAAAATTGCAAAATTAGAGTTTTTTACCTAAAAGTCAACTGAACTTTGACCGACCATAACTCTCTCATAATTTATCAGAAAAATTCTAACCAAAGCTCATTCTTAAGGAAATTCAATTCTCTACAACTTTGATGTTGGGACCAAGGTCAAGAAATGCTTCCGCCTAAGAGATATAAGCCAAAACATTACAGGTCATTTTCAAAGTCAACAAAAAGCAGTTTTTTGTCAAAGCCCATATCATCAAAGTAACTTCTCCAAATGCAAAAACACTTCCAACGTGGCTTGCAGAGGACATCTTGGGCTTTTCAAAAAGTACCAGAACACTTTCATAGGATCAAAATTGAGGGATATATGCCTTGATGAAGTTGACCTTTTTTGGGAAAATGCATAAAACAAGTAATGACCAAAATTTGATTTTTTTTCAAAAAGGCCAATTCTTTTGTGATTCAATCTTGATTCCCATATGTCTAAAGGGCATCCACGACCTATCCATGATTCATGACATTTTTATTTCATTTTAATTAAATTTTATTCATTTAAAGTTTAATTAAAGTGAGATAATTCAAAGATATTATCAAAGATGCTTATGGTTGCCAATCAAGACCAATTCAAGATGCTTAAAGATATTATTGCAAGATTGAAGAGAATAACACTTGAGTGTTTTAACCATGGTTAAAGAAATGCACTCATTGAAAGAATATTCCATTCTTTTTCCACAAAATTAATCATGACAATTCCAACTTGCAAGGCTTCAATATCAAATCATTTGCCTATAAATATAACTTCATTTTCTTCATTCAAGGAGAGGGAAAAAAAAGAGGAACAAGAGGAGAGCACAACAATCACCACAAAGTCATAGCTTAAGTTTATATTTTTGCAAAAGTTTCAAGAAACTTGTAAAAATCAAGGCTCATTCAAATAGCCACTTTCAATCAATTTCAATCACTCTATTCCACTCTTGGGACATCATAGAGTAAGTACAATGTAATTTTTAATATGTAGTAGTGTTAGGAGTTCATGAATTAAAAACTTCATATTTATGCATATTTTCAATTTCTCAAAAAAATGTTTTAATTTTAGTTTTAAGTTGATAAAATGTTTATTTAATTTTTAACATAAAAATATTTTATTTCTTTTCATAATTAATTTATTTTGCTTAATTAATTAGTAATTATGTAAATATTGCTTTTTTTTAATTATTTTCAACCAATCAAAAAACTCCAAAAATATTTTCCTTTTAGATTTAGGTTTATATTTTTTATAATCTAATTTTTGACATATAAAATAATATTTTTCTTGTTAAGTTTAATTATTTGTATAATTATTTGTTTAATTAACTTGTTAATTAACTTAAAATCAATTCCAAAAAAATCACAAAAAAATCGAATTAAGTTTAATTTGTTTTTATATTTATTTTTGTATATTATTTAATATTATTTCTTATCTTTTTCTTTGTTCCGAATCAGAATAAAAGATCAAATATGGCAGAGATTGTATGCAGTTGATTTAAGACTTTTGGAAATTTATCGTGTAGTCGCTATGATTCTATCAAGCTTCTGATAAATTTTCATTAACTTTAAATCCGAGATCATCATTCACTCACCATCGATCTTCACTAACATCGTGAATATACTTGACTAGCTTCAAGATGATTCACGTGCTAACATACTAACAATTGACTTTAATTTCCGCATTTCATTATATTGTTCTTTATATTTCTTGCTTTATGCTTTATTTTATTATTTATTATTTATGTTTCTGTTATTTATTCTTTGTCCATTTGGACATATTATTTATATTTCTGTTATTTTTTCTTTGTCCACTTGGACATATTATTTATATTTCTGTTATTTTTTCTTGGGTTAAATAAGTTTTTGGTCCCTATAAAATTAACAAATTTCGTTTTAAGTCCCTCTAAAATTTTCCTTCAAATTTCAGTCCCTACAAAATATTCCGTCTAAAGAAATGGTCCCTGACGTTAAAAGCCACTAACGGCTGCTGATGTGTCAAGACAGGTGGAATTTTTTTAAACCATTTTTTAATTGTTTTAATCCAGCCTTATCTTTAAGATGATCTTCTTCTTCTGGTCCCTCCTCTTTCTCTAATCTTCATCGTGGTCCCTCTTCTCTCATCCATTCTTGTCCCTTTCACTCAAGTGGTCCCAACAACGACAACTCCTGCTCCTGCTCCGGTCCCAAAAAACGACAAGGTAAGTCCCACTTTCTGATTCTATTGTTTAATAATTGCGACATTTCTGTCTTGAAACTTGTTTAGGGTTGTGCGTTCCTTGCATGCAGTATTTAGGGTTCTATTTTTGTCTGATATACCATTGAAATGTGTAGGGAATGGGGTTATTTAAGGTTGTCTTTTTTACCAATGGCAAATTTGTAAGAGATGAAGGGGTATCATATGAAGGGGGCGATGTTTTTGCTATAGCTGGTCAGGACCCAGATTTCTGGTCATATTTTGAAGCATGTGATTTACTTAAGTCTTTGGATGCTTCATTTATAAAGGAAGATGTGAAAATGTGGTGGAAGTCCGAACATGGCTCACTTGAAAATGATCTAAAACCACTTGTTAATGATGAGGATGCAACATTGTTAGCTATGTGTGCTGAGGAAACAAAGTCTGATATTGAGATATATACTGAGCCAAAAGACAATGTTAATTCAGAAGATAGTGAAGATAGTGAATCAAGTGAAGACTCTTTGGATGGCATACATTTTGAAGATAGTGAAGAGGAGAGGATGAATGATAATGATGAAGATGTAGGTGAAGAGATCAACAATTCTGGTGCAGGTGGAGTGGAAGATGGTGCAGGTGGAGTAGAAGATGGTGCAGGTGGAATAGAAAATGGTGCAGGTGGAACAGAAAGTGGTGCAGGTGGTATACATACAGGAATGATGACAGCAGAGATGGAAAGGGAACACATAATTGATGATGACTACTTAACAGATGAGCTTGATAGTGGGGCAGATGATGATAGTGATGGTGGTAGGCCTTCAATGGTAAAGTTTAGGGATGATGAAAAACTTAGAAAGGAATTTAAGTTCAAGGTTGGAATGGAATTTTCATCTCTGAAGCAATTTAAAAAGGCTGTACTGGAACACAATGTGTTGAATGGGAGGGAAGTTAAGTTTGCCAAGAATGATGGGGAAAGGTGCAGGGTTATTTGTAAGGATAAACAACAATGTGGTTACACTGTTTTATGCAGTAGAGTGTTGAGAACTGAATCATTCAGGATTAAGACTTTAATTCAGAAGCACAAATGTGGAAGGAAGTTCTTCAACAAGAATGCTAATGCTGATTGGGTGTCTAGAATAATTGTGGACAAGTTGAAGAACAATTCAGGTATGAAATTGAATGAGATTGTTTCTGATGTTAGATTGAGGTTTGCCACAGAAATTACTGGATGTAGGGCTTTCAAAGCAAGGCAAATAGCTAGAAGGGTTGTTGAAGGTGACTCAGCCAAGCAGTACACTATGTTATGGTCATATGGAGCTGAATTGAGAAGGGCATGTATAGGTAATACATTTAAGTTGAACATTTCTGGTTTGCCACCTAAGTTTGAAAGGTGCTACATGTGCTTTGATGGTACAAAGAGAGCATTCAAGAATGGTTGTAGACCTTTCATAGGATTGGATGGTTGTCACTTAAAGAACAAATATGGTGGAATATTGTTGATAGCTGTCAGTAGGGATGCTAATGATCAGTATCTTCCACTTGCCTTTGGTGTTGTGGAGACTGAGTGTAGAGACTCTTGGAGCTGGTTTATGAGGTTGCTTCTTGAAGACATAGGTTCTGATAATAGGTGTTGCTTCATTTCTGATCAGCAAAAGGTGTTATTTGTTAATCTTTATTTCCTTATATGTGATTATATGTGATTTTAAGTATTAACTTAGGTCTTTATATGCAGGGATTGGTGAATGTATTTGAGGAAGACTATCCTGAATTTGAGCACAGGTTTTGCTTAAGACATTTGTATGCTAACTTCAAGAAGAAGTTTGGGGGTGGTACACTCTATAGAGATCTAATAATGGCTGCAGCAAAGGCAACCTATTTTGAAGACCATGAGGCTAAGATGAATCAAATTAAAGAGGCAAATCCAGATGCCTATGAATGGATGAATGCTATTCCCAAGAATAAGTGGTGTAAGCATGCCTTTCCCTTCTACTCTAAGTGTGATGTTCTTATGAACAACCTAAGTGAATCTTTTAATGCTACTATTTTGATGCAAAGGGATAAACCTATACTAACCATGTTTGAATGGATTAGGAACTATCTAATGGGTAGGTTTGCCACTCTTAGGGAGAAGGTAGAGAATTACAAAGGAGTGATTATGTCTAAGCCACTTAGAAGGTTAGATAGGGAGATAGAAAAAAGTGCTAGTTGGCTGCCCACTTATGCAGGTAGATTAACATTTCAGGTTACTCATGTAATGTTCACAGATAGTTTTGTTGTGGACTTGGCAAAACATACATGTTCTTGTAATTTTTGGGACTTGGTAGGGATCCCATGTAGACATGCTGTTGCAGCCATTCATAGGAAGGTAGATAACCCCATTAACTATGTACACAAGTGTTATCATAAGTCTACCTATGTAACATGTTACAATGAAGTTATCAGTCCTATTAATGGCCAAAACAAATGGCCAAAGACCACTGACCCTGAAATCTTGCCACCTAGTTATAAGAGAGGCCCTGGCAGACCAAAGAAATTGAGAAGAAGAGAGGCTGATGAAGAAAGTCAAACAAGGTGGCAAAGGACTAACACAAGTCATAGGTGCAAGATTTGCTTTGAATATGGACATAACAAAAGGACTTGTAAGAAAAACAAACAGCTAGCAGTTATTGTTGGTGAAGTACCAAGAGATGTACCAAGAGATGTATCAAGAGATGTACCAACAGATGTACCAACAGGTGTTGCACCCACCCAAGGAAGCCAAACACCTAATGTGGGAACTTCTGGAGTCAAAAAAAGGGTAAGTAATTGAACTAAATTGGTTACAGTTATTTTGGTTGATTTTCTTACAATTACATTGGTTGCAGGCTTCTGTGCAAATAGGAGGGAAATCAAAGAAGTCAAAGTCTACTGCAAATGTAGGAGGGAAATCAAAGAAGTCAAAGTCTACTGCAAATGTAGGAGGGAAATCAAAGAAGTCAAAGGCTTCTGTGCAAACTAATGATGTGCCACAACATGAAGCTGTAAGTGAGAATCAGGCTGAAGATGTGCAAGCTGGAGATGTGCCTCATAGCAATGAGAATCAAGCTGAAGATGTGCCTCATAGCAATGAGAATCAAGCTGAAGGTGTGCAAATTAATGATGTGCAATCTAATGATGTGCCTGCTAATGATGTGCCTGCTAATGATGTGCCTCATACCAATGAAGCTGTAAGTGAGAATCAAGCTAATGGTGTGCCTCATACCAATGAAGATGTGCCTGCTAATGATGTGCCTCATACCAATGAAGATGTGCCTCATTCACAAAACACTGTCAGTTCAGCTGAGGCAATGAAAAGGTATTGTGGAATTGATCCTGATGAATTGGAGGCCTTGTTAGATGATGAGGAAATACTTGACATTGCACCATTGAGAATTGATACTAGTCCTGTCAAGAGTAAAAGACCTGGTCCCAAGACCTTTATTGGGAAATGCCCCAAGGTTCCAAAAACTGTCAAACCATCCATTGCTCCAAAGGTGTCCAAAGCTGCCAACAAGCCAACTATGTCAACTATGAGTGACCCTGTAAGTTTGTAACAAACATTGATGTACCTTGGCATGCTGTGTTTATAAACCATTGTTAACTGTTTTTTGTCTTAACAGGTAAAGGTAATGATATCACCAAGGAAAAAGTCCAATCTTGCTGCATCTCCAATTAGAAAGAGTGATAGGCTAAGGACTTTGAAGGCAAAAAATATACCGGGGCCTGGAAGGGATCAAAATGATCCACTTGAAATTCCTGATGAAGACACTACTGTGAGCAGTGCTAGTGGGAGCAAGCCATGGGCTGACATCCAAAAGAGCATGACTCAGTGATCCATAATTGTCCTATTGTTTTGTTATTTACTTTGAAACATTTGTGTGATGTATGATGAACCACTTTTGGAAGTATCTCTTTTGTGTTGAACTGAATCTAAGCTGTATTATGAAGATGTATTATGAACCACTTTTGGATGTATCTCTTTTGTTTTGTACTGAATCTAAGAGCTTTGGTTTTATCAGTTGCTTTGGTTTTTATCAGTTGCTTTGGTTTTTATCAGTTGCTTTGGTTTTGTATCAGTTGCTTTGGTATTATGAACCATTTTATCAGTTGCTTTGGTTTTTCATTTATGTGTATCATAACAAACAAAATTGAAACAAGAACTACATTGTATTTCATTAAACCAGAACATCAAACAAGAACATCAAACAAATACATCAAACAATGAACATAACCAAACTACAATATTTTTCCAAACATAAAATCCAAACATAACCAAACATAACCAGACTACATTATTTCACAAGCCTAAACAACTCAGTAATTACACTTGAACACAAAATACAAATTAATCATACAGGACACAACAAGAACCAACATCTTTATTTTTCCATGATATTCCAATATTTTCAACTTGGCCTTTAAGTTCTTGTTCTTCTTCCTTGCATCCTCATACAATGACTTCATATATCCCACAGATTCCATGACATCAAACTCTGAATTCCTAATGGTAAGATCTTCATTTCCAGATTTTTCACCAACATCTTCAGCCCATATGAATAGATTACAAGTATCAGCATTCTTCCAGTAAGGACATCTCCAAAACAACCTCCCCTTATTTGCTCCATTGTTACATTGATACATCACCATCCGAGCTTGACACCCACAAAACCTACCACCAAATCGCGATTTCACTGAAACAGACGACATAGGTCACGATGGACGAAGAATAACTTGAAGGAATGAACGAAGAAGAAGCACAAAGTGACACTGATATAGGAAGTAGGGCAAAAGAAGAAGAGGAACAATGGAGGCAGAAGATGAAGAAGAGGAATTAGGGCAAAGGATTTGCAAAGGAATGACACTGTGTTGTCCCTTTAATAACACGCTGGATTAAAACAATTAAAAAATGGTTTAAAAAAATTCCACCTGTCTTGACACATCAGCAGCCGTTAGTGGCTTTTAACGTCAGGGACCATTTCTTTAGACGGAATATTTTGTAGGGACTGAAATTTGAAGGAAAATTTTAGAGGGACTTAAAACGAAATTTGGTAATTTTATAGGGACCAAAAACTTATTTAACCCTTTTTTCTTTGTCCACTTGGACATATTATTTATATTTCTGTTATTTTTTTCTTTGTCCATTTGGACATATTATTTATGTTTCTGTTATTTTTTCTTTGTCCATTTGGACATATTATTTATGTTTCTGTCATTTTTTCTTTGTCCATTTGGACATATTATTTATATTTCTGCTATTTTCTCTTTGTCCACTTGGACATATTATTTATATTTCTGCTATTTTTTTCTTTGTCCACTTGGACATATTATTTATATTTCTGCTATTTTTTTCTTTGTCCATTTGGACATATTATTTATGTTTCCGCTATTTTTTCTTTGTCCATTTGGACATATTATTTATGTTTCCGCTATTTTCTCTTTGTCCATTTGGACATATTATTTATGTTTCCGCTATTTTCTCTTTGTCCATTTGGACATATTATTTATGTTTCCGCTATTTTCTCTTTGTCCATTTGGACATATTATTTATGCTTCCGCTATTTTTTTTTCTTTGTCCATTTGGACGCATTGTTTATGTTTTCGTCATCTTCACTTCTTCTATTTTTAACTCAAAAGTGAGCTAAGCAATTAAGAGCCCATGGATAACCATGGATACAAAGGGTGCTTAAAACCTTCCCTTTGTATAACCAACCCCCCGAACCCAAAATATGTCAAAAGGCCTTTCCTGTTCTTTTATGCCTTTCCTAAATATTGGATAAAATAAAAGTCGGTGGCGACTCTTGCATAAAATTAAAAAAAAAATCAAAAAAAAAGAAAGAGCAAGGAGTCAGTTCGCCTCAAAAAACCGAGTTACAGAACTGGCGACTCTGCTGGGGAGTGAAAAATCTTTTTAAAGAGGGGTTACCTTAGGGTTTTAGATCACTTTAATATTTGCTTATACTTGGTTATTTTGTACATACTTGTTATTTCATGCTATTCTTGATATATGTGTGGTTCTGTTACAAGTGATACATTATGGACAAATCCTAACCCGGATTAAGTACACATAAGAATTAGGTGGAGGGTATAGTCATGTACAGGCGTACGTGAGAATCCTTCCGCTCAGTGGAGGTTCCTTGTTGGTAATATATGTTTAGCATGTTTCGTAGCGAAGACATTATTGCTTTCATTGAACTGTAGAAGCTGAGTTGGCCGTAGAACCCCAACCCATCCTGGCCTTATTAGGTTGTGGCGCAGAAACTATTCAGGTGAAGACTTGGATTAGTTGTCATGCGGAGAGCCACACTCAGACGAGTTTTTCTTGAGAATATTGCTAGCTCACAAGTTCAGTTGTGCAAGTCGGTAATATCCGAAAGAAGAATGTGGACTCTGACGTATCAGTAGAACATGTTGTGCAGGTGATTAACCCTTAGTACTATCCCATGTTTGGTTCTTTGACCTCATGCTCGTGACGTTGAACTTTTGAACCTATCTTATGTGCACCATGTCTGTGTTACCATGTCTGTATATGTGGCATTCATACACCCATGTATACATACATTCATGCATTCATACGTTCATAAAAATCTTTTCCTTTGATTTCCAATGAACTTAGAGGTCTTTCTTTGTAAACATCGTAAGTTTCATCAAACTCAATGGATCTTGGGTGTTGATGGGGTGAAAACTCTAATCCACCAAAATGGATGATTGATTTTGATGATAACTTGATCAATGCTTTAATCCAATGCTTGAATGTTTGCAAATTAATATCTTAAGTTTTTTGAAACTCAAAAAAATATAAACAACAATTGCATCTTTTGCATACATACATCCAGGTCATCCATGAGACTTATCCTTGTCTGTCTCCATCTTCGAAGTTGTCTGTCTACCATCAAGCTGATTCTTCCTCCTCGAAACCCTCTCCCTGATGGTTTCAGATCTGATCTTCATTGTCCTTTCCATCAAGGGGCAGCGGGCCATGATTTAGAAAGATGTTTCCCTTTGAAGGCCAGAGTTCAAGAGTTGGTTAGATCAAAGTTGTTATCTTTTAAGAATGTTGGTCCCAATGTTGTCACTAATCCTTTGCCGAATCAGAATGGCTGAAAACGGGTCAAAGACAATTATCTCCCTAAAGCCAGTGTATCAAGACAGGACAGCTCATCCTTGTTGCTGATTAGTCACTAGGCCTTGTTTCTTTACTGTTTGCATTTCCTTAATTGTGCTGTTTACTTTTAGACTTTGTTTGTTTATGAATGGTGATTTTAATGAAATGAGCATCGTATGTTTGAATTCATTTTCATCTACTATGTCTATGTTTATGCTTCTTTTACAAAAAAAAAAAATTCTATTTTGCTTTCTCTATCAAACTTGTGTTTTATGCAAAGATTGGAGGGAGGATGATGACAACGAAGTACCCAGGTTGTTGAACTGTATGCTTTCAAATAAAACTTTGCTGACGATGTACAGGCATTGTTTCAATTCCCAAACACTGGAGAAATAAGGAAGTTAATCCCTCGTCAACACCTTTGAGCCTAGAAGTTGGTGTTTCTTTCTATACGAAATAACCCACATTTTAACCCGGGGCAGGGTAGTTCCCAGTTAATTTGGTTGTGCATTCTATTTTAAGAGAATCATTCAATACACCTTTCAACAAGTGTTTTAATCACAAGCTTTCCTCCACATACATCAAAGAAGTGTCGGAGATGCCAATCAAAAGCCAATGATGGGTCATTATAATCATTAAGCAGGATAGTCACTATCTTTCAAAAAAAAGTATCAAAAAAGAAAATCAAAGAAAAGCCTGCTAAGTCAAAATCAAAAAATAACTTAGGCAAAAATTAAGGCATCCTGCTGACTGTAAGTTCAAAATAAATAGTTCAGGCAAAAGTTAGGGATATCAAAAGAAGGAAAAAAGAAGAGATAAGTCAATAAATTCTTGAACCACAAAATGTTGTGACTATCAAAAGGAAAAAGTGACTGCCATCTCTAAGTTTTCTTGGCTTGTGAGCTATCATCATTACAACACGTAAAATTCCAGAAGTCTCTTGGAACCTGAATGCATATTTTGAATTAACTGAGTTTAGGACTGAAGATCATCACGAAGATGGGGTGGGTTAGAAAAATTTTGAGCCTTATACCTTTTGTTTTTTAAACCGTGAACCTAACCATGTTACAACCTTCAAAAGACCTAATTGAAGCAAAGTTTATTTTGAAAGCATACTACAACAAGGTTGCGTAAGCTGACTCCCAAGAGATTTACCAATCATTTATGTTGATACCATATCTTTGATTTATCTTTCACGTTGATTGTCTTAACCTTTATGTTTTGACCAGTGATTCCATTTTCTTTACAAAGTGACTTTGATTTCAAAAATATGTTTTGAGCATTGCATTAAAATTACCATTCTTGAATGAACATTTTATTTGCAAGTAAGCACTCATCTTCTAGGAAGTTTAAACAGTCGAGAAACTTGGTCAGTGATCCTATCAGGGGCACGTTACTTCAAGATCCTATTGTTCATATGTTTAATCAAGATTTGTTGATCAGAATATCCTCTTCAAGATGTATACTGTGGCAAGTCTTCCCAACATTCATTTCAAGAGTTGAATTTGTGATCAGTTCATCCCCAACATAGTTCAACTAAAGCCATGATCAGTTAACTTGCAACAATTATTCAATCAGGGGCAGTCTTCTTCAGCAATCCCTAAGCATAGTTTATCAGTCCTTCTCAAAGGATCATTTATTTAATACAGTTATCAGTGTGACAAGAAGTTTGTTCAAGCATCTTCCAAAGCAGAGTTGGTAGAATTTCCGTGTTGAGGAATCAAAGCTCCAATCTTGCCTCACAAAAGAGTCAATCTCAGTTGTCATAAATAACTACATTGCATTGAGCATTCATCATGCATAGAAACAAACTCGTGCTCATTTATATTTTTCCAAGTCTTGTTGTTATCAACATCTTACCTTGAGATCAAAGTCCAACTTACTTGGCATTGACCTTTAATATTATTCAATCACGCTTTACTCTTGATTGATCTTTATTTATATTCAATCATGTTTTACTCTTGATGTTGTTTGATCGTGCTTTACTCTCGGTTGGTGTCTCAATCATGTTTTACTCTTGATGTTGTTTGATCGTGCTTTACTCTCGGTTGGTGTCTCAATCATGTTTTACCCTTGATGTTGTTCAATCATGTTTTACTCTTGATGACCTTTGATGTTATCCAATCATGGTTTACTCTTGATTGCTTTTGATACTATTCAATCATGTTTTAGTCTTGATTGCCTATGATGTTATCCAATCATGGTTTACTCTTGATTGTCCGTTGATGATTATTCAATCATGTTTTAGTCTTGATTGCCTATGGTGATGTTCAATCATGTTTTACTCTTGAATGCCTCTGTCAATTTATACTCCTTTCCAAATTCATTCATGTTTTACTCTTGAATTATTTCTGATATGGGTTCCAGAGATTTTTCTTTCTGAACATCTCTATTGATTTCCTGTCCAGAGTTCCTTTCACGTTTTATTCCTGAAAGCTTCTGTCGACTGTTTCTTTCTTTTGTGAAGTCCGATTCTATTCCTGGATGACTTATACCTTTTCCCCAACGGAGTCTGTTTACTTCTCCCCTGTAGTGTCCTATTTCCATCTCGTGGAAATTATATGCATTCATAATCATAAGCATTACATTGCATCTCAGGTTCAAAAATTGTGTTTTTATATATATTTAAGTCTCTTCAATCACGTGGAAACGAAGATTTCCAATCTTCACATCTCCGGATAGGAGAAACTTAAATAGGGGCATCTGTTGCACCCCAATTTTTGACCTCTGAGATCCCATCATTTTCTAAGTGTTATGATCATTACTGTTATACCCCAAAATTTGCCTGCGTTTTTTTTTTTTAAAAGGAGAAGTCAACAGACTTCTGTCTAAAAATTTGGAGTTTTATACAATCTTGGATTTTTATTTCATAAATATCCTGATTTTATGAATACTCAATTTTTAGAATTTTTTATACAGTATTTTGGTTCGCTGTTAAATTTATTCTTACATAAACGCCAAATACTGTTTATCACTTCATACACTGTTTATTTCAGATTTATTTTCAGATAAATAATGCTGACGCAGTTGGTACAGAATTAAAATTTGCAGGCGCGGAGTCCGGGTTTCAGATTATATTGTTACCAGTCAAACCCGCTATCAGCGCAATTCTCCGTGTTTGTACCATCAGTAAAATCAATTTTTCGCACTTCAAATTTCCAAGATTTTGTTCTAGAAGTCTTCTGATAATCACGTGATCAACAGAGACTCAACAGTGCACAAAAATCAGGTACGCCTAACTGTCTCCTACACAAACAGTCCCTAACTAGGGTTTTTGTTTTTTTTCAGGAGAACGAGTTTTTGAGACCTCAAATGGATTTCATGGATCTCCATATGTCTCAAAGTACCACCAGACAAATTTTCAAACTTCGATTCGCTCGGACGCACAGTCAACAGCTCAAACAGTCAACAGACGACCAGTTTGACCAAAAAGTCAACAGACAGTCAAAAATGCAATTTTTTGTCAACATCCATATTTTGTCAAAAGATTCATCATGTGATCAATGGTTGATCATAATTCATCAAGAAAAGTTTAGAAATCAACAAAACTCAAAATTGCAAAATTAGAGTTTTTTACCTAAAAGTCAACTGAACTTTGACCGACCATAACTCTCTCATAATTTATCAGAAAAATTCTAACCAAAGCTCATTCTCAAGGAAATTCAATTCTCTACAACTTTGATGTTGGGACCAAGGTCAAGAAATGCTTCCGCCTAAGAGATATAAGCCAAAACATTACAGGTCATTTTCAAAGTCAACAAAAAGCAGTTTTTTGTCAAAGCCCATATCATCAAAATAACTTCTCCAAATGCAAAAACACTTCCAAAGTGGCTTGTAGAGGACATCTTGGGCTTTCCAAAAAGTACAAGAACACTTTCATAGGATCAAAATTGAGGGATATATGCCTTGATGAAGTTGACCTTTTTTGGGAAAATGCATAAAACAAGTAATGACCAAAATTTGATTTTTTTTCCAAAAGGCCAATTCTTTTGTGATTCAATCTTGATTCCCATATGTCTAAAGGGCATCCACGACCTATCCATGATTCATGACATTTTTATTTCATTTTAATTAAATTTTATTCATTTAAAGTTTAATTAAAGTGAGATAATTCAAAGATATTATCAAAGATGCTTATGGTTGCCAATCAAGACCAATTCAAGATGCTTAAAGATATTATTGCAAGATTGAAGAGAATAACACTTGAGTGTTTTAACCATGGTTAAAGAAATGCACTCATTGAAAGAATATTCCATTCTTTTTCCACAAAATTAATCTTGACAATTCCAACTTGCAATGCTTCCATATCAAATCATTTGCCTATAAATAGAACTTCATTTTCTTCATTCAAGGAGAGGAAAAAAAAAAGAGGAACAAGAGGAGAGCACAACAATCACCACAAAGTCATAGCTTAAGTTTATATTTTTGCAAAAGTTTCAAGAAACTTGTAAAAATCAAGGCTCATTCAAATAGCCACTTTCAATCAATTTCAATCACTCTATTCCACTCTTGGGACATCATAGAGTAAGTACAATGTAATTTTTAATATGTAGTAGTGTTAGGAGTTCATGAATTAAAAACTCCATATTTATGCATATTTTCAATTTCTCAAAAAAATGTTTTAATTTTAGTTTTAAGTTGATAAAATGTTTATTTAATTTTTAACATAAAAATATTTTATTTCTTTTCATAATTAATTTATTTTGCTTAATTAATTAGTAATTATGTAAATATTGCTTTTTTTTAATTATTTTCAACCAATCAAAAAACTCCAAAAATATTTTCCTTTTAGATTTAGGTTTATATTTTTTATAATCTAATTTTTGACATATAAAATAATATTTTTCTTGTTAAGTTTAATTATTTGTATAATTATTTGTTTAATTAACTTGTTAATTAACTTAAAATCAATTCCAAAAAAATCACAAAAAAAATCGAATTAAGTTTAATTTGTTTTTATATTTATTTTTGTATATTATTTAATATTATTTCTTATCTTTTTCTTTGTTCCGAATCAGAATAAAAGATCAAATATGGCAGAGATTGTATGCAGTTGATTTAAGACTTTTGGAAATTTATCGTGTAGTCGCTATGATTCTATCAAGCTTCTGATAAATTTTCATTAACTTTAAATCCGAGATCATCATTCACTCACCATCGATCTTCACTAACATCGTGAATATACTTGACTAGCTTCAAGATGATTCACGTGCTAACATACTAACAATTGACTTTAATTTCCGCATTTCATTATATTGTTCTTTATATTTCTTGCTTTATGCTTTATTTTATTATTTATTATTTATGTTTCTGTTATTTATTCTTTGTCCATTTGGACATATTATTTATATTTCTGTTATTTTTTCTTTGTCCACTTGGACATATTATTTATATTTCTGTTATTTTTTCTTTGTCCACTTGGACATATTATTTATATTTCTGTTATTTTTTTCTTTGTCCATTTGGACATATTATTTATGTTTCTGTTATTTTTTCTTTGTCCATTTGGACATATTATTTATGTTTCTGTCATTTTTTTTTGTCCATTTGGACATATTATTTATATTTCTGCTATTTTCTCTTTGTCCACTTGGACATATTATTTATATTTCTGCTATTTTTTTCTTTGTCCACTTGGACATATTATTTATATTTCTGCTATTTTTTTTCTTTGTCCATTTGGACATATTATTTATGTTTCCGCTATTTTTTCTTTGTCCATTTGGACATATTATTTATGTTTCCGCTATTTTCTCTTTGTCCATTTGGACATATTATTTATGTTTCCGCTATTTTCTCTTTGTCCATTTGGACATATTATTTATGCTTCCGCTATTTTTTTTCTTTGTCCATTTGGACGCATTGTTTATGTTTTCGTCATCTTCACTTCTTCTATTTTTAAATCAAAAGTGAGCTAAGCAATTAAGAACCCATGGATAACCATGGATACAAAAGGTGCTTAAAACCTTCCCTTTGTATAACCAACCCCCCGAACCCAAAATCTGTCAAAAGGTCTTTCCTGTTCTTTTATGCCTTTCCTAAATATTGGATAAAATAAAAGTCGGTGGCGACTCTTGCATAAAATAAAAAAAAAATCAAAAAAAAAAGAAAGAGCAAGGAGTCAGTTCGCCTAAAAAACCGAGTTACAGTATGGTTTGTTTTAATGTTGGATCAGCATCAATAACCAGGTGAATTTAGGATGAGATTTTGTATCTTTCAATAATTCATCAAGTAAATCCTCCAGTGTTTTTCAATAATAGGGGTAACAGTTTATCTCATGATTTTCTAGACAAAGCATATCCATCATTATTATTGACCCTCTATTTATAGTTATTCCTTCCATTAAGAATCTTTTTTCTTATTGTGGAATATAGTCAGACCATGACAATCTTGGGACTAAAGACCAGTCTCGTTTCGGTTGCTCGGCAGATTTGAGGGTGGTACCTACAAATATTGTGATGCCCAAGTAAGTGGATGTCAAACATGAGAGGTATTAGATTTTAACAAATTTTTTATGTACCTATATTTGATGTTTGTGGTATCTTTTATAGGATTTTATTAGGGTTTCTGCATCAGGTGCTTTTTAAGGCAAGTCCTATTCCGTTAACATCAATCACAACCATCTAAGTTTGACCTATGCCAATATATAATTTGTTTTCTTATTTGATAGCCCTGATTAAGTTTCCTTCCTAAATCAAGTGATTTTTAGGACAATTCTATTCTTGCTCCATAGGTCCTATAACCGTCAACTCGGCAACTGATATTGAAATAGATGTTTTTTCTTCTAACATCATCATTTGTGATATCATTCTTATTGCAATGCCCCAAACTACTTTCAAGATTATAAACTGACTCCATAAACCACCACGGGTCTTTTTAGCATGCTTTGTCCTCACTCACATACTTTTCGGGAAACTTTTTAGAATGTCACTCATCCAAGTATTACTCTAAGTTAATCAAGCTTAACTATGAAGTTCTTATTGAAGGTGTGAAAAACACTAGAAATTGGGGGTTTGAATAGGTTTTTAAAACACAAAGCTTTTTATAAAAACATTTCCCCTTTCCTTGAAACAACAAGTTCCTTACTATTGATAATAACTAAAAGATGCAGAAAGGAAAGAACAAGTTATTTTTATACTGGTTCACTTGAGAAACCCTCAAGCTAGTCCAATCCACCCTTTCGAGGTGATTTTGGCTCTCTCACTCGAGGACTTAATCTACTATAACCGAACCAATTACAATCGCACGGGCAAAAGCCGGTGACTAACGTTTGCAAAGACAACTCCTGTAACTAACAACCTGCACAAGCAACCGCTTGTGACTAACAACCTCTAAGACTCTCTAATCCTAGACTTCTCGAGAGAGCTGGCCTTCATTCGTTGAGTTAGTATGACAACCCCACTCAGATGAGACCCTTTTAAGGTACCAATGTCTTACGAGTAGTCGTGATGGCACTATTACTTTCAACCTGAGGGCCCATGATTCTGAGGACCTTTAGAACCTTGTTCCCGAAAGCTATCAATGGACATAACTCTGGACATACCATCCTTGAGGATGTTACTGTCTTGTGAATCGTCGTTATGGCGGTGATATTTTCAAGCAGGATTATCACAGGACCATGTCTGAAAGCTCTTGGAAACTGAGCGTAGTGTGGCCATAACTCAGACGAGACTCTATCAAAGGCATTACTAATGGGTTTAAATAGATTGGTTCAAATTGGACCCTTATATAATTGGGTTGGATAAAAATAAGAGTTGAGTTGGATTGGGTGAGTGAGTGAGTTCGCGAATTGGCTCGTACCCATGCCTTATATAGAAGTATGTATGTTATCGATATATCTATATATTAATATATTAGAATTAAAATCATAGAGGTAAAGTCGACAAATTTAAGTATTCAAATTTAAGTTTGAATACGCAAAACGAAGTTATTTAAAAAAAAATAAGCGTAACAACCATACATGTGTTGAAGGAATTTTTTACTATGGAACATTGATACGTAGTATAGGATTAAGCATTTTTTGGTGAATAAGTGGTGTGTCTTTTACAAAAATGTATAGTCTTGCACTATATATCAATGCTTTTTAGTAAAAAAACTCCGCCCAACATGTGAACTCAAACTTTAAAGGTGCAACACTCGTAAATCGGAAACGTTGATTATAAATAAAGGGCAAAATGGGTCCGGCCCGTTGGGCATGTCCATTTTGCCCGTGCTTTAGTACGGGTCGGGCCAATGTTTTAGGCCCTCACCCTTTAATGTGACCACCCCGCTCTGTCGCGTTTTTTATGCAGGCTTTTGTGGGCATGAAAATTAACATAAATTTTAGCATTTTTAAACTTAAAAGGTATAGTCCCCGCGGGTTTAGCCTGCCCCGCCCTCACTTTTTCGGGACAGTCTAAGGTTTTAGGCCTGCCCCGCCCTATTTTTTTTTTGTGAGTTTTTGTCCTTTAGCATTTTTAAACTTAAAAGGTATAGTCCCCGCGGGTTTAGCCTGCCCCGCCCTCACTTTTTCGGGACAGTCTAAGGTTTTAGGCCTGCCCCGCCCTATTTTTTTTTTTTGTGAGTTTTTATAGGACGGACCTAAACGGAACGGACATGCCTGTTTGCCACCCCTAATTATAAATTTGAGAACAATGGAGAAAAGACTATGGTTTTGTTTCGTGTACTCAATATTGAGGTTTAAGAACGACTATTACGAGGGATTAATCTCACTCTCAACTAGCGGGAGTAATTGGTTAAGAGATTTGAATGTAAAATAGTATCAGGAAAATTATATGAATCTATGAGTATTTATTTTTTATGTTTTAATTATACTCATGCATAAGTTTTTGCAGAGACTATTTTTGTTAAAATATAATTTTTATGCTGAAATATTTTCATTAACTTAAAAAATATATATTATTAATTTAAAAAAATGTAAGTAGAATTGAGACACAATTTGGACCACAGCCAAGACGGAAGTCAGGCAGCCACCCGGAACATAAAAAGGAAATGCTCGACTCTTATGTCTATCTCACTCACACCCTCAAAAATTCAAAAATGTCATCCAAAATCACACCAACATGCATTATTCTGAAATCTACCCTATATTACTAAAAATAATTTGTTACTTGCATTTTCAGACACATTCAAAATCACACCAGAATATATTCTTCTAAGATCCACCCCCGTACTGCTAAAAAATTTGTTCAGAGATGCATCTTTAAACACACTAAATTTCTTGCAAAATAAAGGTGACTCGATAATTTATGTTAAAATGTGTATAAAAAAAATCATCTAAAAGTACATCTCCGAACACTAGGAACAATGAAGACTTTTCACTGTGGTGTGAAATAACTCATAAGAATCAATGAGCATTTCCCTCCTAAAAGAAAGGATATGACTTTTATATCTCTAGATATCCAGAGTAATTCGAATGTGAATCAAAAATTCTAACAATCAAATCACTTTTTTTTTTTTAGAAAGCCAAATCACAAGATGTGAGAAAAACATAATTTATAATAAATATGACTTTTTAATATTTATAATGGTTATGAGATACTCCCTCTAATCATTATTATAAACAAATAAAAATGAATAACTTATATATTTGTTCGGCATCAATCATTTTTTCATTCATGACAATAACAAGAAAATGTATGTATTTTTTATCTTAGTTTGCTTTTATAGGACTGTAATTTGTACCCTACCTTTTACGTGCAGGAGACAACACTAACGAAAGAGAGAGAAATGGACAGAATTGTGAGCTGAAATGTATAGATGTTTTCAACTTATTCTTCAAAAATATAACTAGATCAGATAAAAATATTTATAAACTATTTTACTACCTCAACAATTAGACCTAAATTTATTTATAAAGCTGTATTCAAATATATATATATATATATATATATATATATATATATATATATATATATATATATATATATATATATATATATATATATATATATATATTTATAAAGCTTTTATATACCATAAAAACTTTCCTTTTAGCTTGTTTTAATTTTATATCACAAGCAACCATCTGCATTTAAGATAGCTAAAAAATGACCAAAAGTAACACATTAGTTCACGGAATCCT